>NC_134853.1:109593781-109900735 GCF_049852395.1 Peromyscus maniculatus bairdii
GAAGCTCTTGTTGATTGTGCCATAATAACCACCAAATGATCATTCAATAAATATCTAATATAAAATACAAACCAAATTTGATCCTTCATATACTTAAGAACTCAAGTGTATTAAGATAACTAGAGTAAAATAACTCAAACTCGCAACCCTATCCAACATAGACAAGAATATCACATGTGCCATGGTTTCATATAACACCTATAGACTCACAAATATTAGGTGAAACAAAATTGACATTACAATTCAAGTAGCTATATTAAGAAATATATGAAGCACAAAATTCAACTGCAGCATGAAATTCAAGAAATTTCCAGGCCAAGTACTAGAGGTAAGATTTTACACTTTACAGACAAGTGATTTCACACAGGAAAGGTATATCTGTAATATAAATATCAATCACATTTTCTTTCAGGAATAAACTCTAGAGAAGGTTTGTTGAGGGCGAGCACTAAAATTGGAAGCAATAATGAAAATAAAAATGGCGAGAAAAAAATGACCAGAAACAAGCAGGGAATTACTGAAAGAAAGTGAAAAGTACATGGGAGAGTACTGAGAGGGCATTCAGAAAATGGAAACTAGTGCTTTCTCTTATTTAAGACACATGGACCCAGCCAGGATGGACTTCAGAGAACCTAGAGGAGAAGCTTCAGGACCACAGAGCCCAGAGGACCAGCAGCATCTGCAACATTCACAATGGCCAGGCCCTGTGCTCTCCTGACATTCCTGGTGGTGATGCACTACTGGTCAAGCTGCTGTCTGGGATGTGACCTGCCTGAGACTCATCACCTCAGGAGCAAGAGAGTCTCCACAATCCTGGCACAAATGAGGAGACTCTCCCCTCTCTCCTGCCTCAAGGACAGAAAGGACTTTCCATTCCCTCTGGAGAAGGTGGATGTCTAGCAGATCCAGAAGGCCCAAGTCATCCCTGTCCTGCAGGAGCTGACCCAGCAGGTCCTGATCCTCTTCAGTTCAGAGGACTCATCTGCTGCTTGGGAGACAAGCCTCCTAGACACATTCTGCACTGATCTCCACAAGCAGCTCAAAGACCTGCAAGCTTGTCTGATGGAGCAGGGTGAGGTGCAGGAACCTTCCTCGAGCCAGGAAGACTCCCTGGTGGCTGTGAGAAACTACTTCCACAGGATCACTGTCTACCTGAAGGAGAGGAAACACAGCCCCTGTGCCTGGGAGGTGGTCAGAGCAGAAGTCAGGAGAGCCCTGTCTTCCTCAGCCAAGCTGCTGGCAGGACTGACTGAGGAGGAGTAAGTCCTGAGCCAAAGTGGAGAGGACTCTCCTGGACTAGGATCTTGCAACTCACTGCTCAGATTTGGCCTTCTCCAAGAACTCTTTGACGTTGACATCAAGCTTGCCTGGATAGTTATCCTAATATTGGGTTATATTGTGTTGATCTGTAAAGGGCATTTGCTTATTGATTCAGATGTTTTGTTTGTTCGTTGTTTTATTTATTCATTAATTTATTTATTAGTTCTTCTGCTTGTTTGTCTATCTACATGATTTTAGTTATTTTTTATACCATAGAATTTTATATTTCCTTTAAATTATCAAACCTTTATTGTTAATTCATTTTTTCTATTCAATAAAATTTTTACTATACCTGCCTAATCTCATTTGTCATTCACATGATCTTTTGAAAACTGTTTGATGCTTCTAAACTCATTCTGTACATCATAAATGTAACACAACTGGAAGTGGTAGGAAATAATACTGAAGAAATGTGTACTGCTTAGACTTAAGAGGTGAGTTGGTGCAGCTATCTTGTAGTTCCTTTCGCTGATGGTAAAAATCATACATCTCTCCTCTAGATAGTACTCCTCTGGATGGATAGCCAGCATGCTGTAGAGAAGGCAACCAGAACATCTTGCTTGTGTTCCATTGTGCCTTAGTCTTCCTGACCTACAATTCTCCCTGACCTCTCTGGCCTCCCTTAACTAACATTTGACTCCCAACTTCTATTAGATGAACTCGATTGGATTCCAAAGATGAGGGAGACCATAAAACCAAAATAAAATAAAGTACAAAACAAATGAGGATCTTCCTACATACCATTAAAATAGTGAGACACGAGAAAAGAAAAAATGGAGTGTCAGCCCTGTCTTGGTGATGGCTTCAATTGCTGAGACAAAATATCATGACGTAAGCATTTTGGGGTAGAAATATTTATTATAGTTTAAAATCATAGCACATTCCATCACGGAGAGAGCTTTAGCAGGATCTTCAACAGGGCAGGAACCTGAAGGCAGTGGCTCATATAGAGGTCATGGAGGAACACACTGTCTGCTGCCTTGATGCCTCAGGGCCTGCTCAGCCTGCTTTCTAATACTCTGCAGGACCACCTGCCCAGGGAGTGAATCACCAATAGTGTGCTAGACACTCCTACAGCAGTAATCAGTTATTAAAATGATTTAGAGACTGGTCTCCAGTTTGATTCTGTAGAGACATCTTCCCTGGTGAGATCCCTTCTTCCCACATAAACCTATCTGGTGACAGGTTGAACTTAGAATTATCCAGGGTAAATTTCCTTCATAACAGCCTCAAAAAACATACCCTGAAATAATTCTAAAAGGGGAAGTGAATGCAAATCTTCTAAAACAACACAGCTCATCCCTCTCAATTTCATTTGGTATCTTTTCTTTATTTTAATTTTTTTATTTCACATACTAAGCCCAGGTGTCATTCCCTCCCCTTCTCTGGTCCTCACCTTACCGGCATCAACCCCGTGACCCAACAATTCCTCAGAGGGTGGAAGGCCTCCCTTGGGAGTCAACAAAGTGTAGCATACCAAGTTGAGCATAGCTCCCCACTTCTTCAAGGCTGATCAAAGTGTCCCAGCATAGGGTTTGGGCTCCCCAAAGCCAGTTCTTACACTTGGGACAAGTCCTGGTCCCACTGCCAGAGGCCTCACGAACAGATCAAGCCACAAAAGTGTCAGCAAAATTCAGGGGTCTAGTTGGGTCCCATGCAGGTCCCCCAGCTGTCAGTCCAGTGTCCCTGAGCTCCCACTAGCTCAGGTCAGCTGTCTCTCTGGTTTTCCTCATCATGATCTTGACTCCTCTTCCCCTTTGCTACTAGGTCCCAACTTCCCCTCTTCTACTGATCTCCAGGAGCTCAGCCCATTCCTTGGACTTGGTTCACTGAGTTTGTTCCTACTGTCAGTGGTGCATGGGTACACCGCCATCTAGTGGAACACGGGCAACCTCTCAGGGGCCCCATTGCTGAGGATAACTCAATCTTCCTCTCCCAGCAGCCATCAGTTGAAAATAGTTCATCAGTTAGGGCTGGGATTTCCTGACATCCTCCCTGCTTGAAACTGGAATTTTACCTGTCTACATCATACTCAGACTGTGCATGCCATAACAGCTGCTATCAATATGGACCCGCAGCTACTATATTGATCTACCCACCCCTGTTTCCTACAGTCAGAAAGTGTCTCTGGGAATCCCCATCTTCCTGCCAGGTCTTGTGTAAAGAGTACTGCCCTAAGGAAGCCAGGAAAGCCATACTGATCTTTGCTCAGACACTTTTTCCCGGTACACTGACCACTTGGAAGTGTCTGTGTCCAGTCATCTATTGCCAGAAGAACCTCCTCTGAGGAGCACTGACAGATGCACTTATCCTCTGTGAGATATGGAGGGTGATGTATAAAATCAGGCCTTTTGACACCATGGCCATTGCTCTTATTCTTGACATTCCTGCTCTCCAGCAGCTTCCTGTTCCCACAGGTATCTTAAGATTGGTGTTGCTGGGAAGAAAATAATTGAAATTTTGAGTGTGATTGCATTGACTCTGCAGTTCACTTTCCTAAATGCATTCAGATTGATGTAAAATTACTTTATTTTATGGCCATTGGACTTTTGAGTTGAACACTCTTAACATTGTTGCTATTGCTTCACCACTGGGATGACATCACTTCCTTCTTTTCATTTCATTTCAAGTGACACCACAATTTCAGTTCAATGCCACCAACAACTTCAGTATCTTCTGTCTAGGAAAGTGGAAAAAAGAAACAAAATATTCAATGCAATGAAAAATCAAAACAGAAATGACATCCACCATGGAGCCTCCATCACTGTAGAAAAAATAAAGGAAAAATTGTACACATTGCAGCACTGAAACACTTCTATGTGATGGAATCCCTCAAGGCTCTTCTGCTCAATTTTCAGATGGACAAAGACAGAGTTTGTGCAGTATCCACTACTAAAGTAAAACTTCATAAATATCTGTAAGTTCAAACTTCTGGGTACCTAATAGACAATCAGAGGCACTGCTATCACTGTGTCTTCTGGTCTGTATTTCCAACTCCTAACTTCAGGCATAGCAGCAGTCAGTAAAAACTACTGATCACAAAACTAGATTTTGGAAAAACCACAAATACTTATCTTTTACAAATGTAAACTGGGACATTTACACATCACTGCAGATCACAGGGTCTTCTGCTGCTCACACTCTGGAGATTCCTGACACTATGATCACTGTTGAACACAAAAGCCTTTCTAATGAATCCACTGAAATGAGAGCAGAATTCTTCTAAGAGTTATGACCCCCAAAACCAAGCAAACACCACACTGTGTGTGAGTGCTGATGTCATCAAGGTATGTTGAGCACTCTCAAGGAGTGGGGTACAAGAAGAGGGCTGAGGATACTGTACCACTGTGCAGCAGAGCATGTGAGTCAACTCAAAAGCCACTGAAGAAGTCACAGGGCACATAGAGAAAAGGCAGCAACCAGGGATCCCAGTCTCTAAACTCAGACACAGCTAGAAAGAATGTGCATTCCATTTTGGGTAATTGCTGTTAGTCGAAAAATCCTAGATAGGGGAATATTTTGCAGAAAGGGAGATGTATCCATGGATCCTGACTTGGAAGGCACTGGGAAGCACAACTCCAAGGCTAAAAAAATTGGTCCATGACAAAGAGAAATTTCAGAGACGCTCTTTTACAAGTAGAAGTCACAATGGCTATACCATAGAGAAGCCCGGAATGGTCTTCTTTCAGACAAATGGTCTCCTGGAACACTAAACAGTTCACGAAACCCTCAGGCCAAGACGGCATCCCTTTCCATCTTAAGGTCAGAGGACATCAACAGTGCCAAAATAATGCCAAAACCTTTCCTTGGAGCAAAGCATAGATGATACATTTAATGAGGTTTTGTGAGTATATGTGTTTGTACAGAAAAGATGTGGGATGAGAGAACAACTTCCATGAATAAGTTTTTGCTCCGACCATGAGTTCCAGCGATCAACATGAATATGTCAGTCTTGATCAGGAAAGTCTTGTTGATTGTGCCATAATAACCATCAAATGATCATTCAATAAATACCTAATATACAATACAAACCAAATTTGATCCTTCATATACTTAAGAACTCAAGTGTATTAAGACAACTAGAATGAAATTACTCAACCTCGCAACCCTAACCAACATACACAAGAATTTCACATGTGCCATTGTTTCAAATTACACCAGTAGACTGACAAAAAATTAGCTGAAACAAAATTGACATTACAATTCATGTAGCTATATTAAGAAATAAATATGAAGCACAAAATTCACCTGCGGCATGAAATTCAAGAAATTTCCAGGCCAAATATTAGAGGTAAGGTTTTATGCTTTACAAGTGAGTGATTTCACACAGGAAAGGTATATCTGTAATATAAATATCAACCATAATCTCTTTCAGGAAAAAACTCTAGAGAAGGTTTGTTGAGGGGGAGCATTGACAGTGGAAACAATATTGAAAACAAAAAGGGTGGGAAAAAATGGGCAGAAACAAGCAGGGGATGACTGAAAAAAAGTGAAATGTACATGGGAGAGAATGGATGGGCAATCAGAAAATGGAAACTAGTGCTTTCTCTTATTTAAGTCACATGGACCCAGCCAGAATGGACTTCAGAGAACCTAGAGGAGAAGGTTCAGGACCACAGAGCCCAGAGGACCAGCAACATCTGCAACATTCACAATGGCCACGCCCTGTGTCCTCCTGACATTCCTGGTGGTGATGCACTACTGGTTAAGCTGCTGTCTGGGATGTGACCTGCCTCAGACTCATCACCTCAGGAACAAGAGAGCCTCCACAATCCTGCCACAAATGAGGAGACTCTCCCCTCTCTCCTGCCTCAAGGACAGAATGGACTTTGCATTCCCTCTGGAGAAGGTGGATGCCCAGCAGATCCAGAAGGCCCAAGCCATCCCTGTCCTGCAGGAGCTGACCCAGCAGGTCCTGATCCTCTTCAGCTCAAAGGACTCATCTGCTGCTTGGGAGACAAGCCTCCTAGACACATTCTGCACTGATCTCCACAAGCAGCTCAAAGACCTGCAAGCTTGTCTGATGGAGCAGGGTGAGGTGCAGGAACCTTCCTCAAGCCAGGAAGACTCCCTGGTGGCTGTGAGAAACTACTTCCACAGGATCACTGTCTACCTGAAGGAGAAGAAACACAGCCCCTGTGCCTGGGAGGTGGTCAGAGCAGAAGTCAGGAGAGCCCTGTCTTCCTCAGCCAAGCTTCTGGCAGGACTGACTGAGGAGAAGGAGTAAGACCTGAGCCAAAGTGGAGAGGACTCTCCTGGGCTGGGATCCTGCACCTCACTGCTCAGATTTGGCCTTCTCCAAGAACTCTTTGAGTTTGATATCAAACTAGCCTGGATAGTTATCCTAATATTGGGTTATATTGTGTTGATCTGTAAGCACATTTGCTTATTGATTCAGATGTTTTATTTTTTTGTTGGTTTACTTATTCATTTAATTTATTTATTAGTTCTTCTGCTTGTTTGTTTATCTACATGATTTAATTTATTTTTAAACCATAGATTTTTATATTTCCTTTAAATTTTCAAATGGTTATTCTTAATTTATTTCTTCTATTCAATAAATATTTACTATACATGGTTAATCTTATGTGTCATCCATTAGATCTTTTGAAAACTGTTTGAGGCTTCTAAATTCATTCTGTACATCATAAATATAACACACCTGGACTTGGTAGGAAAAAATACTGAAAGCTATGTGCACTGCTTAGACGTAAGTGGTGTGTTCATGCAGCCATCATGTGTTTCCTGTTCACTGATGGTAAAAATCTTACTTCTCTCCATTAGATAGTACTCCTCTGGATGTATAGCCATCATGCTGTACAGAAGGCAACCAGAACACCTTTCTTGTGTTCCATTCTGCCTTAGTCTTCCTGACCAACAATTCTCCATGATATCACTGGCCTCCCATAACTAACATTTGACTCCCGACTCCTATGAGATGAATCCATTCTATTCGAAAGATGAGGGAGACCATGAAACCAAAATAAAATAAAGCACAAAACAAATGAGGATCTTTCTACATACCATTAAAAAAGTGAAACCTGAATTGAGTGTCAGTCCTGTCTTGGTGATGGCTTCAATTGCTGAGATAAAATATCATGACATAAAGCATTTTGAGGTAGAAATGTTTTATTATAGTTTAAAATTACAGCACATTCCATCACTTAGAGATTTTGCCAGGATCTTAAACAGGGCAGGAACCTGAAGGCAGGGCCTGATATAGAGGTCATGGAGGAACACACTAGCTCCTGCCTTGATGTCTCAGGGCTTGCCCAGCCTGCTTTCAAATACTCATCAGGACCACCTGCCCAGGGGATGGATCAGCCATAGTTTGCTAGACACTCTTACAGCATCATCAGTTATTAATGTGATTTAGAGACTGGTCTCCAGTTTGATTTTGTGGAGACATATTCCCTGGTGCGATCCCTTCATCCCACATGAAACTATCCGGGGTCATTTTAATTTAGAATTATCCAGGGTAAAATCCCTTCATAATACCTCAGAAAACATACCCGGAAAGAAATCTAACGAGGGAACTAATGATATTCTTCTAAAAGTACACAGCTCATGCCTCTCAATTTCATTTGTTATCCTTTTTTTTTTCAATTTTTTTTATTTTACATACTAAGCTCACTTGCCCTTCCCTCTACTTCTCCTGCCCTCCACTCCCATCCTTCACCCCCCCACCATGTCTTCTAATCCTCAGAGGAGCTAAGGCCTCCATTGGGAGTCAACAAAGTGTAGCATACCAAGTTGAGCATAGCTAACCACTGCTTCAAGGCTGAGCAAGGTGTCCCAGCATAGGGTTTGGGATCCCCCAAGCCAGTTCTTGCACTTGGGACAAGTCCTGGTCCCACTGCCAGGGTCCCACAAACATATCAAGTGACACAAGTGTCAGCAGCATTCAGAGGACATAGGTGGGTCCCATGCAGGGCTCCAGCTGTCAGTCCAGAGTCCCTGAGCTCCCACTAGCTCAGGTCAGCTGTCTCTCTGTTTTTCCCAATCATGATCTTGACTCCCTGCCCCCTTTGCTACTAGGATCCCATCTCCACCTCTTCTGATGTCCAGGAACTTAGTAGCCCAATGCTAGGACTTGGATCAATGAATCTGCTAACTGTTGCCAGTGATGCATGGATACACCGCCATCTAGTGGACACCGGCAACCTCTCAGGGGCCCCATTACTGAGGATAACTGAATCTTCCACTCCCAGCAGCCATCATTTGAAAATAGTTCCTCAGCTAGGGATGGGATTTCCTGACATGCTCCCTGCTTGAAACTGGAATTTTATCTGTCTCCATCATACTCAGACTGTGCATGCAGTCACCGCTGCTATCAATATGGACCTGCAGCTACTATATTGTGTCTACAAACCCCTGTTTCCTACAGTCAGAAAGTGTCTCTGGGAACCTGCATCTTCCTGCCAGCTCTTGTGTAAAGAGTACTGCACTATGGATGCCAGGAAAGCCATACTGATCTTTGCTCAGACACCTATTCCCTGTACATTGACCACTTGGAAGTGTCTGTGTCCAGTGAACCTCCTCTGAGGAGCACTGAAAGATGCAATTTTCCTCTGTGAGATGTGGATGGTGATGTATAATTTCAGGCCCTTTGACACCACGGCCATTGCTCTTATTCTTGACATTCCTGCTCTCTAGCAGCTTCCTGTTTCCACAGGTGTCTTAAGATTGATGTTACCGGGAAGAAAATTATTGAAATTTTCACTGTGATTGCATTAACTCTGCAGTTCACGTTCCTAATTGCACTCAGTTTAATGAAAAATTACTTTATTTTATGGCCATTGAACTTTCAAGTTGAACACTCTTAATATTGTTGCTATTGCTTCCTTACTGGAATGACATCACTTCCTTTGTTTTGCTTTCATTTCAAATGACACCACAATTTCAGTTCAATGCCACCCACAACGTCAGTATCTTCTCTCTAGGAAAGTGGAAAAAAGAAACAAAATATTCAATGCAAAGAAAATTCAAAATAGAAATGAAATCCACAATGGAGCCTTCATCACCACAGAAATATTGAATGAAAAATTATGCAGATTGACAATACTGAAACACTTCTATGTGATGAAATCCCTCAGGGTCTTCTGCTCAATATTCAAATTGACAAAGACAGAGTTTGTGCATAATCCACTACTAAAGTAAAACTGGATAAATATCTGTAAGTCCAAACTTCTGGGTAACTAATAGGCAATCAGAGGTACTACTCTCACTGTGTCTTCTGGTCTGTATTTCCACCTCCTATCTTCAGGCACAGCAGCACTCAGTGAGCAAATATTGATCACAAAAGTAGATTATGGAAAAATCTCAAATACTTACCTAGTGCAAATGTCCTCAGGACAAACTGGGACATTTACACTTCACTGCAGATCACAGGGTCTTCTGCTGTTGACAACTGGGACTTCTTGACACTCTGATCTCTGGCCATGTGTTCACTGCTGAACACAAAATCCTTTCTAGTAAATCCTCTGAAATCAGAACAGCCTTCTTCTAGCACGTATGATGCTAAAAACCAAGCAAACACCACACTGTGTATGAGTGCTGATGTCGTCAAGGTATGGTGATCACTCTCAGGGAGTGAGATACAAGAAAAGGGCTGAGGACAATGTGCCCCACTGTGCAGGTGGGAGTTTTTATAGAATCAAACTTCACTGAAGAAGTCACAGGGCACTTAGAGAAAAGGCAGCAACCAGGGATCCCAATCTCTAAACTCATACAAACCTAGAATGAACCCGCATTCTGTGTTGGTGTAATTGTATAGGTTAAAGAACTCTCAATATGTGAAATGTAGACAGAGAAAAGTATACATGGATGCTGACTGAGAAGCACATCCCCATGGCTGACAAAACTGGTCCATGAGAGAGAGAAATTTCCGAGAAGCTCTCTTAACTGTATAAGTCACACTGGCTATAACACAGAGAAGTTCTGTCTGTCCTTCATTCTAATGAATGTTCTTCTGCAGGACTGAACACTGAAATAAACCCACAGACCAGTTCAGCATCCCATTTCATCCTAAGGACAGAGAAACAACAGTGTGAAGAACACGCTGAAACTTCATCCTCAGAGCAAAGCATATGATAAACTTTATGACAGTGTGTGTACATATATGTATAAAAATGAGTGTGTAGGCACATGTGTGTGCACATAAGTGTTTGTGACTACTAGTGTGCAGGCTAGATCATGCCACAGCAAGCATATGATGTAAAAAAAACATCTTCTATGAATCAGTTTTTCACTCCCAACATGGGTTCCAGATTTGGTGGGCAGACCCATGGCAGGTCTTGGGAGCACTACCAATCAGCACTGGATGAGATGGGATAGTGTGTAGCATGGGGACAAAACTGTTGTAAATCACAGATTATCAAGTGCACAAGAGTGGCAGACTGGATGGAACTTCATATCCTTACCTGTCCCCTCAGGAGGAAGCCCCCAGTGGCCCCAACAGGGACTGTTCTCCATCAGCCTGGAGCCCCACAGTGCACTGGGTCAGGCATGCTCAGAGCTATGTGAGGCCCCAGGCAGCTCCTGCCTTCTGCATGCCATGTTGCAAAGTTTCCACCAGAGGCTCCCTGCAAGGGGGACTGGCCTCAAACCTGCCATGTCTGGCCCCTTGGTGCTCATGGCCTGCCCTAACTCCCAGCAGCTAGGTGGCTCCCCCAGAGCCCATGGCAGCTCCTGGGCCACCTGACTGCCACTGCCAGACATGTTTCACAACAGTGCTCTCCCCACCTGCTGCTGCATGTGCTCTGGGTCAGAGAGCAAGGAAGCAATGGGGGACAGAAGTACTCTCAGTCTGTCCCAGTTCAACCAAAGGGACCCTCTGTCCCTTCTGCTGGCCATCCGGCCCCAAAGGCTGTCCATGTACAGTTTTTATCTGGAGTCAAAACACATACATAAACCAGGCATAAAACATGCACACTTGTGTCCACATTTCTCACACATTCACATATTTATATAGGCAGGACATTGCAAAAAAAGGCGAACAATTTTCCCAGGGAAACAGTGTCCTCTGATCAACTCAAAAACTCTAAAATAAGAGTCTACAGTTCTTGTTATACAGGAAAAGAACAAAATTATAACACACAAGACAACAAAACAGCTCTCCTGGCACCTGGAGACAAAACCAAAGGGAAGATGCTGGCATCATGCCTTCCCGGTCTATACAAATCAAAATCAGATACAAATCAACCAAAGGAATTCAAACTCATCCAAAGAACCTTCTGCAGGTACTTCCTTACAAAAGCATATTCAAATGAAAGTAAGCAAGAAAACACAAACACAATCACACAAAATTTGTTGGCCAGCGTCAGGCTCTATGGGCAGTGTTCTCAGCTGGCTTGAGGGATCCTGGCACGCACCCAGATGTTATGCCAAGGTGGAGAGGAACCCCTAAAGACCACCAGAGACCAAATCACTTATGTAAGAGACCAAATCACTTATGGAAAAGTGAAGAGCCTTTATTTTCAAGCTCGAGCTTAGACTCTGTCCAAAACAACAGTCAGTGAGAGCAGAGAGCCCAGAGCCCAGGCAGGGTGGGTTTTTTTTTTATCATAGCAAAGGTTGGGGTGAGGGGATTTCCATGGTTCAGGACCCTGATAGACTGACATTTGTCTAGGGATATAGGGAATGTTTGAAATGTTAGCTATTTCCCCTTAGATACAAGCCCCATTGGGTGGGGTCAGCTTATGGCTTTAGCTGGGTCCAGGTGTTGCCTGCCAGAAGCTGTCTCTGGACCTCAAAGTCTGTCATGGAAGCTGTGTGGTCAACCTATTTTGCTATATACCACACATTTAGATGATTTGATATACCCATCTCATGCTTCTCATTTATTGATGAAAAAGAAACCATTACCTTTCTCTAGTATAGAGCACTTTTCTGTATTTATATAACCAGCATGCTGTGCAGTAGTAAGAATGTCTTGCTCCTGTCAAATGGTGACTTAGTCCTCTTTGACCAAATATTACTCAGCCATTCTTGCTCCTGACTTCCCCGACCTATTTCTACTGTTCTACTCTCAATTCTGTGGGTTTAACTGAAAGCAAATATATTTCACATGAACAGCTAGAGATGAAAGCAGTAATCTTCTAGGATTCATGAAACTTAAACCCAGAGGCCATGACTTCTAGTATGACTTCTGAAGTCATCCTTGAAGCCCTCTGTCATGGAGTATGTACAAGAGGGAGGGCTGAGGATGAGATTTCACTGTGGAGCAGAGAGTGGTAATGAACATGAGAGCTACGGAGTAAGTCCCATGGTATGAGAAGTTACACCATCCTGGGGTCAGGCTCTGCACACACGTACACACCAAGGAGGAACCAGCCCTGCAGGTCTGGGTGATTGTCACAGGTTGAAGAACACTGTAGACCTCAGTACAAAGAGGATCAGCAGAAAGGGAGGTGTCAACACTGATCCTGACTTGGAGGGACCAGAAAAAGCACAGCCATGTAGTTCGTGAGAGGGACAATTTATTCCTGAGGCGAGAAATGTCAGAGAACCCATTCGTAATGAGTCACCTGTGGAAATAAAGAGGAAAAGCACCATCTGGTTCTCCATTCCGAAGAGAATGTGCTATGAAGGCTCTGACCAATAACTACCCAGTTATGGAAGAACAAGTGTCCATGGAATATCTCTTTCCACTTAAAGTAGGCAAGAAAACTATGTTGTAAAACATATCCCTCGAAGATAAATACCTACATATTTAACGAATTAAATAACTCTGTGTGTGTGCTTTTGCACATACGTATGTGTGCATGTTTTTGTACACAGACACAAAATTGTATTCTTGAAATGGAGGACTATGGTGGTATTTTATTTGTACTGAAATGTGATTTTATTTGTATGTTAATAAGTAAAGTTGCTTGGGGGTCAGAGCTAATAGCAAGCCATAGCAGAGGCTGTGCATTCGTGGCACATGTCTTTAATCCCAGCACTTGGTAGAAGAGCTAGGTAAATCTCTGTGTGGTCAAGGATGAGGGGTGGGCTGGGGGGAAGGGGAGGGGAACAGGAGAGGGGAGAAAAAGGGAATCCGTGGCTGATACGTAGAACTGAATGGTATTGTAAAATAAAATAAAAAGGAAAAAAAAGGATACATCCAGCATTGAAGACACATGCCTTTAATATTAATACCATAGACGACCTGGAGGGCTGTACAAACAGGCAGTGACGAGGCAGTCATGTGTTTGGATTTACAACCAATGAGAAGGCAGAACAGAAAGACTATATAAAGACAAACACACAGGAAGTAGCTGTCTTTTTCAGAAAGGTCTCTTGGATACCTGCAGTAGGTAGGTAAGGCTCTTAGCCCTGAAATCTTGGCTTTCTTCTTTACATTGGTTCTGTGTTTCTTATTTAATAAGACGGTTGGTTACATCTAGAGGACTGATGAACTTTCAGACAGAGGCACAGGCTAAAGAACTCTGCTCTCAGTAGACGATCCGTATGAACATGCTTAACAGATTCTTACATTTCTTTCACCTTCTTAAACATTTGAAATTCACGTTAGTGCTGTTATCCATGTGTATCCACAGGAATGACAGAATGACAGACTTCCTGGATAAGGATTCCAAGACAGACATCAGAAGGCCATTTACTGAGGGGGAGGAAAGGGCACTAGGAAGGTTCTGCACAACCAGGGAAAGCATCCCCAGGGTCAGTAGACACAGAGATGAGGGGACAGGTTTCCAAAGAAATTATCAACAGTAGAGAAGCAAATATTGCAGGTAGATGCAGTTTGGAGGTGAGGGGAACAGTGACTCTAATGTTCTCTACATAGAAGGGCTTTTACATAACATAAAACAAATATAACATTATATTTTGTCGTTATTTAAATAATAAATTTATTAATTACAGAATGAAGACAAAGGATTTGATGTTCCACACACACAGAAATGACCCTGCAGATCCCTAGCTGCTGTAGGAGACATTGAGGATCTAGAACTGCTTCTCTTATGATTTGACACAAACATTGTTTATAGGGACTCAACAATGCTACAGTGTCCTGTGCATGAGGATAAACATCACATGCTGATTAAAATGATTATAAATTTGGTATGATTGTAATAGTACTCATGGCACGGTATTTGAGATCCTAAGCCTTTGAAATCGACTGTTCAGACACTTAACCTGTATGTTGTGGTTTGGATCTGGAGTGTCTCTCCAGGTTTCCTGTGCTGGAGGCTGGTGCTCATGGGAGCAGTGTTCACAGGGAACATGAGCCTTCATCATCCTCAAGGAACAAACTGTATCAGTGAAAGCCTGCTGATTGTTGGAGATGAGTGACTACTAGGTAGTGAGACTTTGCTGGAGGAAGGTTGGGGGCTCCATCTAAAGACACACTTTGTCCCTGTCTGCGTCTTGGCCACCATGAAGTGAGTGACTTGTGAGTCCCATTGTCTCCCTACTATGCAGTGGACCCAAATATCCATGTAGTTAACGTTCAAACTTGTGAGACAAAATAAGTGAAAATTAACCTTTGACATTTTTAATAGCTTCTCACTCTTGTGTATGTGAGTGTGTGTCTATGCAAGTATTTGTGTGTGACTATACATGTGTATCTGTTTGAGTGTGTGTGCATGTGTGTCTGTGTGTATGTATTGTGTTTGTGTATATATGTGAGAAAGTATGTATGCTAATGTGTGTGTAAGGATATGCATGTGTGATTCTGTGTTAGGTTGTGTATGTTGTATATATGGGTGTAATATGTGATTGTGCATATGTGTGCTTGTACAAATGTGTGTGTATATGTGGAAATTTGTGCATGTGTGTGAGTGTTCATGCTTGTATGGGTTGGGATGTGTACATTGGTGTGTGCTTGTGTGTTTTCATGTATAGCTGTGTGTATATGTGCTGAAAATCTGTATTAAGTGTGAGAATATGTGTATGTGTGTATCTGTGGGCATGTGTGTGTGAGTCTTTTTATGTGTGCATATTGTGGGAATATGTGTATATGTGTGCATGTTTTTGTCTAAATGTGAGTGTGTATATGCGTGGATATTTTTGTGTTGGTGTATGTATGTGCATAATTGTGTGCTGGTGTATCAATGCTCTCCTCTGTCTGTGAGTATGTATCTGTGTTTGATGGTATGTGTGTGAGTCTGTGTTTCTGTGTTAGTGTGTATTTGTGTCATGGTTGTCATTTGGGGGGCTCTGTGTGTACCTGCATACACTGAGTGTTTGTTTGCAGGCACAAGGTTGTCAAATTGTGAATGAAATGGTTGGAGCCCACCTTATAGGAGTCAGTTTCTTTATTTCAGCAATGGGTTCCAGGAATCAAATACAGCTCATCAAGCGTGAACAGCAAGCCTTTACTCACTGAGACCTGATGATGGCATGACAACCATTGGATGAATAACTAAGATACACTGTTAATTCAATTAACATTTTATATAAATTAATAGTAGAATTAATGAATGCAATTTGAAGAAAATAAGTTTTAGTCTATAATCATTGGAAAATTTAAAGTATACTATAGCATCAAGACTTCAACTTAGGAACACTTTATGCATCATACCATACATTATGTCAAATATTGATTTAAATGATAGAAATAAAAATATAAAATGAATTACAATAACTTTCAAATACAATTTTTAGAGAAATATTTTGTCTTTACATTAGATGTGTACATTTCAAACAAAGGTTCTCTACTGTGGAGTAATAGTTAATGATAATTCTATTTAGAAAAAAAACTGTAAAACAGCTTTCTGAGGGCATCAGTGAATGAGGAAGCAAAGATGAAAACGAAAATGGCTTAAAAAAATTCCCAAAAGCAATCAGAGAATAAGTTAAAGAAAGTGAAAAGACAATTGGGAAATAAGAGGAGGGCATTCAGAAAATGGAAAGTGGTGTTTTCCCCTATATAAGACAGATGCACACAGCATTGTCTTCAGAGACTCTAAAGAGCAAGGTTCATGACCACAGAGCCCAGAAGACCAGCAGCATCTGCAACATTCGCAATGGCCAGGCCCTGTGTTTTCCTGATGATCCTGGTGGTGATGCACTACTGGTCAAGCTGCTGTCTGGGATGTGACCTGCCTCAGACTCATCACCTCAGGAACAAGAGAGCCTTCACACTCCTGGCACAAATGAGGAGACTCTCCCCTCTCTCCTGCCTGAAGGACAGAATGGACTTTGCATTCCCTCTGGAGAAGGTGGATGCCCAGCAGATCCAAAAGGCACAAGTCATCCAGGTCCTGGGTGAGATGATCCAACAGGTCCTGATCCTCTTCACCTCCAATGAATCATCTGCTGCTTGGGAGACAACCCTCCTAAACACCCTCTGCAATGAGCTCTACCAGCTGCTCAATGACCTGCAAGCCTGTGTGATGGAGCAGGTGGAGGTTCAGGAACCTTCCTTGAGCCAGGAAGACTCCCTTTTGGCTGTGAGAAACTACTTCTATAGGATCACTGTCTACCTGAAGGAGAAGAAACACAGCCCCTGTGCCTGGGAGGTGGTCAGAGCAGAAGTCTGGAGAGCCCTGTCTTCCTCAGCCAACCTGCTGGCAAGATTGATTGAGGAGAAGTAAGTCCCCAAGTGGTGAGAAATCTCCTGGGCTACAAGACTGCATGAATTATCCTTTAAAGACTCATTTATTTTCACATGAATTCAATCAACCTACCTAGATGTTTCAGCAAAACAGCATGATTTTTATCAATATGTAAGGGCATTCGTGTCTGCATCCATTTGGGTATCTCTGTGTATTATGTGTGTATTTATTTTACTATTTATGTAATTTAAGTTATTTAAATTAAATCTCATAGTTTTGTATTTTCTTTAATGTAACAAACTATCACATGCAATAAAATTATTTTGAATCCCATTCAATTTTGCTGTATACAACACTTTTGATTTATTAATTTGGTATCTTTTCAATATATTTCAATATTTTTAGTTGATACTCCAAACCATAAAAATTTTACAAAAGGACAAAGTATTGAAAATTGTACTGGATACAAGTGTTCACTGCATAGAATTTAGACAAAACTAAATCTGTCCTTCTACTTCTCCCAGTATATCGTATTCTTGGTATGTAAAGCCAGTATACTGCTTGATAGGAGGCCAGTGAATCTAGCTCCTGTCACATTGTGACTTAGTCTTCTTTGACACATGTTTCCCAGAGGAATCCTCCCTCTGACCTCCATGACCTCCGGAACCTTTCATCTACTCTCAACTTCTATGAGTTTAACAGTTTTGGGTTCTAGATATGAGTGAGATCATGTACAATGATAGAAACAGATCACAGAAAAGTGATTAGCCTGCCTGAATACCACAGACAAACATACCAAGAAGAAATAAGGAAATGAACCCCATTCATAACATCCTCATGAACCATCCCTGAAATAAATCCCACCAGGGAAGTGAAACGCCTCTAAAATTAATCCTTTGCAACACCACGATTCCCTCTCAATTTTTATGGGTATTTCTTGTCCTCCTCCTCCTCTTCCTCCTCCTCCTTCTCACCCTTCTTCTCTTGGAGCTTCCAGTTGTGCTTGGATACAGGGCCATCTCCTGGAGCCTAGGTAGCCTCTCTGAGGGGCCCAAACACTGAGGACAACTGAATCTCTCTCTCAAGAGGAAGCTATCAACTGCCACAGTTCCTCAGCTAGAAGAGAACTTTCCTCCCTTTTCCAAGCTGGGATTTTGTCCGGCCTGTCCTTGTCCATTCGGTCATAGCCACTCTCAGTGCAACTGCCCTGTTGTGTCCGAGAACACTGCTTTGCTGTGGTCATCATCCACTGCCTCTGGGTCTTACAATTCTTCTGCTCTGTCTTCTACAATGATACTTCGAGCAGGAAGTTAGCCCTTAATTTTGTGTTCATGGATCAGTTGTGGGTCTCTGTGTTTATTGCCATGGACTGTGAGAGGTTTCTGTGGTAAGGGGTAGTAATCCTACAGTAACTCTCTCGTAGAGATGTAGTTGTCATGTGAATTCAGGTATTGTGACACCACAACACAGCTTTTATTCTTTTGTATCTTCATTGTTCCATAGGTCCTCTTTTTTTATTTCTTTGTTTATGATTTTTTTTTGAGACAGGGTTTCTCATTGTAGTTTTGTTGCCTGTCCTGGATCTTGCTCTGTACACCAGGCTGGCTTCAAACTCACAGAGATCCACCTGCCTCTGTTTCCTGAGTGCTTGAATTAAAGGCGTGCCCTACCACCCTTCAGTCTGTATGTATTCTAAAAGTGATGCTTCTGGGAGAAGCATAACATAAATTTTGTATTGTGTGGCTGGAAAGATGGCTCAGAGGTTAGAAACACTGCTTGTTTTCCCGGAGTCCTAAGTTCAAATCCCACCATCCACATGGTTGTTCACAAACATCTGTAATGAGATCTGGTGCCCTCTCCCAGCCTGCAGGGATACATGCAGGCAGAACACTGTATATGTAATAAAAAAATCTTATAAATAAATAAAAATGTAATTAAGAAAATTTTGTTATGTGTAGAGGATTTAAAAGGAATGTCCTCCATTGACTTATGTGTTTGAATGCTTGGCCTATGGGGGTCGGCACGATAGGAGGTGCAGCCTTGTTGGAGTAGGTGTGGCCTTGTTGTAGGAAGAGTGTCACTGTAGAGTGGACTTAGAGGTCTTATATGCTCAAGCTAGTCCTTGTGTGGCAGTCTCCTTCTGCTGCCTTTGAATCAAGGTGTAGAATTCTCAGGTCCTTCTCCAGTACCATGTCTGCCTGCATCCTGCCATGTTTCCTACCATGAAGATGATGGTGGGAACTGAAGCTGTAAGCCAGCCCCAATTAATTGTTTTCCTTTATAAGAGTTGCTGTGGTCCATAATTCATGTGTTTCCATTCATTTGGCTATTTGTCCCTGTGCTTTATCCAACCTTGGTTTCAACAATTCTCGCTCATATAAACCCTCCTCTTTCTTGCTAATTAGACTCCCAGCGCTCCACCCGGGGCCTAGCCATGGATGTCTGCATCCGCATTCCTCAGTCCTTGGAGGGGTTTCCGGTACAAGTATTAGGGTGTTGGCCATCCCATCACCAGAGTAGGTCAGGGGCCCCCAACTAGATCAGCCCCTCTGAATAGTTGAGACAGTTGATTGACTTGATCTCTTTGGGAGTCATCTAGGCAGTGGTAACAGGTCCTGGGCTCATTGCATGAGTTAGCTGTTTGAAACCTGGGACTTATGCAGGGATGCTTGGCTCAATCTGGGAGGAGGGGACTGGACCTGCCTGGACTGAGTCTACCAGGTCGCTTTCAGTCCTCGGGGGAGGCTTTGCCCTGGAGGAGGTGGGAATTTGGGTTTGGCGGGGAGGAAATAGAGGGGGCAGGAAGGGGGAGAATAAAGGAATCTGTGGTTGTTATGTAGAACTGATGGTATTATAAAATAAAATAAAGGGAAAAAAAGAGTTGCTGTGGTCATGGTGTCTCTTCACAGCAATAGAAACCTTAACTAAGACAGATTGCATTGAACCTGAAGATCCATAGGATATAGAGTCACTTTCATAGCATCATTGTAGTTAATCAACATAGATCTTTTCCACTGAATCTTAGTAGGTAATGTTATTGCTGCTCCTGTCTCATTTGGATGACACACCGGTTTCTTTCTACAGCTTTGATTTTCCAATGACATCATATTTTTGGTTCATTGCCATGGCCATCATCAGGTTTTTCTTCCGAGGAAAGAAGAAAAGCGAAATACAGTGGGTATGGAGACATCTATCGTCAAACCAACACTTAAAGAAAAGAGAGGAAGAGTGACTGGAAAAGTATAGACAGTTGAAGTACTGAAAGCCTTTGCTGTCTTTGAAAATAGCCTGAACCTCACTACAATTAGTCCCCTTAGAACTGAGTATTAGCCACTGAAATCAGTAAGGAATTGATGGTTTACAAATACTTTATATATGGAACAGTGTCCTAGCAAACCACTGAAGGGAAAGTATGTATAAAAATATATATTATATATGATGCACTATTTAATAACAGCACATGCTATATATAATAATGTACATATATGTGCACACAGCTTTCTTTCTGATATACTCACAGTCCCTCCCAGCTTTCCCAGACCCCATATTTTAGCCTCATATCCCTGGTTTCCTCCTCCCTGATATGGGAAGACACAGTGTTTGCTCTTCATTCTGTCCTCAAAACCAGCTCTGCCATTCTACAACTGATATCTATTACATCTTGCTTTCTGATTATTATATTTATGGAAATGCATAACCACCAGCTGAAATAGAATATGAAGCAATTCAAGTTTTGTGAGAGTTTCCTCTTTTTGTTTTATTTAAATCAGAGTGTTCTTCTAAAGAACCATAGCTAACTATGGCCAAAAACAGAGAGGGGTAGGTGGAAGGGTAGGGTGGAGCTAGTAACAGGCAGTGGGAGAGAGAAGGGAAGGGGCAGGGGGAGGAGGAGGGAGAGGGGCAGGGACAGAGGAAATAATCTGCCATGCTGGCAAACATTTAGAGAGGAAGAGAGCCCTCTACAGGCCATCACTTTCAAAGAAGAAACAGTTTTACTCTGGTGTGTTTTCTTTAGAAATTTTTTCCTAGAAGAGTTTTTCTCCAAAACTAAAACAGGAATTTCCCCCCAAGAAACTGACATCAGTTTGGAAGACTCAATTCCCATCACTTCTCATCTGAGGGAGGGAGCACCCTCCCAGGTCTACACAGGTCATACCTTCTGGACAGTGGTCTGCTCAACATGCACAAAACAGTCACTAAGGCTTTTTTCCCTCTAGTCTTCTCCAGAGCAGATTCTCTGGAGAAGAAGGAATCTGTATATAGTATCCTCAGTTGGTAACTACAACCAAGCTCTGTGTCTGACCTCACATCATTTTGACCAGTATGTAAAGCATTTGGAATGTGTCATGTAACTGAGCAAACCATGCCCCAGCTAGGAGGGATGTAAAATAATGTCTGAACACTCAAAGGAGATTCTCCCCCGCTGCTCTGCCTACTGAGACCAGCAACACTGGGCTTGGGAAATGCACTGACTTATGACTGTTGTTTAAAGGGTGACTTCAAAAGTTCAGGTTACCTCTCCATGATAGATCATGTCACAAGGGGAACCTGAATCCTTGTTACAGACAATATTACAGTCACTCTTAACCGGTACAGAATGAAGTAGTTCTTATTCAAATTGAATTGAGATCTGTGTTTTGCAGGGTCACAGATCAACAGCCCAGATTATCTTCACCCAACAGCCCCTTTGTATTCTTCAGGACACATAAGTGAGGAAGACAATGCCATCTGTAGGTACAGCTACAAGAGTAACCCTAGAGATTCATCCACTTCATACATACATATATATATAATAATTTGGGAATTTCACATCATGCACCCCAATCCTGCAACCTTCACAGCACTCCCATATCTATCACTCAACCCTTCAGCATTGACCAATGACAGAAATTAATTAAATACAAAATGAAACACAAATAAATCCACCTCAATCCACTGTCTTTCCCACTTCCCCAACCCTTCTTCATTTGTCCTAATGACATCAGGAGATTCAGTATGTTACAAAGTATACCTATTTCTTCAATCAGGCTCACCCTCAAATGTTCTTTGCAATGAGTCATTGGTCTGGTTCAAGCCCTCTGGCCTCTGGCACACCATCATTATTGGACCCTACATATAGAAACTCCCCTAATATCCTGTTATTTCCCCAAGTCAGTCATAGAGATCCTGGGGTTATTGCTGTGTGATGTTCTGTATGTTAAAGTGTTGTTCTGATTGGTTAATATATAAAATACTGATTGGCCAGTAGCCAGGCAGGAAGTATAGGTGGAACAAGAAGAATGGAGAATTATGGGAAGTGGAAGGCTGAGGCAGAGAGACACTGCCAGCCACCACCATGACAAGCAAGATGTAAGGTAGCAGAAGGCCAAGAACCATGTGGCAACTTATAGACTAAGAGACATGGGTTAATTTAAGGTGGAAGAATTAGATAGAAAGAAGCCTGCCACGATAATACAGTTTGTTAGCAATAAAAGACTCTGTGTGTTTACTTGGTTGAGTCTAAATGGCTGTGGGACAGGCCAGTGAGAGAGATTTTTCCTGACCATTGGGCAGGCAGAACTGGAAAAATCTCCAGCTAAATGTTAATGTTCTGTAGGACCAGTCATCAGGTCATAAATGGGATAGATGATGGGGGGGGGGCAACCCAAGGGCAAGGATGTGGGTTTAAGTGATAGCTGAGTGCTGTGGGATGGTCTGTATGTCAGATTGTTCTGATTGGTCAATAAATAAAACACTGATTGGCCAGTGGCCAAGCAGGAAGTAGGTTTGACAAGGAGAGAGGAGAATTATGAGAAGCAAAAGGCTGAGGCAGAGAGACACTGCCACCTGCCGCCATGACCAGCAGCACGTGAAGACACTGGTAAGCCACCAGCCATGTGGCAAGGTATAGATTTATAAAAATGGATTAATTTAAGCTATAAGAACAGTTAGCAAGAAGCCTGCCACGGCCATACAGTTTGTAAGCAATATAAGTCTCTGTGTTTACTTGGTTGGTTCTGAGCGGCTCTGGGACTCAAAGATTTGTCCTGACTGTGGGCAAGGCAGAAAAACTCTAGCTACAGCTGAGCTCCTCATTTGGGCAGCTGGGACCAGCCTCCTCATGTTGGGGTTAGAGACAGCTTTCCTACACCAATTGCATTGGGGCCTCCTCTCCAGTGCCCACAGTGAGGGGTGTGGTACTATACATCCCAAGAGGAACTGAGGAAGCTCTCCTGTTGCAGTGTCCAGTGAGGGACAGAGCTAGTCATTCCAGGATCAGTGAAGGGAAGGGTGGGCTCAGCATGGCCCTTGGATTTCAACATGTACAGTTCTTATGGACCTCTGTTGTAACAGTGGCCATGGACATCAACACACACACCAGTGCAGCAGGATTATGGACCCAGACATGGCCTGCAGGAGTAATTCAGGTCAATATGTCTCATCAACTCCTTCTTAAGAGTAACGTATCAACTACAAAGTCCTTCCTTCTGTCAAGTCTAGCCACTCAACTTCATGGTCAGCAGAAAATTGTCATCGTCACTTTGTTTGTGGGACATGCCCACATGAAGGTTACCATGTTGGAGTCATCAGGAGAATCACAGGAATAGATAAAGGATTTTCCAATATATAGGGACACACACTGAGGAGTGCGTATAAGGGGAAATTTGATTGATGCCAAGTTGATCTGCAGGGCTTGTAATTCTAGAAGACTTTGTCAGGGAGTATGATTAAGGATAAACCAGAGTCTGTGTGTCATTGTGAAACATCGTTTAGACATGACTTTCTGCATTCTTTCCTTGGTCCTTATTTTGAAGGTAACTTTAATCATCTTTATGTTTACATAAAAGAATAAATTACTTTAAAGCAGTTCCATACTATCACCATGCCCAGAAAATATGTACAGCCATATCATTTTCTATATGTTAGATATAATAATCTGCGTTGGTTCAATAGAATTGGGGAATCAAGAGACAGGAATAAAGAAACTGACACAGGACCATGATGTGAGGAGAGCATCTTAGATAGTTTCTATTGCTGTGAAGAGAAACATGACCATGGCAACTCTTGAAAAGCAAAACATCTGGGGATCCTTGACACTCTGACCTCTCGTCATGTGTTTACTGCTGAACACAAAAGCCTTTCAAATGAATCTACTGAAACCATAGCAGTGATCTTCAAGAATTTATGATGCTAAAAACGAATCAAAACCACACTGTGTGTGAGTACTGATGTCATCAAGATATGGTGAGCAATCTCAGGAAATGGGGCATAAGAAGAGGGCTGAGGACACTGTACCACAGTGCAGCAGAAAGTTGTTGCTATTGCTTCCCCACTGGGATGACAACACTTCCTTCTTTTGATTTCATTTCAAGTGACACCACAATTTCAGTTCAATGCCACCAACAACGTCAGTATCTTCTCTCTAGGAAAGTGTGGAAAAAAGTAACAAAATATTCAATGCAAAGAAAATTCAAGAGACAAATGACATCCACCATGGAGCCTCCATCACCATAGAAAAATTAAATGAAAAATTATACACATTGGCAGTACTGAACCTCTATTATGTGGTAGAACCCCTCAAGGCTCGTCTGCTCAATTTTGAAATGGACAAAGAGTGTGTGCAGTATCCACTACTAAAGTAAAACTGGATAAATATCTGTAAGTCCAAACTTCTGGGTAACTAACAGGCAATCAGAGGCACTGCTATCACTGTGTCTTTTGGTCTGTATTTCCACCTCCCAACTTCAGGCACAGCAAGCACTCAGTGAAAAATATTGATCAGAAAAGTTGTATTGGGAAAAAAACTCAAACACTTATATCTTACAAGGACAAACTGGGATATTTACACTTTACTACAGATTTTAGAGTCTTCTGATGTTGACATCTGGGGATTCTTGAGATTCTGACCTCTGGCCGTGTGCACACTGCTCAACAGAAAAGCCTTTCTGATGAATCCACTGAAATGAGAGCAGGCACCTTGTTGGATTTAGGGCGCTAAAAAGCAAACAAACACCACAGGTTGTGTGAGTGCTGATGTTATCAAGATATGGTGAGCACTCCCAGGGAGTGGGGTACAAGAAGACAGCTAAGGAGGCTGTAGAGATGGCTGACAGGTCAAGAGCACTTACTGATCTTCCAGAGGTCCTGAGTTCAATTTCCAGCAACCACATGTTGGCTCACAACAATCAGTAATGAGATCTGGTGCCCACTTCTGGCCTACAGTCACATATGATATATAAATAATAAATGAATAAATAAATAAATAAATCATTTAAAAGAAGAAGAGGAAAAGGAGGAGGAGGAGAAGAAGAGGAAGAAGAAGAGGAAGACAGCTGAGGACACTGTGCCACTGTGGGGCAGAGAGTGTGAGTCGACTCAAACTCTACAGAAGTCACAGAGCAAGTACAGAAAAGGCAGCAATCAGGTATCACAATCTTTGAGTCAGACACTGCTAGAAAAATATACATGCTGTTTTGGGTAATTGGCTTTGGTAGAAAGATCCTACATACGGGAATGATGGGCAGAAAGGGAGATGTATCCATGGATCCTGACTTTGAAGGCACTGTGAAGCACAAACCCAGGCTGACAAAATAGGTCCATGACAGAGAGAAATTTCAGAGACACACTGTTAACAGTAGAAGTCACAATGGCTATAACACAGAGAAGCCCCGAATGGTCTTCATTCAGACGAATGGTCTCCTGGAATACTAAACGGCATCCCTTTCCATCTTAAGGTCAGAGGACACCAAAAGTGGCAAAATAACGCCAAAACTTTTCCTTAGAGCAAAGCATAGATGATACATTTTTATGAGTTTTTGTGAACATATGTGTGTGTGCAGCAAAAATGTGGAGTGAGAGAACAACTTCCATAAATAAGATTTCTGGTCCCACCATGAGTACTAGGGATGAACATGAATATGTCAGTCTTGGTCAGGAAGCTCTTGTTGATTGTGCCATAATAACCACCAAATGATCATTCAATAAATATCTAATATAAAATACAAACCAAATTTGAACCTTCATATACTTAAGAACTCAAGTGTATTAAGATAACTAGAGTAAAATAACTCAACCTCGCAACCCTAACCAACATACACAAGAATTTCACATGTGCCATTGTTTCATATAACACCTTTAGACTCACAAATATTAGCTGAAACAAAATTGACATTACAATTCAAGTAGCTATATTAAGAAATATATGAAGAACAAACTTCAACTGCAGCATGAAATTCAAGAAATTTCCAGGCCAAGTACTAGAGGTAAGATTTTATGCTTTACAGACAAGTGATTTCACACAGGAAAGGTATATCTGTAATATAAATATCAACCACAATTTCTTTCAGGAATACACTCTAGAGAAGGTTTGTTGAGGGGGAGCATTAAAATTGGAAGCAATAATGAAAATAAAAAATGGCGAGAAAAAAATGACCAGAAACAAGCAGGGAATGACTGAAAGAAAGTGAAAAGTACATGGGAGAGTACTGGGAGGGCATTCAGAAAATGGAAACTAGTGCTTTCTCTTATTTAAGACACATGGACCCAGGCAGGATGGACTTCAGAGAACCTAGAGGGGAAGGTTCAGGACCACAGAGCCCAGAGGACCACCGCATCTGCAACATTCACAATGGCCAGGCCCTGTGCTCTCCTGACATTCCTGGTGGTGATGCACTTCTGGTCAAGCTGCTGTCTGGGATGTGACCTGCCTCAGACTCATTACCTCAGGAGCAAGAGAGTCTCCACAATCCTGGCACAAATGAGGAGACTCTCCCCTCTCTCCTGCTTCAAGGACAGAATGGACTTTGCATTCCCTCTGGAGAAGGTGGATGCCCAGCAGATCCAGAAGGCCCAAGCCATACCTGTCCTTCAGGAGCTGACCCAGCAGGTCCTGATTCTCTTCAGCTCAAAGGAATCATCTGCTGCTTGGGAGACAAGCCTCCTAGACACATTCTGCACTGATCTCCACCACCAGCTCAAAGACCTGCAAGCCTGTCTGATGGAGCAGGGTGAGGTGCAGGAACCTTCCTCGAGTCAGGAAGACTCCCTGGTGGCTGTGAGAAACTACTTCCACAGGATCACTGTCTACCTGAAGGAGAAGAAACACAGCCCCTGTGCCTGGGAGGTGGTCAGAGCAGAAGTCAGGAGAGCCCTGTCTTCCTCAGCCAAGCTGCTGGCAGGACTGACTGAGGAGAAGGAGTAAGTCCTGAGCCAAAGTGGAGAGGACTCCCCTGGACTTGGATCCTGCAACTCACTGCTCAGATTTGGCCTTCTCCAAGAACTCTTTGACGTTGACATCAAGCTTGCCTGGATAGTTATCCTAATATTGGGTTATATTGTGTTGATCTGTAAGGGCATTTGCTTATTGATTCAGATGTTTTGTTTGTTTGTTGTTTTATTTATTTATTAGGTCTTCTGCTTGTTTGTCTATCTACATGATTTTAGTTATTTTTTTATACCATAGAATTTTATATTTCCTTTAAATTATCATACCTTTACTGTTAATTTATTTCTTCTATTCAATAAAATTTTTACTATACATGCTTAATCTTATGTGTCTTTCACATGATCTTTTGAAAACTGTTTGATGCTTCTAAACTCATTCTGTACATCATAAATGTAACACAACTGGATGTGGTAGGAAATAATACTGAAGCAATGTGTACTGCTTAGACTTAATAGGTGAGTTGATGCAGCCATCTTGTAGTTCCTTTCCCTGATGGTAAAAATCATACATCTCTCCATTAGACAGTACTCCTCTGGATGTATAGCCAGCATGCTGTAGAGAAGGCAACCAGAACATCTTGCTTGTGTTCCATTGTGCCTTAGTCCTCCTGAACTACAATTCTCCCTGACCTCTCTGGCCTCCGTTAACTAACATTTGACTCCCAACTTCTATCAGATGAACTCGATTGGATTCCAAAGATGAGGGAGACCATAAAACCAAAGTAAAATAAATTACAAAGCAAATGATGATCTTCCTACGTACCATTAAAATAGTGAGACATGAGAAAAGAAAAAATTCATGTCAGCCCTGTCTTGGTGATGGCTTCAATTGCTGAGACAGAATATCATGATCTAAAGCATTTTGGGGTAGAAATATTTTATTATAGCTTAAAATTACAGCACATTCCATCACTGAGAGAGCTTTAGCAAGATCTTCAACAGGGCAGGAACCTGAAGGCAGAGCCTGATATAGAGGTCATGGAGGAACACACTGTCTCATGCCTTGATGCTTCAGGGCCTGCTCAGCCTGCTTTCAAATACTCATCGGGACCACCTGTCCAGGGGCTGGATCAGCCATAGTGGGCTGGACACTCCTACAGCAGTAATCAGTTATTAATGATTTAGAGACTGGTCTCCAGTTTGATTCTGTAGAGACATCTTCCCTGGTGAGTTCCCTTCTTTCCACATAATCCTATCTTGTGACAGGTTCAACTTAGAATTATCCATGGTAAATTTACTTCATAACAGCCTCAAAAAACATACCCTGAAATAAATCTAACAAGGGAAGTGAATACATATCTTCTAAAACACCACAGCTCATCCCTCTCAATTTCATTTGGTATCTTTTCTTTATTTCAATTTTTGTCATTTCAAATACTAAGCCCAGGTGTCCTTCCCTCCCGTTCTCTGATCCTCACCTTAACTGCATCAACCCCATCACCTAACAACTCCTCAGAGAAGATAAGTCCTCCCTTGGGTAGTCAACAAAGTGAGGCATACCAGGTTGAGCATAGCTCCCCACTGAATCAAGGCTGAGCAAGGTGTCCCAGCATAGGGTTTGGGCTCTCCCAAGCCAGTTCTTGCACTTGGGACAAGTCCTGGTCCCACTGCCACACAAGTGTCAGACTCATTCCGGGGGCCTAGTCGGGTCCCATGCAGGTCCCCCAGTAGTCAGTCCAGTGTCCCTGAGATCCCACTAGCTCGGGTAAGCTGTCTCTCTGGTTTTCCCTATTATGATCTTGACTCTCCTTCCCCTTTGCTTCCAGGATCCCACCTCCCTCTCTTCTACTGATCTCCAGGAGCTCAGCCCAGTGCCTGGACTAGGAATCTCTTTGCTAACTGTTGCCAGTGGTGCATGGATACACCGCCATCTAGTGGACACGGGCAACCCCTCAGGGGCCCCATTACTGAGGATAACTCAATCTTCCTCTCCCTGCAGCCAGGGTTTATATGAGCGAGAATTGTTGAAGCCAAGGTTAGATAAAGCACAGGGACAAATAACCAAATGAATGGAAGCACAGGATCTATGAACCAAAGGCTGAGGGGCCCCCAACTGGATCAGGCCCCCTGAACGGGTGAGACAGTCATTTGGCTTGATCTGTTTGGGAGGCAGCTGTGTGTTGGTGCTGGGTCCTGGGCTTGTTGTGTGAGTTGGCTGTTTGAATCCTGGGACTTATGCAGGGACGCTTGGCTCGGTCTGGGAGGGGGGGACTGGACCTGGCGGGATTGAGTCTACCAGGTCGATCCCGGTCCTTGGGGGAGACTTTGATCTGGAGGAGGTGGGAATGGGAGGTGAGGTGGGGGGAGATGGAGGGGGGCGAGAGTGGGAGAACAGGGGAATCTGTGGCTATTATGTTGAACTGAATGATGTTGTAAAATAAATTTACTAAAAAAAAAAAAAGAAAAAAAAAAGAAAATAGTTCATCATCTTGGACTGGGATTTCCTGACATGCCCCCTGCTTGAAACTGGGATTTTATCTATCTCTATCATACTCAGACTGTGCATGCAGTCATAGCTACTATCAATACGGACCTGCAGCTACTATATTGTGTCTACAAACCCCTGTTTCCTACAGTCAGAAAGTGTCTCTGGGAATCCCCATCTTCCTGCCAGCTCTTGTGTAAAGAGTACTGCACTATGGAAGCCAGGAAAGCCATACTGATCTCTGTTCAGACACCTGTTCCCTGTACATTGACCACTTGGAATTGTCTGTGTCCAGTCATCTATTTCTAGAAGAACCTCCTCTGAGCAGCACTGAGAGATGCACTTATCCTCTGTGAGATGTGGAGGATGATGTATAAAATCAGGCCTTTTGACACCACGGCCATTGCTCTTATTCTTGACATTCCTGCTCTCTAGCAGCTTCCTGTTTCCACAAGTGTCTTAAGATTGGTGTTGCTGGGAAGAAAATAATTGAAATTTTGAGTGTGATTGCATTGACTCTACCGTTCACGTTCCTAAATGCACTCAGTTTGATGTGAAATAACTTTTTTTATGGCCTTTGGACTTTTGAGTTGAACACTCTTAACATTGTTGCTATTGCTTCCCCACTGGGATTACATCACTTCCTTTGTTTTGCTTTCATTTCAAGTGACACCACAATTTCAGTTCCATGCCACCCACAACTTCAGTATCTTCTCTCTAGGAAAGTGGAAAAAAGAAATAAAATATTTAATGCAATGAAAAATCAAAACAGAAATGACATCCACAATGGAGTCTCCATCACCAGAGAAAATTTGAATGAAAAATTATACACATTGGCAGTACTGAAACACTTCTATGTGATGGAATCCCTCAAGGCTCTTCTGCTCAATTTTCTGATGAGCAAAGACAGAATTTGTGCAGTATCCACTACTAAAGTAAAACTGCATAAATATCTGTAGGTCCAAACTTCTGGGTAACTAATAGGCAATCAGAGGCACTGCTATCACCGTGTCTTCTGGTCTGTATTTCCACCTCCTAACTTCAGGCACAGCAAGCAGTCAGTGAGCAAATATTGATCACAAAACTAGATTATGGAAAAATCTCAAATACTTACTCAGTGCAACTGTCCTCAGGACAAACTGGGACATTTACACATCACTGCAGATCACAGGGTCTTCTGCTGTTCACAACTGGGACTTCTTGACACTCTGATCTCTGGCCATGTGTTCATTGCTGAACACAAAATCATTTCTAATAAATGCGCTGAAACCAGCACAACCTTCTTCTAACACTTATGACGCTAAAAACCAAGCAAACACCACACTGTGTGTGAGTGCTGATGTCATCAAGGTATGGTGATCACTCTCAGGGAGTGAGGTACAAGAAGAGGACTGAGGACAATGTGCCCCACCGTACAGTAGGGAGTTTTTGTAGAATCAAACTCCACTGAAGAAGTCACAGGGCACTCAGAGAAAAGGCAGCAACCAGGGATCTCAATCTCTAAATTCATACAAATCTAGCATGATCCTTCATTCTGTGTTTGGGTAATTGTATAGGTTAAAGAACTCTCAATATGTGAAATGTGGACAGAGAATAGTATACATGGATGCTGACTGAGAAGCACATCCCCATGGCTGACAAAAATGGTCCACGAGAGAGAGAAATTTCAGAGAAGCTCTAACTGTATAAGACACACTGGCTATAACACAGAGAAGCTCTGTCTGTTCTTCATTCTGCTGAATGCTCATCTGCAGGACTGAACACTGAAATAAACCCACAGACCAGTTCAGCATCCCATTTCATCCTAAGGACAGAGAAACAACAGTGTAAAGAACACGCGACACTTGGTCCTAAGAGCAAAGCATTTATGATAACCTTTATGACAGTGTCTGTACAAATATGTGTAAACATGTGTGTGTAGGAACATGTGTGTGCACATAAGTGTGTGTGACTACTAGTGTGCAGGCTAGATCATGCCACAGTAAGCATGTGGAGTAAGAAAACATCTTCTATGAATCAGTTATTCACTGCCACCATGGGTTCCAGTTTCGGTGGGCAGCCCCATGGCAGGTCTTGAGAGCACTACCAATCAGCACTGGATGAGATGGGATAGTGTGTAGCATGGGGACAAAACTGTTGTAAATCCCAGATGATCAAGTGCACAAGAGTGGCAGACTGGATGGGACTTCATATCCTTACCTGTCCCCTCAGGAGGAAGGCCCCTGTGGCCCCAACAGGGACTGTTCTCCATCAGCCTGGAGCCCCACAATGCACTGGGTCAGGCATGCTCAGAGCTATGTGAGGCCCCAGGCAGCTCCTGCCTTCTACATGCCATGTTGCAAAGATTCCACCAGAGGCTCCCTGCAAGGGGACCTGGCCTCAAACCTGCCATGTCTGGCCCCTTGGTGCTCATGGCCTGCCCTAGCTCCCAGCAGCTAGGTGGCACCTCCAGTTCCCATGGCAGCCCCTGGGCCACCTGACTGCCACTGCCAGACATGTTTCACAACAGTGCTCTCCCCACCTGCTGCTGCATGTGCTCTGGGTCAGAGAGCAAAAAAGCAATGGGACAGAAGTACTCTCAGACTGTCCCAGTTCAACCAAAGGGACCCTCTGTCCCTTGTGCTGGTCATCCGGTCCCAAAGGCTGTCCATGTACAGTTTTTATCTGGAGTCAAAACACATACATAAACCAGGCATAAAACATGCACACTTGTGGCCACATTTCTCACACATACACACATTTATATAGGCAGGACATTCCAACAAAAAGGCAAACAATTTTCCCAGGGATACAGTGTCATCTGATCAACTCAAAAACTCTAAAATACGAGTCTACAGTTATTGTTAGTCAGGAAAAGAACAAAATTACAACACACAACATAACAAAACAGCTCTCCTGGCACCTGGAGACAAAACCAAAGGGAAGATGCTGGCCTCATGCCTTCCCGGTCTATACAAATCAAAATCAGATACAAATCAACCAAAGGAATTCAAACTCATCCAAAGAACCTTCTGCAGGTACTTCCTTACAAAAGGATATTCAAATGAAAATAAGCAAGAAAACACAAACACAATCACAGAATCACAGAAAACTTGTTGGCCAGCGTCAGGCTCTATGGGCAGTGTTCTCAGCTGGCTTGAGGGATCCTGGCAAGCACCCAGATGTTATGCCAAGATGGAGATGAACCCCTAAAGACCACCAGAGACCAAATCACTTATGTAAGAGACCAAACCACTTATGTAAAAGTGAAGAGCCTTTATTTTCAAGCTCGAGCTTAGACTCTGTGTCCAAACAGCAGTCAGTGAGAGCAGAGAGCCCAGAGCCCAGGCAGGGTGGGTATTTTTTTTTTTTTTAATCATAGCAAAGGTTGGAGTGAGGGCATTTCCATGGTTCAGGACCCTGAGTGACTGACATTTGTCTAGGGATATAGGGAATGTTTGAAATGTTAGCTATTTCCCCTTAGATACAGACCCCATTAGGTGGGGTTAGCTTATTGCTTTATCTGTGTCCAGGTGTTTCCTGCCAGAAGCTGTCTCTGGACCTCAAAGTCTGTCATGGCAGCTGTGTGGTCAAGCTATTTTGCTCTCCAACACATTTGGATGATTTGATATACCCATCTCACACTTCTCATTTATTGATGAAAAAGAAACCATGACATTTCTCTAGTATAGAGTACTTTTCTGTATTTATATAACCAGCATGCTGTGCAGTAGTAAGAATGTCTTGCTCCTGTCAAATGGTGACTTAGTCTTCTTTGACCAAATATTACTCAGCCATTCTTGCTCCTGACTTCCCCGACCTATTTCTACTGTTCTACTCTCAATTCTGTGGGTTTAACTGAAAACAAATATATTTCACATGAACAGCTAGAGATGAAAGCAGTAATCTTCTAGGATTCATGAAATGTAAACCCAGAGGCCATGACTTCCAGTATGACTTCTGAAGTCCTCCTTCAAGCCCTCTGTCATGGAGTAAGTACAAGAGGGAGGGCTGAGGATGAGATTTCACTGTGCAGCAGAGAGTGGTAATGAACATGAGAGCTACGGAGTAAGTCCCATGGTATTAGAAGTAACACCATCCTGGGGTCAGACTCCACACACACGTACACACCAAGGAGGAACCAGCCCTGCAGGTCTGGGTGATTGTCACAGGTTGAAGAAAACTGTAGACCTCAGTGCACAGGAGGTGAGCAGAAAGGGAGGGGTCAACACTGATCCTGACTTGGAGGGATCAGAAAAAGCACAGCCATGTAGTTCTTGAGAGGGACAATTTATTCCTAAGACGAGAAATGTCAGAGAACCCCTTCGTAATGAGTCACCTGTGGAAATAAAGAGGAAAAGCACCATCTGGTTCTCCATTCCGAAGAGAATGTGCTATGAAGGCTCTGACCAATAACTACCCAGTTATGGAAGAACAAGGGTCCATGGAATATCTCTTTCCACTTAAAGTAGGCAAGAAAACTATGTTGTAAAACTTATCCCTCGAAGATAAATACCTACATATTTAACGAATTAAAAAACTCAGTGTGTGTGCTTTTGCACATACGTATGTGTGCATGTTTTTGTGCATAGACACAAAATTGTGTTCTTGAAATGGAGGACTATGGTGGTATTTTATTTGTACTGAAATGTGATTTTATTTGCATGTTAATGAGTAAAGTTGCTTGGGGGTCAGAGCTAATAGCAAGCCATAGCAGAGGCTGTGCGTTCGTGGCACATGTCTTTAATCCCAGCCCTTGGTAGAAGAGCTAGGTAAATCTCTGTGTGGTCAAGGATGAGGGGTGGGCTGGGGGGAAGGGGAGGGGAACAGGAGAGGGGAGAAAAAGGGAATCAGTGGCTGATATGTAGAACTGAATGGTATTGTAAAATAAAATAAAAAGGAAAAAAATAAGGATACAGCCAGCATTGAAGACACACGCCTTTCATCTTAATACCATAGAAGACCTGGAAGGCTGTACAATCAGGCAGTGATGAGGCAGGCATGTGTTTGGATTTACAACCAATAAGAAGGCAGAACAGAAAGACTATATAAAGACAAACACACAGGAAGTAGCTGTCTTTTTCGGAGAGGTCTCTTGGATACCTGCAGTAGGTAGGTAGGTAAGGCTCTTAGCTCTGAAATCTTGGCTTTCTTCTTTACATTGGTTCTGTGTTTCTTATTTAATAAGACCGTTGGTTACATCTAGAGGACTGATGAACTTTCAGACAGAGGCACATGCTAAAGAACTCTGCTGTCAGTAGACCATCCGTATGAACATGCTTAACAGATTCCTACATTTCTTTCACCTTCTTAAACGTTTGAAATTCACGTTAGTGCTGTTATCCATGTGCATCCACAGGAATGACAGAATGACAGACTTCCTGGATAAGGATTCCAAGACAGACATCAGAATGCCAAGGACTGAGGGGGAGGAAAGGGCACTAGGAAGGTTCTGCACAACCAGGGAAAGCATCCCCAGGGTCAGTAGACACAGAGATGAGGGGACATGTTTCCAAAGAAATTATCAACAGTAGAGAAGCAAATATTGTAGGTAGATGCAGTTTGGAGGTGAGGGGAATAGTGACTCTAATGTTCTCCACACAGAAGGGCTATTTACATAACATAAAACAAATATAACATTATATTTTGTGGTTATTTAAATTAATAAACTTATTATTTACAGAATGAAGACAAAGGATTTGATGTTCCACACACACAGAAATGACCCTGCAGATCCCTAGCTGCTGTAGGAGACATTGAGGAGCTAGAACTGCTTCTCTTATGATTTGACACAAACATTGTTTATAGGGACTCAACAATGCTACAGTGTCCTGTGCATGAGGATAAACATCACATGCTGATTAAAATGATTATAAATTTGGTATGATTGTAATAGTACTCATGGCACGGTATTTGAGATCCTAAGCCTTTGAAATCGAGTGTTCAGACACTTTACCTATGTGTGGTTTGGATATGGAGTGTCTCTCAAGGTTTCCTGTGCTGGAGGCTGGTACTCATGGGAGCAGTGTTCACAGGGAACATGAGCCTTCATCATCCTCAAGGAACAAACTGTATCAGTGAAAGCCTGCCTATTGTTGGAGATGAGTGGGCTACTAGGTAGTGAGGCTTTGTTGGAGGAAGGTTGGGGGCTCCATCTAAGGACACACTTCGTCCCTGTCTGCGTCTTGGCCACCATGAAGTGAGTGACTTGTGAGTCCCATTGTCTTCCTACTATGCAGTGGACCCAAATATCCATGTAGTTAACGTTCAAACTTGTGAGACAAAATAAGTGAAAATTAACCTTTGACATTTTTAATAGCTTCTCACTCTTGTGTATGTGAGTGTGTGTCTATGCAAGTATTTGTGTGTGACTATACATGTGTATCTGTTTGAGTGTGTGTGCATGTGTGTCTGTGTGTATGTATTGTGTTTGTGTATATATGTGAGAAAGTATGTATAATAATGTGTGTTTAAGGATATGCATGTGTGATTCTGTGTTAGGTTGTGTATGTTGTATATATGGGTGTAAAGTGTGATTGTGCATATGTGTGCTTGTATAAATGTGTGTGTGTATGTGGAAATTTGTGCATGTGTGTGAGTGTTTATACTTGTATGGGTTGGGATGTGTACATTGGTGTGTGCTTGTCTGTTTTCATGTATAGCTGTGTATGTATATGTGTTGAAAATCTGTATTAAGTGTGAGAATATGTGTATGTGTGTGTCTGTGGGCATGTGTGTGTGAGTCTGTTTATGTGTGCATATTGTGGGAATATGTGTATATGTGTGCATGTGTTTGTCCATCTGTGAGTATGTATATGCGTGGATATTTGTGTGTTGGTGTATATATGTGCATAATTGTGTGATGGTGTATCAATGCTCTCCTCTGTCTGTGAGTATGTATCTGTGTTTGATGGTATGGGTGTGAGTGTGTGTTTCTGTGTTAGTGTGTATTTGTGTCATGGTTGTCATTTGGGGGGCTCTGTGTGTACCTGCATACACTGAGTGTGTGTTTGCAGGCACAAGGTTGTCAAATTGTGAATGAAGTGATTAGAGCCCACCTTATAAGAGTCAGATTCTTTATTTCAGCAATGGGTTCCAGGAATCAAATACAGCTCATCAAGCGTGAAGAGCAAGCCTTTACTCACTGAGACCTGATGATGGCATGACAATCATTGGATGAATAACTAAGATACACTGTTAATTCAATTAACATTTTATATAAATTAATAGTAGAATTAATGAATGCAATTTGAAGAAAATAAGTTTTAGTCTATAAACATTGGAAAACTTTAAAGTATACCATTGCATCAATACTTTAACTTAGGAACACATTTTGCATCATACCATACATTATGTCAAATATTGATTTAAATGATAGAAATAAAAATATAAAATGAATTACAATAACTTTCAAATACAATTTTTAGACAAATATTTTGACTTTACAATAGATGTGTACATTTCAAAAAGGATGTCTACTGTGGAGTAATAGTTAATGATAATTCTATTTAGAAAAAAACTGTAAAACAGCTTTCTGAAGGCATCAGTGAAAGAGGAAGAAAAGATGAAAACGAAAATGGCTTAAAAAAATTCCCAAAAGCAATCAGAGAATAAGTTAAAGAAAGTGAAAAGACAATTGGGAAATAAGGGGAGGGCATTCAGAAAATGGAAAGTGGTGTTTTCCCCTATATAAGACAGATGCACACAGCATTGTCTTCAGAGACTCTAAAGAGCAAGGTTCATGACCACAGAGCCCAGAAGACCAGCAGCATCTGCAACATTCGCAATGGCCAGGCCCTGTGTTTTCCTGATGATCCTGGTGGTGATGCACTACTGGTCAAGCTGCTGTCTGGGATGTGACCTGCCTCAGACTCATCACCTCAGGAACAAGAGAGCCTTCACACTCCTGGCACAAATGAGGAGACTCTCCCCTCTCTCCTGCCTGAAGGACAGAATGGACTTTGCATTCCCTCTGGAGAAGGTGGATGCCCAGCAGATCCAAAAGGTTCAAGCCATCCAGGTCCTGGGTGAGATGATCCAACAGGTCCTGATCCTCTTCACCTCCAATGAATCATCTGCTGCTTGGGAGACAACCCTCCTAAACACCCTCTGCGATGAGCTCTACCAGCTGCTCAATGACCTGCAAGACTGTGTGATGGAGCAGGTGGAGGTTCAGGAACCTTCCTTGAGCCAGGAAGACTCCCCTTTGGCTGTGAGAAACTACTTCTATAGGATCACTGTCTACCTGAAGGAGAAGAAACACAGCCCCTGTGCCTGGGAGGTGGTCAGAGCAGAAGTCTGGAGAGCCCTGTCTTCCTCAGCCAACCTGCTGGCAGGATTGACTGAGGAGAAGAAGTAAGTCCCCAAGTGGTGAGAACTCTCCTGGGCTACAACACTGCATAAATTATCCTTTAAAGACTCATTTATTTTAACATGAATTCAATCAACCTACCTAGATGTTTCAACAAAACAGCATGATTTTTATCTATATGTAAGGGCATTCGTGTCTGCATCCATTTGGGTATCTCTGTGTATTATGTGTGTATTTATTTTACTATTTATGTAATTTAAGTTATTTAAATTAAATCTCATAGTTTTGTATTTTCTTTAATGTAACAAACTATCACATGCAATAAAATTATTTTGAATCCCATTCAATTTTGCTGTATACAACACTTTTGATTTATTAATTTGGTATCTTTTCAATATATTTCAATATTTTTAGTTGATACTCCAAACCATAAAAATTTTACAAAAGGGCAGAGTATTGAAAACTGTACTGGATACAAGTGTTCACTGCATAGTGTTTAGACAAAACTAAATCTGTCCCTCTACTTCTCCCAGTATATCGTATTCTTGGTATGTAAAGCCAGTATACTGCTTGATAGGAGGCCAGTGAATCTAGCTCCTGTCACATTGTGACTTAGTCTTCTTTGACACATGTTTCCCAGAGGAATCCTCCTTCTGACCTCCATGATATCCGGAACCTTTCATCTACTCTCAACTTCTATGAGTTTAACAGTTTTGGGTTCTAGATATGAGTGAGATCATGTACAATGATAGAAACAGATCACAGAAAAGTGATTAGCCTGCCTGAATACCACAGACAAACATACCAAGAAGAAATAAGGAAATGAACCCCATTCATAACATCCTCACGAACCATCCCTGAAATAAATCCCACCAGGGAAGTGAAACGCCTCTAAAATTAATCCTTTGCAACACCACGATTCTCTCTCAATTTTTATGGGTATTTCTTGTCCTCCTACTCCTCTTCCTCCTCCTCCTTCTCACCCTTCTTCTCTTGGAGCTTCCAGTTGTTCATGGATACACGGCCATGGCCTGGAGCCTAGGTAGCCTCTCTGAGGGGCCCAAACACTGAGGACAACTGAATCTCTCTCTCAGAAGCTATCAACTGCCACAGTTCCTCAGCTAGAAGAAACTTTCCTCCCTTTTCCAAGCTGGGACTTTGTCTGGCCTGGTCTTGTTCATTTAGTCATAGCCATCTCGATTCATTAGTGCAACTGTCCTGTTGTGTCCGAGAACACTGCTTTGCTGTGCTCATCATCCACTGCCTCTGGGTCTTACAATTCTTCTGCTCCCTCTTCTACAATGATACTTCGAGCAGGAATTCAGCCCTTAATTTTGTGTTCATGGATCAGTTGTGGGTCTCTGTGTTTATTGCCATGGACGGTGAGAGGTTTCTGTGGTAAGGGGTAGTAATCCTACAGTAACTCTCTCGTAGACATGTAGTTGTCATGTGAATTCAGGTATTGTGACACCACAACACATCTTTTATTCTTTTGTATCTTCATTGTTCCATATGTGCTCTTTTTTTATTTGTTTGTTTATGATTTTTTTCGAGACAGGGTTTCTCATTGTAGATTTGTTGCCTGTCCTGGATCTTGCTATGTACACCAGGCTGGCCTCAAACTCACAGAGATCTACCTGCCTCTGTTTCCTGAGTGCTTGAATTAAAGGCGTGCCCTACCACCCTCCAGTATGTATGTATTCTAAAAGTGATGCTTCTGGGAGAAGCATAACATAAATTTTGTATTGTGTGGCTGGAAAGATGGCTCAGAGGTTAGAAACACTGCTTGTTTTCCCGTGGTCCTGAGTTCATATCCCACCATCCACATGGTTGTTCACAAACATCTGTAATGAGATCTGGTGCCCTCTCCCAGCCTGCAGGGATACATGCAGGCAGAACACTGTATATGTAATAAACAAATCTTATAAATAAATAAAAATGTAATTAAGAAAATTTTGTTATGTGTAGAGGATTTAAAAGGAATGTCCTCCATTGACTTATGTGTTTGAATGCTTGGCCTATGGGGATCGGCACGATAGGAGGTGCAGCCTTGTTGGAGTAGGTGTGGCTGTGTTGTAGGAAGAGTGTCACTGTGGAGTGGACTTAGAGGTCTTATATGCTCAAGCTAGGCCTTGTTTTGCAGTCTCCTTCTGCTGCCTGTGGATCAAGGTGTAGAATTCTCAGGTCCTTCTCCAGTACCATGTCTGCCTGCATCCTGCCATGTTTCCTACCATGAAGATGATTGTGGGAACTGAAGCTGTAAGCCAGCCCCAATTCATTGTTTTCCTTTATAAGAGTTGCTGTGGTCCATAATTCATGTGTTTCCATTCATTTGGCTATTTGTCCCTGTGCTTTATCCAACCTTGGTTTCAACAATTCTCGCTCATATAAACCCTCCTCTTTCTTGCTAATTAGACTCCCAGCACTCCACCCGGGGCCTAGCCATGGATGTCTGCATCCAGATTCCTCAGTCCTTGGAGGGGTTTCCGGTACAAGTATTAGGGTGTTGGCCATCCCATCACCAGAGTAGGTCAGGGGCCCCAAGTAGATCAGCCCCTCTGAATAGGTGAGACAGTTGATTGACTTGATCTCTTTGGGAGTCATCTAGGCAGTGGTAACAGGTCCTGGGCTCATTGCATGAGATAGCTGTTTGAAACCTGGGACTTATGCAGGGATGCTTGGCTCAATCTGGGAGGAGGGGACTGGACCTGCCTGGACTGAGTCTACCAGGTCGCTTTCAGTCCTCAGGGGAGGCTTTGCCCTGGAGGAGGTGGGAATTTGGGGTTGGCGGGGAGGAAAGGGAGGGGGCAGGAAGGGGGAGAATAAAGGAATCTGTGGCTGTTATGTAGAACTGATGGTATTATAAAATAAAATAAAGGGAAAAAAAAGAGTTGCTGTGGTCATGGTGTCTCTTCACAGCAATAGAAACCTTAACTAAGACAGATTGCATTGAACCTGAAGATCCCTAGGATATAGAGTCACTTTCATAGCATCATTGTATTTAATCAACATAGATCTTTTCCACTGAATCTTAGTAGGTAATGTTATTGCTGCTCCTGTCTCATTTGGATGACACACCGGTTTCTTTCTACAGCTTTGATTTTCCAATGACATCATAATTTTTGGTTCATTGCCATGCCAACATCAGGTTTTTCTTCTGAGGAAAGAAGAAAAGAGAAATACAGTGTGTATGGAGACATCTATCGTCAAACCAACACTTAAAGAAAAGAGAGGGAGGAAAGCGGAGGAGGAGTCGATCCAAGATGGCGGAGACAAGCAGACGCAGGTAGGCCTGTGGCAGCGGCCCGCGGAGGTGGATGGGCCCGGGGGCAACAGCCGACAGGGACATTTAGACCCGGTGGGAGCTGACGGAGACATTCAGGCCCAGTGGCGGCCCACAGAGGTGGACAGGCCCTGTGGCAGAGATAAGTAGACGGAGGTCAACAGCCCGGCGCCGGCGGCCGACAGAGACATTCAGGCCCGGCGGCGGCGGCCCACAGAAATAGACGGGCCGCGCGGGGGAGACAGGTGGACGCAGGTCGGCGACCTTCGGAGGTGGACGGCCCAGTGGCAGCGGCCGACAGGGACATACAGGCACAGCGGCGACCGGCGGAGACATACAGGCCCAGTGGCGGCCCGCAGAGGTGGATGGGCCCGGCAGCAGTGACAAGCAGAGGTAGGTAGGCCCGCGGCGGCAGCTGGCAGAGACATACAGGCCCGTTGGTGGCCCACATAGGGGGACGGAGCCAGCGGCAGCTGACAGGGACATACAGGCCCAGCGGTGGAGACTGGCAGAGGCAGGTGGGCCTGTGGCGGCAGGCCACAGGGGTGGACAGGCCCGGGGACAGAGAGGGGCGGACGCAGCTTGGAACGGGGACGCCCCTAGCCCCAACATCTGGGGAAGAGGCTATCTCCGTGGGTCGGAACCAGGGCGAGTCTGGACACTCCGTCTGGGGACAACCCAGGGCCCAACTGCTGATCCTGTGAAACCCAACAACTTGGAGGTGTTGGTGAGACTACCCCGCTCAGCTGAAACCCATCTGGGAGAGGATTCAGATGCCTACAGTTTGAAGTCTGAAGAAACAAGATCAGCTGAGGAGTTGACAAATGAACAAAACGTGATCTGGGAACGCAGAAGAAGGCGCTACCCAGCCACTAAACCAGATCACCAGAATCATAAGTATATACTTCACCGACTGAAATCAGCTGTCCCTGAAGAAACAGCCCAATAGCACCAATTTAACCAAGAACCCCTACTAAACCAAGACTAAAATTTAGAACAAGAGAGGCACTCTCAGACACAGACACCACCTGCACCGCACAGAGGAAAAGATGAGTAGACGCCAGTGCAAAAATACAGGCAACAACATAAAGACCTATATGGCAACATCAGAACCTAGTGATTCTACACCTGCAAGACCTAAACATACCATGACAGAAGAAACAGAAGAAATCAACCCTAAAAATGACTTTAAGAAGATGATAGAGGCCCTTAAAGAAGAAATAAAACATTCCCTCAATGAGGAAATAAAAACTTTCCTTAAAGAGGAAATGAAAAACTCTCTTAAAGAGGAAATAAAAACTTTCCTTAAAGAGGAAATGAAAAACTCTCTTAAAGAGGAAATAAAAACTTCCCTTAAAGAGGAAATGAAAAACTCTCTTAAAGAGGAAATAAAAAACTCCTTTAAAGAAATGGAAGAAAAAACGAACAAAAAATGGGAAGAAATCAAATCAAGCCAAGAAAAAGCAATTAAACAGATGAAAGAAACATTCCAAGCCCTGAAAAATGAATTTGAGACAATAAAGAAAACACATGCTGAGGGAATGCTGGAAATAGAAATCCTGACTAAACGAACAGGAACTACAGAAACAAGCATAACCAACCGATTGCAAGAGATGGAAAAGAGAATCTCTGACACTGAAGACATGATAGAGAAAATAAATTTGTCAGTCAAAGAAAATACTAAAGACAAAAAAGTCATAACACAAAACGTCCAGGAAATTTGGGACACCATGAAAAGACCAAACCTAAGAATAATAGGGATAGAAGAAGGAGAAGAATGCCAACTCAAAGGCACAGAAAATATATTCAACACAATCATAGAAGAAAACTTTCCTAACCTAAAGAAAGAAATACCTATGAAGATACAAGAAGCTTATAGAACACCGAATAGGCTGGATCCAAAAAAAAGTCCCCTCGCCACATAATAATCAAAACACTAAACACACAGAACAAAGAAAAAATATTAAGAGCCGCAAAGGAAAAAGACCAAGTAACATATAAAGGTAAACCCATCAGAATAACACCAGACTACTCAATAGAGACTATGAAAGCTAGAAGATCATGGACAAATCTCATGCAGACACTAAGAGACCACGGATGCCAACCTAGACTATTATACCCAGCAAAACTCTTAATCACCATAGGTGGAATAAACAAAATATTCCAGGATAAAACCAAATTTAATCAATACCTCTCTACAAACCCAGCCCTACAGAAAGCACTAGAAGGGAAAATTCAACCCAAAGAAGCTCAACACATCCATGAAAAATCAAGCAATAGATAATCCCACACCAACATACACCAAAGAAAGACAACACAACACAACCACAAAAAATAACAGGAATTAACAATCACTGGTCATTAATATCCATCAATATCAATAGTCTCAACTCACCTATACCTGGAGATCTCTGAGCAGGCTTCAGATTTTGACAGTTGATGAAAGATACGACAAGCATTAATGTGTGGGTGAAAAGCTTGGTGAAATTCTGAGTGAAGTTTTAGTTAAAGTTGGTTGAACTTGGGATTGACTGGGAGGCCAAAGATTTAAAAAGCAGAAGATTCTCTCAAGACACAAGTTGTGTGATAATAGTGTGTTTTGTGTGTGTGAATGACAATTTGTAAATGTTGAATTCTAGGCTTCGACAATCATTGTCAGTGCAGATCAAGCTGATGTTGAGAAAGACGCATCACAAGCACAGGCTGGAGGCTGGGGGCTAGATGGTTTTGAGGAAGAGGTCTTGGTGGACTCTTTCATGGAGCAAAGGGAAGCAATGCCTTCTGGGAAATGAGCTAAGTTTTAATCTAGTCTTTAAGATTAGAAGTCGAAAACAAAAATATTAAGGAAAGGAAAACCTAATTGATCTTTGAAGTATTGTTATGTGGAATTGAGTGGGACTTTTGAGGCTTTTCTTCCAGAGAACAGGGACTTGGCTGTCAGGCCTATGTTAGGCCTAAACCTTGGTGCCATGTAGTTGTACTTAAATCATTTCAATGGAAAGTGTCTTAGTGATTGGAACTTCTAGTGCAGTTTGGAGTTCTTCCATTTGAAAAATGTGATATTTGCATGGGATTGTTTGAATTTTGTTTTCTAGTCCCTCCCCATCACCACCCTCATAGTCTGAAGGTAGATTTTTCTTTCGATAAAGGAACAAAAAAAGTGAACATCTTGTTTGTAAATGGGTATCTAGTAGCTAGTGGTAAACTTGAAATGGTAGAATTCTTTAAAGCCTAATTCTAGGTAGTCTTAAGAAAATGTATCTTAATTATTTTTGAACCTGTATTCACCTTGTTTTTTTCAAATATCTTAAGTTATATTTTCTTTTTCAGAGCTGCTTCTTATTTGGGGCTATTTTTTTTAATTGAGGCGTAATCCATAAAAGGGTATATTGTTTTGATGAGACTCTCTACAACTGTGGCTGGATGTCTTTTTTCAGTCTTCCAAGAAGGACCATTTTACTTTTTTAGAGTTACTTTTTAAAGTCATGAGATCAACAACTTGGACTACTATGCATGTAAGTGCTAATGCAAATTAAAGCCCAAGTTGACCTCCAGCAGCAGTTCATTCTATGTTGACAGTGAGAAAACACTTTGCCTGTTAGGATACTGTTACTCGTGGACTGAAATGCTGAAGAAACCCCTCCCCCTATTTTGTTTTTTGCAAAAATCAAGGTATATTCTAGGGTTTCCTGGATGACCTCAACAGATAAACTGAGATGATAGTTTTAGTTCAGAATTGATCTGAATGTAGATTTACAGTCTACGTGTACAGCTGGCTAAGTGAGATCGCTTTCACAGTTCTGCATGTATCCCATAGGCTCCCCATTAGTCACTGAACTCTTAAAACTGGTATTGTAACATTACCACAATGTTTTGCGCCAATTTTATAAACTTGACAGTGCAATATGTGTTCCTTTTCTGAGGCAAACCAAAGGTATATTTCTCAAGGTTCTGCTTCTATCAGCAGTGTTGATGGAGGATTTTTTATACATTTGTAATAGATAGAAATAAACCAGAAAAAAAAAGAAGAAAAAAAAAGTGGTGGAGGAAAAGGTGAACACTGCAAGAATACTCAAAAGGGCTGAGAGTTGCAAACGCCAAGAATGGCTTTGCATAGTAAATGGAATAGAACAGTTCTGAACTATAGCTTACTTTTCCTGGTTTGGTCTGACAGAATGATTGAATGCTTTTGTACAAAAACCAGAGCCTTAAAAACAAGGATTTGGTGAGATTGTAAAATGGTGTGCCACTTTGGCAAAACAGTTTGGTGGTTGGTCAAAATGCAAAACATTGTTACTCTGTTACTCAACAATTCTACCCTTAGGAATATATCCTCAAACTACTGAAAATGTGCACCTATGAAACATGTACATGAAGGTTTACAGCAGTGTGTTGCTAATAGTAAAAAAGTTAAAACAACTCAAATAGCTATCAAATACTGGAGAGAAATAAAATGTGGCTTATTCATACAATAGAATATTATTAAGACATAAAAATGAATGAGAAACTGACAGATTAAATGACTTTGGTGAACCTTCATAATTTCATTTGTAGATCTTTCCATTTCTAATTTATAAATACATTTGGGGTTATAAATTATAAATGTACTGCCTCCTGTTAACATTGTATACTTCTATTTGATGATTTCTGTGTCAAACATTATATGGAAATGTTTCCAAGTTTAAAAAAAAAAAAAAAAAAAAGAAAAAAAGAAAAGAGAGGAAGAGTGACTGGAAAAGTATAGACAGTTGAAGTACTGAAAGCCTTCGCTGTCTTTGAAAATAACCTGAACCTCACTACAATTAGTCCCCTTAGAACTGAGTATTAGCCACTGAAATCAGTAAGGAATTGATGGTTTACAAATACTTTATATATGGAACAGTGTCCTAGCAAACCACTGAAGGGAAAGTATGTATAAACATATATATTATATATGATGCACTATTTAATAACAGCACATGCTATATATAATAATGTACATATATGTGCACACAGCTTTCTTTCTGATATACTCACAGTCCCTCCCTGCTTTCCCAGACCCCATATTTTAGCCTCATATCCCTGGTTTCCTCCTCCCTGATATGGGAAGACACAGTGTTTGCTCCTCATTCTGTCCTCATCAACCAGCTCTGCCATTCTACAACTGATATCTATTACATCTTGCTTTCTGATCATTATATTTATGGAAATGCATAACCACCAGCTGAAATAGCATATGAAGCAATTCAAGTTTTGTGAGAGAGTTTCCTCTTTTTGGTTTTTGTTTTATTTAAATCAGAGTGTTCTTCTAAAGAAGCATAGCTAACTATGGCCAAAAACAGAGAGGGGTAGGTGGAAAGGTAGGGTGGAGCTAGTAACAGGCAGTGGGAGAGAGAAGGGGAGGGGCAGGAGGAGGAGGGAGAGGGGCAGGGACAGAGGAAATAATCTGCCATGCTGGCAAACATTTAGAGAGGAAGAGAGCCCCCTACAGGCCATCACTTTCAAAGAAGAAACAGTTTTACTCTGGTGTGTTTTCTTTAGAAATTTTTTCCTAGAAGAGTTTTTCTCCAAAACTAAAACAGGCATTTTCCCCCAAGAAACTGACATCAGTTTGGAAGACTCAATTCCCTTCACTTCTCATCTGAGGGAGAGAGCACCCTCCCAGGTCCACATGGGTCATTCCTTCTGGATAGTGGTCTGCTCAACATGCACAAAACAGTCAGTAAGGCTTTTTCCCCTCTAGTCTTCTCTAGAGGAGGTTCTCTGGAGAAGAAGGAATCTGTATATAGTATCCTTAGTTGGTAACTACAACCAAGCTCTGTGTCTGACCTCACATCATTTTGACCAGTAGGTAAAGCATTTGGAATGTGTCATGTAACTGAGCAAACCATGCCCCAGCTAGGAATGATGTAAAATAATGTCTGAACACTCAAAGGAGATTCTCCGCCTGCTGCTCTGCCTACTGAGACCAGCAACACTGGGCTTGGGAAATGCACTGACTTATGACTGTTGTTTAAAGGGTGACTTCAAAAGTTCAGGTTACCTCTCCACAATAGAATATGTCACAAGGCGCAACATGAATCCTTGTTACAGACAATATTACAGTCACTCTTAACCGGTAGAGAATGAAGTAGTTCTTATTCAAATTGAATTGAGATCTGTGTTTTGCAGGGTCACAGATCAACAGCCCAGAGTATCTTCACCCAACAGCCCTTTTGGATTCTTCAGGACACATAAGGGAGGAAGACAATGCCATCTGTAGGTACAGCTACAAGAGTATCCCTAGAGATTCATCCACTTCATATATACATATATAATAATTTGGGAATTTTGCATCATGCACCCCAATCCTGCAACCTTCACAGCACTCCCATATCTATCACTCAACCCTTCAGCATTGACCTCCGACAGAAATTAATTAAAAACAAAATGAAACAGACATAAAAATCCACCTCAATCCACTGTCTTTCCCACTTCCTCAACCCTTCTTCATTTGTCCTAATGACATCAGGAGATTCAGTATGTTACAAAGTATACCTATTTCTTCAATCAGCCTCACCCTCACATGTTCTTTGCAATTAGTCATTGGTCTGGTTCAAGACTTCTGGCCTCTGGAACACCATCATCACTGGACCCTACATATAGAAACTCTCCTAATATCCTGTTATTGCACCAAGTCAGTCATAGAGATCCTGGGGTTATTGCTGTGTGATGTTCTGTATGATAAAACTGTTGTTCTGATTGGTTAATGAATAAAATATTGATTGGCCAGTAGCCAGGCAGGAAGCATAGGTGGTACAAGGAGAGTAGAGAATTCTGGGAAGTGGAAGGATGAGGCAGAGAGACACTGCCAGCTGCCACCATGACAAGCAAGATGTAAGGTAGCAGAAGGCCAAGAACCATGTGGCAACTTATAGACTAAGAGACATGGGTTAATTTAAGGTGGAAGAATTAGATAGAAAGAAGCCTGCCACGATAATACAGTTTGTTAGCAATAAAAGACTCTGTGTATTTATTCAGTTGAGTGTAAATGATTGTGGGACAGTCCGGTGAGAGAGATTTGTCCTGACCCATCCAGCTCTCGGGTCCCCGGGCGCCTCCCCTCGCCCCGCCTCGTAGGCGTGACAGTTGCCAGAGTCTCAATGGGGGTTGGAACTTCCAGAACCAAGCTGGAATGGCTACCCACTACATCTCCCCCTTTTTGTCTAAATAAGAAGGTTCTAAACTAATACAAGACTATATACAAAGGAATGGTTATCAAATATTGTCCAGAAATAATGAGAGATAATGACCTAGATAAGATGTAACTACAACCAATGCAAACAATATCAAGCAAGAAACACATACTAAAATCCAGAGAAGTATAGAGCATAGGTAAACAGCATGTTATAAAGATCATTCAAAGGTGTCCTATCCTAAAGAACCTGAATCTAATACTTAATATGTTCTATCTAAGATATTATATATACTAAGTTGTAACTATAACTGCTAGTCTTCAATCCCATCAAAGACCTGAGAAGGAACATAATGGTCCCTGAGAAATGGTAGATGGATGCAAGCAACTTTCGGGAATCTTGCAAGAGTAGACCAAGACAGCTGGCAGCCTGGACAGTCACCTAATGTTTCTCAGCATTGTTGGTGCATTCAAATTGGCTACAGGCCTAGAGTATCTGACAGACCATTTTCAGAAGCAGGATTTCTGAAAGACCATCTTACCCTGTCTTGGCAGAGTACAGTGGTCTCTTTCCTTGTGTCCCGCTTGTCCAGAAAGGACAGCATTATATTTGTACTGTCAGCCATCAAGGCAAGGGCAGTTCTTTGTCCAGTAGGCCATTTTGTGCCAAAAGACAAACTTCCAAATGGAAATGTCTTAGAAGCCCAACATTCTCTCGGGATCAAATTGGTGCAGCCAGGAGCAATTGTGTCTCACGTCAACAGAATTCTAAGTTATTTAAATGCCATATTCTCTAGGTCTATGAAGTGTTTGAAGATTACCTATCTATCTGAAATATATCTATGTATACCTAGAAAACTTAACTAACATGGCTACAGATATGATTATCATAGATGACTAATTATTAATCTATTTTTAATTATCCATTACAATTTTAAATGAGTTACATAAACATAATACCTCAAATAAGAATAGAAATATATATATATATATATATATATATATATATACAGTATAACAAAATTAACTTCAAGTTTGTATCAATAAACTAAAATTTATACCAATGTAAAACATTTTAAACATAAACTAAAATCTATACCAATGTAAAACATTTTAAACAAGTTGTTCTTTAAAAGTATGTTCATTAATCTACCCTTTTATCTTATCATCTCTATATCCTCCTATATATCCATATCATATCCCCTTTTCTTTTTTAGAAAGAGATCACATTTATAATCAACCTGTTTTAAATAAAAATATTGGTTTTTTTCTGTCCCACACCAGAGGGCTCTTCTGATTTGGGACACAAGAATCTCTTAACCATTTTTTTTAAAGCAGTATGTCTGGGTTTAGAGGGGGAGTGAGCCAATTCCACCTCTAAAGCCAGCTTGGTATATTTGGGAATTTGGGCATAGCATCTCTTACTACTTCCTGCTGGAGGGGGGCGCTGTATCTTATGGGGACACAAAGAAAATTTTAGACCTATGGGGTAGTCCGTGAGGCCGTATTGTGTGAACCAGTTGCCTTGAAACCGCTCTGGATGTTGGATCATCTGGGCCATGATGTCATCCGAGACCTTTCAGGGGGTCTTGGCTGGTGAAACCTGATGTATCTTAATCTGGAACAAATCCACAGCCTCTGGATTTCTGTGGAAACAAAAGCAGAACCTCTTTTCCAAAGTAACATATCCTTATATCCAAATTTTGAAGTCAAGGTACCTTTAAAATATACATTTTGGCATAACTCAACAGCTTTTGTAATCAAATGTTTTTCTTTAGTTACGAATATCAAAGAGAACATGTAGCTTGATTTTTCCGCCTCGCCCACAGTCAGGACAAACCTCTGTCACCCGCCAGTCCCATAGCCGCTCAGACCCAACCAAGTAAACACAGACACTTATATTGCTTTCAAACCGCATGGCCGTGGCAGGCTTCCTGCTAACTGTCCTTATCTTGCTAACTGTGCTTTTATCTTAAATTGATCCATTTCCATACATCTGTACCTTGCCATGTGGCTGGTGGCTTACTGGCGTCTTCACATGCTGCTGGTCATGGCGGCGGCTGCAGCCTCTCTGGTCATGGCGGCGGCTGCAGCCTCTCTGGTCATGGCGGTGGCTGCAGCTTCTCTGGTCATGGCGGCGGCTGCAGCGTCTCCTTCTGCCTTTCTGTCCTTTTATCCTGCCTAGCCACAGCCGATCAGGTTTTATTTATTAACCAATCAGAGCAACTTGACATACAGACCATCCCCCAGCACAGCCAAGTGCAGACCATCTCAAACACCTGCACTCAGGCCCATGGTCCTAATCATCCTCTATACGGACCTGCTGTGTAACGCCACAAAGAACCTGAGAATGGGCTCCCACAGGACATACAGAACATCCCACAGCAAGAACATAATCCAGATTCTCTGTGTGGTAGCCATCTTTATGTGGCTTATGTTTTATATTACCTTGAGCCTATTGATTTAAACTGCACCATTCTAAGACTGAAAAGGCGCTGTGGATGCTGGCTCCGCCCACTTTAGCTTCCCAACATGGCAGTGGTACGTTTTCTGCCAGCTCTGGGAGTCATCAAGTCTCAGAAATAGTGGTCTAAGCTTTTATCAAAGCAGCGTGTGGCCCAGAAACCTTTTTTTTTTTTTAATACTAGTAAAGACTAAATCTACCACACAGCTTAATGCGCCGCTGGCAGACGCCTCATTTCCGCCATACTGCCGGTCAAACGCACCCGCCAGGAACCCACCAGTGTTCAAACCTGTGTTTTGCGGCGTCTAGCTGCCCGTATGAGACAAGAAGCAGGAACCTGGTTTTGGCTCTGTTTAGAACTGGTTATTAAACATTGTCAGGTTTAAGGTGGAAACTGGAGCCGTTGGGTTAAAGACTAGATAGTTGTAATTTCCTCAGTTATGATAAAAGATAAGTTAGATATAAAACCTTAAACTCACAAATATAAGAGAGATAGGACATCTTCTTTAATATTGTAACTATAATTCTTGCTCGGTAATTGTTTTGTTATATGTAATTTTACCATGTTAAAGTTAAAACCTTCCTTTTTAAAAAAAGAAGAAAAAGGGAAGTGCTGTGGATATCATTCTATATAAATAAAACACTGATGGCCAGTGACCAGGCAAGAAATAGGTTGCCAGGCAGGAAGTAGGTGGGACAAGGAGAGAGGAGAATTCTGGGAAGCGGAAGGCGGAGGGGGGAGACACTGCAGCCACCGCCAGGACAAGCAGCATGTGAAGACGCCAGTAAGCCACCAGCCACGTGGCAAGGTATAGATTTATAAAAATGGGTTAATTTAAGATAAAAGAACAGTTAGCAAGAAGCCTGCCACGGCCATACAGTTTGTAAGTGATATAAGCGTCTGAGTGATTATTTTATATGTGGATTATGGGACTGCAGGGCTTGGGGAACCTGGAGAGAAGCCCTCCAGCAACACACCTGGACTTGGTAGGAAAAAATACTGAAAGCTATGTGCACTGCTTAGACTTAAGTGGTGTGTTCATGCAGCCATCATGTGTTTCCTGTTCACTGATGGTAAAAATCTTACTTCTCTCCATTAGATAGTACTCCTCTGGATGTATAGCCATCATGCTGTACAGAAGGCAACCAGAACACCTTTCTTGTGTTCCATTGTGCCTTAGTCTTCCTGACCAACAATTCTCCACGACATCACTGTCCTCCCATAACTAACATTTGACTCCCGACTTCTATGAGATGAATCAATTGTATTCGAAAGATGAGGGAGACCATGAAACCAAAGTAAAATAAAGCACAAAACAAATGAGGATATTCCTACATACCATTAAAAACGTGAAACCTGAATGGAGTGTCAGCCCTGTCTTGGTGATGGCTTCAATTGCTGAGATAAAATATCATGACATAAAGCATTTTGAGGTAGAAATGTTTTATTATAGTTTAAAATTACAGCACATTCCATCACTTAGAGATTTTGCCAGGATCTTAAACAGGGCAGGAACCTGAAGGCAGGGCCTGATATAGAGGTCATGGAGGAACACACTGTCTCCTGCCTTGATGTCTCAGGGCCTGCCCAGCCTGCTTTCATATACTCATCAGGACCACCTGCCCAGGGGATGGATCAGCCATAGTTTGCTAGACACTTTTACAGCATCATCAGTTATTAATGTGATTTAGAGACTGGTCTCCAGTTTGATTTTGTGGAGACATCTTCCCTGGTGCGATCCCTTCTTCCCACATGAAACTATCTGGGGTCATTTTAATTTAGAATTATCCAGGGTAAAATCCCTTTATAATACCTCAAAAAACATACCCGGAAAGAAATCTAACGAGGGAACTAATGATATTCTTCTAAAAGTACACAGCTCATGCCTCTCAATTTCATTTGTTATCTTTTTTTTTTCAATTTTTTTTATTTTACATACTAAGCTCACTTGCCCTTCCCTCTACTTCTCCTGCCCTCCACTCCCATCCTTCACCTCCCCATGTCTTCTAATCCTCAGAGGAGCTAAGGCCTCGATTGGGAGTCAACAAAGTGTGGCACACCAGGTTGAGCATAGCTAACCACTGCTTCAAGGCTGAGCATGGTGTTCCAGCATAGGGTTTGGGCTCCCCAAAGCCAGTTCTTGCACTTGGGACAAGTCCTGGTCCCACTGCCAGGGCCTCACAAACATATCAAGCGACACAAGTGTCAGCAGCATTCAGAGGACATAGGTGGGTCCCATGCAGGGCTCTAGCTGTCAGTCCAGAGTCTCTGAGCTCCCAGGAGCTCAGGTCAGCTGTCTTTCTGTTTTTCCCCATCATGATCTTGACTCCCTGCCCCCTTTGCTACTAGGATCCCATCTCCACCTCTTCTGATGTCCAGGAACTTAGTAGCCCAGTGCTTGGACTTGGATCAATGAATCTGCTAACTGTTGCCAGTAGTGCATGGATACACCGCCATCTAGTGGACACGGGCAACCTCTCAGGGACCCCATTACTGAGGATAACCGAATTTTCCTCTCCCAGCAGCCATCAGTTGAAAATAGTTACTCAGCTAGGGCTGGGATTTCCTGACATCCTCCCTGCTTGAAACTGGGATTTTGTCTGTCTCCATCATACTCAGACTGTGCATGCAGTCACAGCTGCTATAAATAGGGACCTGCAGCTACTATATTGTGTTTACAAACCACTGTTTCCTGCAGTCAGAAAGTGTCTCTGGGAATCCCCATCTTTCTGCCTAAAGAGTACTGCCCTATTGAAGCCAGGAAAGCCATACTGGTCTTGCTCACCTATTCCCTGTACATTGACCACTTTGAATTGTCTGTGTCCAGTCATCTATTGCCATGAGAACCTCCTCTGAGGAGCACTGACAGATGGACTTATATTCTGTGAGATATGGAAGGTGATGTATAAAATCAGGCCTATTGACAGCACGGCCATTGCTCTTATTCTTGACATTCCTGCTCTCCAGCAGCTTCCTGTTTCCACAGGTATCTTAAGATTGGTGTTGCTGGGAAGAAAATAATTGAAATTTTGAGTGTGATTGCATTGAGTCGGCAGTTCACTTTCCTAAATGCACTCAGTTTGATGTAAAATTACTTTATTTTTTGGCCATTGAACTTTTTTTTTTTGCGATCTTATTGATTTATTTTATTTTTTTTGTGATATATATTTTTTATTTTACAATACCATTCAGTTCTACATATCAGCCATGGGTTCCCCTATTCTCCCCCCTCCCACGCCCTCCCCTTACCCCCAGCCCACCCTCCATTCCCACCTCCTCCAAGACAAGTCCTCCCCCGAGGACTGTGATCAACTTGGTAGACTCAGTCCAGGGAGGTCCAGTCCCTTCCTCCCAGACTAAGCCAAGTGTCCCTGCATAAGTTCCTGGTTTCAAACAGCCAACTCATGGAATGAGCACAGGACTTGGTCCCACTGCCTAGATGCCTCCCAAACTGATCAAGCCAATCAACTGTCTCACCTATTCAGAGGGCCTGATCCAGCTGGGAGCCCCTCAGCCTTTGGTTCATAGTTCATGTGTTTCCATTCATTTGGCTATTTTTTTTCAATAATTGAGTAAAACTGAAATTGATTATATGCCACAGTCATCCTAGGGACCTCCATGCTATATATATAGCCTCTATGGTTCTATGGGTTGTGGTCTGATTGTTCATTTTATATCTAGAATCCACCAATGAGTGAGTACATACCATAACTGTCTTTCTGGGTTTGGGTTATCTCACTCAGGATGATTTTTTCTAGTTCCATCCATTTGCCTGCAAATTTCATGCTTTCATTGTTTTTCTCTGCTGAGTAGTACTCCATTGTGTATATGTACCACATTTTTTTCATCCATTCTTCCGTTGATGGGCATCTAGGTTGTTTCCAGGTTCTGGCTATTACAAATAGTGCTGCTATGAACATAGCTGAGCATGTATCTTTATGGTATGTATCAGCATTCTTTGGGTATATGCCCAAGAGTGGGATGGCTGGGTCTTGAGGTAGTTCGATTCCTAATTTTCTGAGAAACCGCCATACTGATTTCCACAGTGGTTGTACAAGTTTACATTCCCACCAACAGTGGAGGAGTGTTCCCTTTGCTCCACATCCTCTCCAACATTGGTTGTCATTGGTGTTTTTGATCTTAGCCATTCTAACAGGTGTAAGGTGGTATCTCAGAGTCGTTTTGATTTGCATTTCTCTGATGATTAAGGATGTTGAGCATTTCTTTAAATGTCTTTCAGCCATTTGTAGTTCTTGTTTTGTGAATTCTCTGTTTAGCTCTTTAGCCCATTTTTTAATTGGACTGTTCAGTGCTTTGATGTCTAGTTTCTTGAGTTCTTTATATATTGTGGAGATCAATCCTCTGTCAGATGTGGGGTTGGTGAAGATCTTTTCCCAATCTGTTGGCTGTCTTTTTGTCTTATTGACTGTGTCTTTTGCCCTGCAAAAGCTTCTCAGTTTTGAGAGGTCCCATTTATTAATGGTTGTGCTCAGGGTTTGTGCTGTCGGTGTTTTATTTAGGAAATGGTCTCCAGTGCCAATGCGTTCAAGAGTGCTTCCTATCTTCTTTTCTATCAAGTTCAGTGTAACTGGATTTATGTTTAGGTCTTTGATCCACTTGGACTTGAGTTTTGTGCATGGTGACAGATATGGATCTATTTGTAATCTTTTACATATTGACATCCAGTTATGCCAGCACCATTTGTTGAAGATACTTTCTTTGTTCCATTGTATAGTTTTGGCTCCTTTGTCAAAAACCAGGTGTTCATATGTGCATGGATTAATGTCAGGGTCTTCAATTCGATTCCATTGGTCCGTATGTCGGTTTTTATACCAGTACCAAGCTGTTTTTATTACTATAGCTCTATAGTAGAGTTTGAGGTCCGGGATGGTGATGCCTCCAAGGGTTGCTTTATCGTATAGGATTCTTTTAGCTATCCTGGGTCTTTTGTTTTTCCATATAAAGTTGAGTATTTTTCTTTCCAAGTCTGTGAAGAATTGTGTTGGGATTTTGATGGGGATTGCATTGAATCTGTAGATTGCTTTTGGTAAGATTGCCATTTTTACTATGTTAATCCTGCCTATCCATGAGCATGGGAGATCCTTCCATTTTCTGATATCTTCTTCAATTTCTTTCTTTAGAGATTTAAAGTTCTTATCAAAAAGGTCTTTCACTTGTTTAGTTAGTGTTATCCCAAGGTATTTTATATTATTTGTGGCTATTGTAAAGGGTGATGTTTCTCTGACTTCTTTCTCAGCCCTTTTATCATTTGTGTATAGGAGGGCTACTGATTTTTTTGAGTTGATCTTGTATCCTGCCACTTTACTGAAGGAGTTTATCAGCTGTAGAAGTTCCCTGGTAGAGTTTTTGGGGTCACTTATGTATACTATCATATCATCTGCAAATAGTGAAAGTTTGACTTCTTCCTTGCCAATTTGTATCCCTTTGATCTCCTTTTGTTGTCTTATTGCTCTAGCTAGAACTTCTAGTACTATATTGAATAAATATGGGGAGAGTGGACAGCCTTGTCTTGTTCCTGAATTTAGTGGTATCACTTTGAGTTTCTCTCCATTTAATTTGATGTTTGCTGTTGGCTTGCTATAAATTGCTTTTATTATGATTAGAAATGTTCCTTGTATTCCTATTCTTTCTAAGACCTTTATCATGAAGGGGTGTTGGATTTTGTCAAAGGCTTTTTCAGCATCTAGGGAGATGATCATGTGGTTTTTTTCTTTCAGTTTGTTTATATGGTGTATTACATTGACTGATTTCCGTATGTTGAACCATCCTTGCATCCCTGGGATGAATCCTACTTGGTCGTGATGGATGATTGTTTTGATGTATTCTTGGATTCGGTTTGCCAATATTTTGTTGAGTATTTTTGCATCAATGTTCATGAGGGAGATTGGTCTGTAGTTCTCTTTCTTTGTTGCATCTTTGTGTGGTTTGGGTATCAGGGTAATTGTAGCCTCATAAAAAGAGTTTGGTAGTGTTCCTTCTGTTTCTATTGTGTGGAACACTTTGAAGAGGATTGGTATTAGTTCTTCTTTGAAAGTCTGGTAGAATTCTGCACTAAAACCATCTGGTCCTGGGCTTTTTTTAGTTGGGAGACTTTTGATGACTGTTTCTATTTCTTTAGGGGTTATTGGTCTATTTAAATGGTTTATCTGGTCTTGATTTAATTTTGGTATTTGGTATTTATCCAGAAAATTGTCCATTTCTTCCTGGTTTTCCATTTTTGTGGAGTACAGGTTTTTGAAGTATGATCTGATGATTCTCTGGATTTCCTCATTGTCTGTTGTTATGTCTCCCTTTTCATTTCTGATTTTGTGAATTTGGGTGTTCTCTCTTTGCTTTTTGATTAATTTGGCTAGTGGTTTGTCTATCTTGTTGATTTTTTCAAAGAACCAACTCTTTGTTTCATTGATTTTTTGTATTGTTCTCTTGTTTTCTATTTCGTTGATTTCAGCCCTCAATTTGATTATTTCCTGGCATCTATTTCTCCTGGGTGAGTTTGTTTCTTTTTGTTCTAGAGCTTTCAGTTGTGCTGTTAATTCATTGGTATGGGATTGCTCCATCTTCTTTATGTGTGCATTTAGAGCTATGAATTTTCCTCTTAGCACTGCTTTCATAGTGTCCCATAAGTTTGGGTATGTTGTACTTTCATTTTCATTGAATTCTAGGAACTCTTTAATTTCTGTCTTTATTTCTTCCTTGACCCATTGATGTTTCAGGTGGGTATTATTCAGTTTCCATGAGTTTGTGGGTTTTCTATAATTTTTGTTGTTATTGAGTTCTAACTTTAAGGCATGGTGGTCTGATAAGATACAGGAGGTTATTCCAATTTTTTTGTATCTGTTGAGATTTGTTTTGTGTCCAAGCATGTGGTCAATTTTTGAGAAGGTTCCATGGGGTGCTGAGAAGAAGGTATATTCTTTTGTGTTAGGATGGAATATTCTGTAGATATCTGTTAGGTCCATTTGAGTCATAACATCTGTTAGGTCCTTTATTTCTTTGTTAAGTTTCAGTCTGGTAGATCTATCTTTTGGTGAGAGTGGTGTGTTAAAGTCTCCCACTACTAATGTGTGGGGTTTGATGTGCGTTTTAAACTTTAGTAGTGTTTCTTTTATGAATGTGGGTGCTTTTGTATTTGGAGCATAAATGTTTAGAATCGAGACTTCATCTTGGTGGATTTTTCCTGTGATGAATATGTAATGTCCATCCTGGTCTCTTTTGATTGATTTTAGTTTGAAGTCTATTTTATTAGATATTAGGATAGCTACACCAGCTTGTTTCTTAGGTCCATTTGCTTGGAAAACCTTTTCCCAGCCCTTTACTCGGAGGTAGTGTCTGTCTTTGGAGTTAAGGTGTGTTTCTTGTATGCAGCATATGGATGGGTCCTGTTTTCTAATCCATTCTGTTAGCCTGTGTCTTTTTATAGGTGAGTTGAGACCATTGATATTGATGGATATTAATGACCAGTGATTGTTAATTCCTGTTATTTTTTTGGTTGTGTTGTGTTGTCCTTCTGTGGTGTATGTTGGTGTAGGATTATCTATTGCTTGATTTTTCATGGATGTGTTTAGCTTCTTTGGGTTGAATTTTCCCTTCTAGTGCTTTCTGTAGGGCTGGGTTTGTGGACAGGTATTGATTAAATCTGGTTTTATCCTGGAATATTTTGTTTACTCCGCCTATGATGATTAAGAGTTTTGCTGGGTATAATAGTCTGGGTTGGCATCCATGGTCTCTTAGTGTCTGCATGAGGTTTGTCCATGATCTTCTATCTTTCATAGTCTCTATTGAGTAGTCTGGTGTTATTCTGATGGGTTTGCCTTTATATGTTACTTGGTCCTTTTCCTTTGCAGCTCTTAATATTTTTTCTTTATTCTGTGTGTTCAGTGTTTTGATTATTATGTGGCGAGGGGACTTTTTTTTTGGATCCAGCCTATTCGGTGTTCTGTAAGCTTCTTGTATCTTCATAGGTATTTCTTTCTTTAGGTTAGGAAAGTTTTCTTCTATGATTTTGTTGAATATATTTTCTGTGCCTTTGAGTTGGTATTCTTCTCCTTCTTCTATCCCTATTATTCTTAGGTTTGGTCTTTTCATGGTGTCCCAAATTTCCTGGACGTTTTGTGTTAGGACTTTTTTGTCTTTATTGTTTTCTTTGACTGACGAATCTATTTTCTCTATCGTGTCTTCAGTGTCAGAGATTCTCTGTTCCATCTCTTGCAATCGGTTGGTTATGCTTGTTTCTGTAGTTCCTGTTCGTTTTGTCAGGATTTCTATTTCCAGCATTCCCTCAGCATGTGTTTTCTTTATTGTCTCAAATTCATTTTTCAGATCTTGGAATGTTTCTTTCATCTGTTTAATTGCTTTTTCTTGGCTTTCTTTGATTTCTTCCCATTTTTTGTTCGTTTTTTCTTCCATTTCTTTAAGGGAGTTTTTTATTTCCTCTTTAATGGAGTTTTTCATTTCCTCTTTAAGGGAAGTTTTTATTTCCTCTTTAAGGGAGTTTTTTATTTCCTCTTTAAGGAAAGTTTTTATTTCCTCTTTAAGGTAGCTTTTCAATTCCTCTTTAAGGAAAGTTTTTATTTCCTCATTGAGGGAATGTTTTATTTCTTCTTTAAAGGCCTCTATCATCTTCTTAATGTCATTTTTAGGGTTGATTTCTTCTGCTTCTTCTGTCATGGTATGTTTAGGTCTTGCAGGTGTAGAATCACTAGGTTCTGATGTTGCCATATAGGTCTTTATGTTGTTGCCTGTATTTTTGCACTGGCGTCTGCTCATCTCTTCCTCTGTGAGGTGCAGGTGGTGTCTGTATCTGAGAGTGCCTCTCTTGTTCTAATTTTTAGTCTTGGTTTAGTAGGGGTTCTTGGTTAAATTGGTGCTATTGGGCTATTTCTTCAGGGGCAGCTGATTTCGATCGGTGAATTATATACTTATGATTCTGGTGATCTGGTTTGGTGTCTGGGTAGCGCCTTCTGTGTTCTCAGGTCACTTTTTGTTCATTTGTCAACTCCTCAGCTGATCTTGTTTCTTCAGACTTTAAACTGTAGGCATCTGAATCTTCTCCCAGATGGGTTTCAGCTGAGCAGGGTAGTCTCACCAACACCTCCAAGTTGTTGGGTTTCACAGGATCAGCAGCTGGGCCCTGGGTTGTCCTCAGATGGAGTGTTCAGATTCGTTCTGGTTCTGACCCACGGAGATAGCTTCTTCCCCAGTTGTTGGGGTTAGGGGCGTCCCTGTTCCAAGCTGCGTCTGCTTGTCTCCGTCCCTGGGCCTGTTTACCTCTGCGGTCCTCCGCCGGGCCTGTGGTCCCTGTCAGCTGCCGCTGGTTCTGTCTGCCTCTGGGGGCCGCCACCGGGCCTGAATGTCTCTGTCGGCCGCTGCCGCCGGGCACGTCTACCTCAGCGGGCTGCCGCTGGGTCCGTCTACCTCCACAGGCCGCCGCCACAGGCCTACCTGCGTCTGCTTGTCTCCGCCGCCGGGCCTGTCTACCTCTGTGGACCGCCGCTGGGCCTGAATGTCTCTGCCGGCTGCCTCCGGGTCTGAATATCCCTGTCGGCTGCCGCCGCTGGGCACGTCTACCTCAGCGGGCTGTTGCTGGGCCCGTCTACCTCCGCGGGCCGCCGCCGCAGGCCTACCTGCGTCTGCTTGTCGCTGCCGCCGGGCCTGTCTACCTCTGTGGGCAGCTGCTGGGCCTGAATGTCTCTGCCGGCTGCCGCCGGTCCTGAATGTCCCTGTTGGCCGCTGCCGCCAGGCCCGTTTACCTCAGCGGGCCGCTGCTGGGCCCGTCTACCTCTGTGGGCCGCCCCCAAAGGCCTACCTGCGTCTGCTTGTCTCTGCCGCCGGGCCTGTCTCGGCCATTGAACTTTTAAGTTGAACACTCTTAACATTGTTGTTATTGCTTCCCCACTGGAATGACATCACTTCCTTTCTTTTGCTTTCATTTCAAGTGACACCACAATTTCGGTTCAGTGCCACCCACAACTTCAGTATCTTCTCTCTAGGAAAGTGGAAAAAAGAAACAAAATATTCAATGCAAAGAAAATTCAAAATAGAAATGACACCCACAATGGAGCCACCATCACCACAGATAATTTGAATGAAAAATTATGGAGATTGGCAATACTGAAACACTTCTATGTGATGAAATCCCTCAGGGTCTTCTGTTCAATGTTCAAATTGACAAAGACAGAGTTTGTGCAGTATCCCTTCTTAAAGTAAAACTGGATAAATAACTGTAAGTCCAAACTTCTGGGTAACTAATAGGCAATCAGAGGCACTGCTATCACTGTGTCTTCTGGTTTGTATTTCCACCTCCTATCTTCAGGCACAGCAAGCACTCAGTGAGCAAATATTGATCACAAAATTAGATTCTGGAAAAATCTCAAATACTTACCTAGTGCAAATATCCTCAGGACAAACTGGGTAATTTACATATCACTGCAGATCACAGGGTCTTCTGCTGTTGACATCTGGGACTTTTTGACACTCTGATCTCTGGCCATGTGTTCACTATTGAACACAAAAGCCTTTCTAATAAATCCGTTGAAACCAGCACAGCCTTCTTCTAGCACTTATGACGCTAAAAACCAAGTAAACACCTCACTGTGTGTGAGTGCTGATGTCATAGTGTGTAGCATAGGGATAAAACTGTTGTTAATCCCAGATGGGATAGTGTGTAGCATGGGCACAAAACTGTTGTTAATTCCAGATTATCAAGTGCACAAGAGAGGCAGACTGGATGGGACTTCATATCCTTACCGGGCCCCTCACGAGGAAGGCCCCCTGTGGCCTTAGAGGGGGCCATTCTCCATCAGCCTGGATCCCCACAGTGCACTGGGTCAGGCATGCTCAGAGCTATGTGACGCCCCAGGCAGCTCCTGCCTTCTGCATGCCATGTTGCAAAGTTTCCACCAGAGGCTCCCTGCAAGGGGGCCTGGCCTCAAACCTGCCATGTCTGGCCCCTTGGTGCTCATGGCCTGCCCTAGCTCCCAGCAGCTAGGTGGCACCTCCAGTTCCCATGGCAGCCCATGGGCCACCTGACTGCCACTGCCAGACATGTTTCACAACAGTGCTCTCCCCACCTGCTGCTGCATGTGCTCTGGGTCAGAGAGCAAAAAAGCAATGGGACAGAAGTACTCTCAGTCTGTCCCAGTTCAACCAAAGGGACCCTCTGTCCCTTGTGCTGGTCATCCGGTCCCAAAGGCTGTCCATGTACAGTTTTTATCTGGAGTCAAAACACATACATAAACCAGGCATAAAACATGCACACTTGTGTCCACATTTCTCACACATTCACACATTTATATAGGCAGGACATTCCAACAAAAAGGCAAACAATTTTCCCAGGGATACAGTGTCATCTGATCAACTCAAAAACTCTAAAATAAGAGTCTACAGTTCTTGTTAGTCAGGAAAAGAACAAAATTACAACACACAAGACAACAAAACAGCTCTCCTGGCACCTGGAGACAAAACCACAGGGAAGATACTGGCCTCATGCCTTCCCGGTCTATACAAATCAAAATCAGATACAAATCAACCAAAGGAATTCAAACTCATCCAAAGAACCTTCTGCAGGTACTTCCTTACAAAAGGATATTCAAACGAAAATAAGCAAGAAAACACAAACACAATCACAGAATCACAGAAAACTTGTTGGCCAGCGTCAAGCTCTATGGTCAGTGTTCTCAGCTGGCTTGAGGGATCCTGGCAAGCACCCAGATGTTATGCCAAGATGGAGAGGAACCCCTAAAGACCACCAGAGACCAAATCACATATGTAAGAGACCAAACCACTTATGTAAAAGTGAAGAGCCTTTATTTTCAAGCTAGAGCTTAGACTCTGTGTCCAAAACAGCAGTCAGTGAGAGCAGAGAGCCCAGAGCCCAGGCAGGGTGGGTATTTTTTTTTTTTAATCATAGCAAAGGTTGGAGTGAGGTCATTTCCATGGTTCAGGACCCTGAGTGACTGACATTTGTCTAGGGATATAGGGAATGTTTGAAATGTTAGCTATTTTCCCTTAGATACAGACCCCCTTAGGTGGGGTTAGCTTATTGCTTTTCCTGGGTCCAGGTGTTGCCTGCCAGAAGCTCTCTCTGGACCACAAAGTCTGTCATGGCAGCTGTGTGGTCAAGCTATTTTGCTCTCCACCACACAATTAGATGATTTGATATACCCATCTCACACTTCTCATTCTTTGGTGATAAAACCATTACCTTTCTTTAGTATAGAGGACTTTTCTGTATTTATATAACCAGCATGCTGTGCAGTAGTAAGAATGTCTTGCTCCTGTCAAATGGTGACTTAGTCCTCTTTGACCAAATATTACCCAGACATTCTTGCTCCTGACTTCCCTGACCTATTTCTACTGTTCTACTCTCAATTCTGTGGGTTTAACTGAAAACAAATATATTTCACATGAACAGCTAGAGATGAAAGCAGTAATCTTCTAGGATTCATGAAACGTAAACCCAGAGGCCATGACTTCCAGTATGACTTCTGAAGTCATTCTTGAAGCCCTCTGTCATGGAGTAAGTACAAGAGGGAGGGCTGAGGATGAGATTTCACTGTGCAGCAGAGAGTGGTAATGAACATGAGAGCTACTGAGTAAGTCCCATGGTATTAGAAGTAACACCATCCTGGGGTCAGACTCCACACACACGTACACACCAAGGAGGAACCAGCACTGCAGGTCTGGGTGATTGTCACAGGTTGAAGAACACTGTAGACCTCAGTGCACAGGGGGTGAGCAGAAAGGGAGGTGTCACCACTGATCCTGACTTGGAGGGACCAGAAAAAGCACAGCCATGTTGTTCTTGAGAGGGACAATTTATTCCTGAGAGGAGAAATGTCAGAGAACCCCTTCGTAATGAGTCACCTGTGGAAATAAAGAGGAAAAGCACCATCTGGTTCTCCATTCCGAAGAGACTGTGTTATGAAGGCTCTGACAAATAACTACCCAGTTATGGAAGAACAATTGTCCATGGAATATCTCTTTCCACTTAAAGTAGGAGAGAAAACTATGTTGTAAAACTTATCCCTCAAAGATAAATACCTACATATTTAACGAATTAAAAAACTCAGTGTGTGCTTTTGCACATACATATGTGTGCATGTTTTTGTGCACAGACACAAAATTGTGTTCTTGAAATGGAGGACTATGGTGGTATTTTGTTTGTACTGAAATGTGCTTTTATTTGCATGTTAATAAGTAAAGTTGCTTGTGGGTCAGAGCTAATAGCAAGCCATAGCAGAGGCTGTGCGTTCGTGGCACATGTCTTTAATCCCAGCACTTGGTAGAAGAGCTAGGTAAATCTCTGTGTGGTCAAGGATGAGGGGTGGGCTGGGGGGAAGGGGAGGGGAACAGGAGAGGGGAGAAAAAGGGAATCAGTGGCTGATATGTAGAACTGAATGGTATTGTAAAATAAAATAAAAAGGAAAAAATAAGGATACAGCCAGCATTGAAGACACATGCCTTCCATCTTAATACCATAGAAGACCTGGAAGGCTGTACAATCAGGCAGTGATGAGGCAGTCATGTGTTTGGATTTACAACCAATAAGAAGGCAGAACAGAAAGACTATATAAAGACAAACACACAGGAAGTAGCTTTCTTTTTCGGAGAGGTCTCTTGGCTACCTGCAGTAGGCAGGTAAGGCTCTTAGCTCTGAAATCTTGGCTTTCTTCTTTACATTGGTTCTGTGTTTCTTATTTAATAAGACCGTTGGTTACATCTAGAGGACTGATGAACTTTTAGACAGAAGCACATGCTAAAGAACTCTGCTGTCAGTAAACCATCCGTATGAACATGCTTAACAGATTCCGACATTTCTTTCAACTTCTTAAACGTTTGAAATTCACGTTAGTGCTGTTATCCATGTGCATCCACAGGAATGACAGAATGACAGACTTCCTGGATAAGGATTCCAAGACAGACATCAGAAGGCCAAGGACTGAGGGGGAGGAAAGGGCACTAGGAAGGTTCTGCACAACCAGGGAAAGCATCCCCAGGGTCAGTAGACACAGAGATGAGGGGACATGTTTCCAAAGAAATTATCAACAGTAGAGAAGCAAATATTGTAGGTAGATGCAGTTTGAAGGTGAGGGGAACAGTGACTCTAATGTTCTCTACACAGAAGGGCTTTTACATAACATAAAACAAATATAACATTATATTTTGTGGTTATTTAAATTAATAAATTTATTATTTACAGAATGAAGACAAAGGATTTGATGTTCCACACACACAGAAATGACCCTGCAGATCCCTAGCTGCTGTAGGAGACATTGAGGAGCTAGAACTGCTTCTCTTATGATTTGACACAAACATTGTTTATAGGGACTCAACAATGCTACAGTGTCCTGTGCATGAGGATAAACATCACTTGCTGATTAAAATGATTATAAATTTGGTATGATTGTAATAGTACTCATGGCACAGTATTTGAGAACCTAAGCCTTTGAAATCGAGTGTTCAGACACTTTACCCATGTGTGGTTTGGATCTGGAGTGTCTCTCCAGGTTTCCTGTGCTGGAGACTGGTACTCATGGGAGCAATGTTCACAGGGAACATGAGCCTTCATCATCCTCAAGGAACAAACTGTATCAGTGAAAGCCTGCTGATTGTTGGAGATGAGTGGACTACTAGGTAGTGAGGCTTTGCTGGAGGAAGGTTGGGGGCTCTATCTAAGGACACACTTCGTCCCTGTCTGCGTCTTGGCCACCATGAAGTGAGTGACTTGTGAGTCCCATTGTCTTCCTACTATGCAGTGGACCCAAATATTCATGTAGTTAACGTTCAAACTTGTGAGACAAAATAAGTGAAAATTAAGCTTTGACATTTTTAATAGCTTCTCACTCTTGTGTATGTGAGTGTGTGTCTATGCAAGTATTTGTGTGTGACTATACATGTGTATCTGAGTGTGTGTGCATGTGTGTCTGTGTGTATGTATTGTGTTTGTGTATATATGTGAAAAAGTATGTATGCTAATGTGTGTAAGGATATGCATGTGTGATTCTGTGTTAGGTTGTGTATGTTGTATATATGGGTGTAATGTGTGATTGTGCATATGTGTGCTTGTACAAATGTGTGTGTGTATGTGGAAATTTGTGCATGTGTGTGAGTGTTTATACTTGTATGGGTTGGGATGTGTACATTGGTGTGTACTTGTGTGTTTTCATGTATAGCTGTGTATGTATATGTGTTGAAAATCTGTATTAAGTGTGAGAATATGTGTATGTGTGTGTCTGTGCGCATGTGTGTGTGAGTCTGTTTATGTGTGCATATTGTGGGAATATGTGTATATGTGTGCATGTGTTTGTCCATCTGTGAGTATGTATATGCGTGGATATTTGTGTGTTGGTGTATGTATGTGCATAATTGTGTGCTGGTGTATCAATGCTCTCCTCTGTCTGTGAGTATGTATCTGTGTTTGATGGTATGTGTGTGAGTGTGTATTTCTGTGTTAGTGTGTATTTGTGTCATGGTTGTCATTTGGGGGGCTCTGTGTGTACCTGCATACACTGAGTGTGTGTTTGCAGGCACAAGGTTGTCAAATTGTGAATGAAGTGATTAGAGCCCACCTTATAAGAGTCAGATTCTTTATTTCAGCAATGGGTTCTAGGAATAAAATACAGCTCATCAAGGGTGAAGAGCAAGCCTTTACTCACTGAGACCTGATGATGGCATGACAATCATTGGATGAATAACTAAGATACACTGTTAATTCAATTAACATTTTATATAAATTAATAGCAGAATTAATGAATGCAATTTGAAGAAAATAAGTTTTAGTCTATAAACATTGGAAAACTTTAAAGTATACCATTGCATCAATACTTTAACTTAGGAACACATTTTGCATCATACCATACATTATGTCAAATATTGATTTAAATGATAGAAATAAAAAATATAAAATGAATTACAATAACTTTGAAATACAATGTTTAGAGAAATATTTTGTCATTACAATAGATGTGTACATTTCAAACAAAGGGTGTCTACTGTGGAGTAATAGTTAATGATAATTCTATTTAGAAAAAAACTGTAAAACAGCTTTCTGAAGGCATCAGTGAAAGAGGAAGAAAAGGTGAAAACGAAAATGGCTTAACAAAATTCCCAAAAGCAATCAGAGAATAAGTTAAAGAAAGTGAAAAGACTATTGGGAAATAAGGGGAGGGCATTCAGAAAATGGAAAGTGGTGTTTTCCCCTATATAATACAGATGCACACAGCATTGTCTTCAGAGACTCTAAAGAGCAAGGTTCATGACCAGAGAGCCCAGAAGACCAGCAGCATCTGCAACATTCGCAATGGCCAGGCCCTGTGTTTTCCTGATGATCCTGGTGGTGATGCACTACTGGTCAAGCTGCTGTCTGGGATGTGACCTGCCTCAGACTCATCACCTCAGGAACAAGAGAACCTTCACACTCCTGGCACAAATGAGGAGACTCTCCCCTCTCTCCTGCCTCAAGGACAGAATGGACTTTGCATTCCCTTTGGAGAAGGTGGATGCCCAGCAGATCCAAAAGGTTCAAGCCATCCAGGTCCTGTGTGAGTTGATCCAACAGGTCCTCATCCTTTTCACCTCCAGTGAATCATCTGCTGCTTGGGATACAACCCTCCTAAACACCCTCTGCGATGAGCTCTACCAGCTGCTCAATGACCTGCAAGACTGTGTGATGGAGCAGGTGGAGGTTCAGGAATCTTCCTTGAGCCAGGAAGACTCCCTTTTGGCTGTGAGGAACTACTTCCACAGGATCACTGTCTACCTGAAGGAGAAGAAACACAGCCCCTGTGCCTGGGAGGTGGTCAGAGCAGAAGTCTGGAGAGCCCTGTCTTCCTCAGCCAACCTGCTGGCAGGATTGACTGAGGAGAAGAAGTAAGTCGCCAAGTGGTGAGAACTCTCCTGGGCTACAACACTGCATAAATTATCCTTTAAAGACTCATTTATTTTAACATGAATTCAATCAACCTACCTAGATGTTTCAACAAAACAGCATGATTTTTATCTATATGTAAGGGCATTCGTGTCTGCATCCATTTGGGTATCTCTGTGTATTATGTGTGTATTTATTTTACTATTTATGTAATTTAAGTTATTTAAATTAAATCTCATAGTTTTGTATTTTCTTTAATGTAACAAACTATCACATGCAATAAAATTATTTTGAATCCCATTCAATTTTGCTGTATACAACACTTTTGATTTATTAATTTGGTATCTTTTCAATATATTTCAATATTTTTAGTTGATACTCCAAACCATAAAAATTTGACAAAAGGACAGAGTATTGAAAATTGTACTGGATACAAGTGTTCACTGCATAGTGTTTAGACAAACCCTAAACCTGTCCCTCTACTTCTCCCAGTATATCGTATTCTTGGTATGTAAAGCCAGCATACTGTTTGGTAGGAAGCCAGAGAATCTAGCTCCTGTCACATTGTGACTTAGTCTTCTTTGACACATGTTTCCCAGAGGAATCCTCCCTCTGACATCCATGACCTCCGGAACCTTTCATCTACTCTCAACTTCTATGAGTTTAACAGTTTTGGGTTCTAGATATGAGTGAGATCATGTACAATGATAGAAAGAGATCACAGAAAAGTGATTAGCCTGCCTGAGTACCACAGACAAACACATCAAGAAGAAATAAGGAAATGATCCCCATTCATAACATCCTCATGAAACATCCCTGAAATAAATCCCACCAGGGAAGTGAAAGGCCTCTAAAATTAATCCTTTGCAACACCACAATTCCCTCTCAATTTTCATGGGTTTTTCTTGTCCTCCTCCTCCTCTTCCTCCTCCTCCTTCTCACCCTTCTTCTCTTGGAGCTTCCAGTTGTGCATGGATACATGGCGATCGCCTGGAGCCTAGGTAGCCTCTCTGAGGGGCCCAAACACTGAGGACAACTGAATCTCTCTCTCAGAAGCTATCAACTGCCTCAGTTCCTCAGCTAGAAGAGAACTTTCCTCCATTTTCCAAGCTGGGATTTTGTCCATCCTTCCTTGTCCATTCAGTCATAGCAACTCTTGGTTCATTAGTGCCACTGCCCTGTTGTGTCCGAGAACACTGCTTTGCTGTGGTCATCATCCACTGCCTCTGGGTCTTACAATTCTTCTGCTCCCTCTTCCGCAATGATCCTTTGGGCAGGAAGTCAGCCCTTTATTTTGTGTTCATGGATCAGTTGTGTGTCTCTGTTTATTGCTATTGACTATGAGATGTTTCTGTGGTAAGGGGTAGTAATCCTACAGTAACTCTCTTGTAAACATGTAGTTGTAATGTGAATTCAGGTATTGTGACACCACAACACTGCTTTTATTCTTGTGTATCTTCATGGTTCCATAAGCCCTCTTTTTTTGTTTGTTTGTTTGTTCATGATTTTTTTTGAGACAGGGTTAATCAGTGTAGCTTTGGTGCCTGTCTTGGATCATGTTCTGTACACCAACCAGGCTGTTCTCGAACTCATAGAGATCCACCTGGCTCTGCTTCAGGAGTGCTTGAATTAAAGGCTTGCACCACCACCTCCCGGTTCATATGTGTTTTAAAAGTGATACTTCTAGAAGAAACATAACATAAATTTTGTATTATGGGGCTGGAGAGATGGCTCAGAGGTTAGAAACACTGGTTGTTTTTCAGAGGTCCTGAGTTCAAATCCCACCATCCACATGGTTGTTCACAAACATCTGTAATGAGATCTGGTGCCCTCTCCCAGCCTGCAGGGATACATGCAGGCAGAACACTGTATATGTAATAAACAAATATATAAATAAATAAAAATGTAATTAAGAAATTTTGCATTGTGTAGAGGATTTAAAAGGAATGTCCTCCATTGTCTTGTGTGTTTAAATGCTTGGCCCATGGGGATTGGCCCGATAGGAAGTGAAGCCTTGTTGGAGTAGGTGTGGCCTTGTTGTAGGAAGTGTGTCACTGTGGAAGTGGACTTAGAGGTCTTATATGCTCAACCTAAGCCTTATGTGGCAGTCTCCTTCTGCTGCCTGTGGATCAAGGTGTAGAATTCTCAGGTCCTTCTCCAGTACCATGTCTGCCTGCATCCTGCCATGTTTCCTACCATGAAGATGATGGTGGGAACTGAAGCTGTAAGCCAGCCTTAATTAACTGTTTTCCTTTATAACATTGCTGTGGTCATGGTGTCTCTTCACAGCAATAGAAACCTTAACTAAGAAAGATTGCATTGAACCTGAAGATCCCTAGGATATAGAGTCAATTTCATAGCATCATTGTATTTAATCAACATAGATCTTTTCCACTGAATCTTAGTATGTAATGTTGTTGCTGCTGCTGTCTCATTTGGATGACAAGCCAGTTCCTTTCTTCAACTTTCATTTCCAATAACATATTTTTTGGTTCATTGCTACAGCCACCATCAGGGTTTTCATCCTAGGAAAGAAGTAAAGAGAAATACAGCTGATGTGGAGACATATATCATCAAAACAACACTTCAGGAAAAGACAGGAAGAATGACTGGAAAAGTATAGACAGTTGAAGTACTGCATTTCTTCACTGTCTTTGAAAATAGCCTGATCCCCTCTACAATTATTCACATAGGAATGGAGTATTAGTCACTGAAATCAATAAGGAATTGATGGTTTACAAATACTTTATATAGGAATCCTTGTCCTGGCCAACAATGAATGGGAAGTATTTATAAACATATATATTATATATGATGCACTACTTAATAGCAGCACATGCTATATTTAATAATGTACATATATGTGCACACAACTTTCTTTCTGATATACTGCAGGAACTTAACTATTTTCAAAGACCCCACCTTTTAGCCTCATAGGCCTGGTTTCCTCCTGCCTGATGTGGGAAGACAAGTGTTTGCTCCTCATTCTCTCCTCATCTACCAGCTCTGCCATTCTACAACTGGTATCTATTACATCTTGCTTTCTGACTATTATATTTATGGAAATGCATAACCACCAGCTGAAATAGAATATGAAGCAATTCAAGTTTTGTGAGAGAGTTTCCTCTTTTTTTGTTTTGTTTTGTTTAAATCAGACTGTTCTTCGAAAGAACAAATTCTAACTATGGCCAAAAACAGAGAGAGGGGTAGGGGGAAGGGTAGGGTGGGGAGAGGAAGAGGCAGTGGGAGAGAGAAGGGGAGGGGGAGGGGCAAGTGGAGGGAGAGGGGCAGGGACAGAGGAAATAATCTGCCATGCTGGCAAACATTTAGAGAGGAAGAGAGCTCCCTACTGGCCATCACTGTCAAAGAAGAAACAATTTAACACTGGTGTGTTTTCTTTAGAAATTATATTTCTCAGAAGAGTTTTCCCACAACTAAAACAGGCATTTTCCCCAGAAGAACTGACATCAGTTTGGAAGACTCAATTCCCTTCACTTCTCATCTGAGGGAGGGAGTACCCTCCCAGTTCCACACGGGTCATGCCTTCTGGACAGTGGTCTGCTCAACGTGCACAAAACAGTCACTAAGGCTTTTTTCCCTCTAGTCATCTCTAGAGGAGGTTCTCTGGAGAAGGAGGAGTCTGTGTGTAGTCCCCTCAGTCGCTATTTACAACCAAGCTCTCTGTCTGACTTCACATCATTTTGACCAGTAGGAATGTTTCATGTAACTGAGCAAACCATGTCCCAGCTAGGAAGGATGTAAAATAATGTCTGAACACTCAAAGGAGATTCTCCCCCTGCTGCTCTGCCTACTGAGACCAGCAACACTGGGCTTGGGAAATGCACTGACTTATGACTGTTGTTTAAAGGGTGACTTCAAAAGTTCAGGTTACCTCTCCACAATAGATCATGTCACAAGGGGCAACCTGAATCCTTTTTAGAGACAATATTATACTCACTCTTAACCGGTACAGAATGAACTAGCCCTTATTCAAACTGGATTGAGGTCTGTGTTTTGCAGGGTCACAGATCAACAGCCCAGAATATCTTGACCCAACAGCCTCTTTGCATTCTTCAGTACAGATGTAGTGAAGAAGACAATGTCCATCTGTAGGTTCAGCTGCCAGGGAAACCCTAGACATCCATCCACTTCATATATACATATATACATAATACTTTGGGAATTTCACATCATGCACCCCAATCCTGTACCCCTCCCAGCACTCTCATATCTATCACTCACCCCTTCAGCATTGACCACCGACAGAAATTAATTAAAAACAAAATGAAACAGACCTAAAAATCCACCTCAACCCGCTGTCTTTCCCACTTTCCCAACTCTTCTTCATTTGTCCTAATGACATCAGGAGATTCAGTATGTCACACAGTATACCTTCTTCTTCAGTCAGCCTCACCCTCAAATGTTCTTTGCAATGAGTCATTGGTCGGGTTCAAGACTTCTGGCCTCTGGCCCACCATCATCACTGGACCCTACATAAAGAAACTCCCCTCATATACTGTTATTGCCCCAAGTCAGTCATAGAGATGCTGCGGTTATTGCTTTGTGATGTTCTGTATGTTAAAAGTGTTGCTCTGATTGGTTAATAAATAAAATACTGATTGGCCAGTAGCCAGACAGGAAGTATAGGGGGAAGAAGGAGAGAGGAAAATTCTGGGAAGTGGAAGGCTGAGGCAGAGAGACACTGCCAGCCGCCGCCATGACAAGCGAGATGTAAGGTAGCAGAAGGGCAAGAGTCATGTGGCAACTCATAGACTAAGAGACATGGATTAATTTAAGGTGGAAGAGTTAGATACCAAGAAGCCTGCCACGATAATACAGTTTGTAAGCAATATAAGTCTCTGTGTGTTTATTCAGTTGAGTCTAAATGGTTTTGGGACAGGCCAGTGAGAGAGATTTTTCCTGACCGCAGGCCAGGCAGAACTGGAAAAAACTCCAGCTACAAGTTAATGTTCTGTAGGACCAGTCATCAGGTCATAAATGGGATAGATGATAGGGGGGGGCCAACCCAAGGGCAAGGATATGGGTTTAAGTGGTAGCTGAGCTCCTCATTTGGGCAGCTGGGACCAGCCTCCTCAGGTCGGGGTTAGAGACAGCTTTCCTACACCAATTCCATTGGGGCCTCCTCTCCAGTGCCCACAGTGAGGGGTGTGGTACTATACAACCCAAGAGGAACTGAGGCAGATCTCCTGTTGCAGTGTCCAGTGAGGGGCAGGGCTAGTCATTCCAGGGCCAGTGAAGGGCAGGGTGGGCTCAGCATGGCCCTTGGATTTCAACTTGTACAGTTCTTATGGACCTCTGTGGTGACAGTGGCCATGGACATCAACACACACACCAGTGCAGCAGGACTATGGACCCAGACATGGCCTTCAGCAGTAACTCAGGCCAATATGTCTCATCAACTCCTTGTTAAGAGTAACTTGTCAACTACAAAGTCCTTCCTTCTGTCAGGTCTAGCCACTCAACTTCATGGTCAGGAGAAATTTGTCATTGTCACTTTGTTTGTGGAACATGCCCACATGAAGGTTGCCATGTTGGAGTCATCAGGAGAATCACAGGAATAGATAAAGGATTATCCAATATATAGGGACACACACTGTGGGGTGCGTAAAAGGGGAAAATTGATTGATACCAAGTTGATCTGCAGAGCTTGTAATTGTAGAAGACTTTGTCAGGGAGTATGATCATGGATAAACCAGAGTCTGTGTGTCATTGTGCAACATCTTTTAGACATGACTTTCTGCATTCTTTCCTTGGTCCTTATTTTGAAGGTAATTTTAATCATCTTTATGTTTACATAATAGAATAAATTACTTTAAAGCAGTTCCATACTATCACCTTGCCCAGAAAATATGTACAGCCATATCATTTTCTACATGTTAGATATAATAATCTGCTTTGGCTCAATAGAATTGGGGAATCAAGAGACAGGAATAAAGAAACTGACACAGGACCATGATGTGAGGAGAGAATCTTAGATAGTTTCTATTGCTGTGAAGAGAAACATGACCATGGCAACTCTTGAAAAGCAAAACATCTTGGGATCCTTCACTCTGACCTCTGGTCATGTGTTTACTGCTGAACACAAAAGCCTTTCAAATGAATCCACTGAAACCATAGCAGTGATCTTCAAGAATTTATGATGCTAAAAATGAAGCAAAACCACACTGAGTGTGAGTACTGATGTCATCAAGATATGGTGAGCAATCTCAGGAAATGGGGCACAAGAAGAGGGCTGAGGACACTGTACCAATGTGCAGCAGAAAGTTGTTGCTATTGCTTCCCCACTGGGATGACAACACTTCCTTCTTTTGATTTCATTTCAAGTGACACCACAATTTCAGTTCAATGCCACCAACAACGTCAGTATCTTCTCTCTAGGAAAGTGGGGGGAGGGAAAGTAACAAAATATTCAATGCAAAGAAAGTTCAAGAGACAAATGACATCCACCATGGAGCTTCCATCACCATAGAAAAATTAAATGAATAATTATACACATTGGCAGTACTGAACCTCTATTATGTGGTAGAACCCCTCAAGGCTCTTCTGCTCAATTTTGAAATGGACAAAGACAGAGTGTGTGCAGTATCCACTACTAAAGTAAAACTGGATAAATATCTGTAAGTCCAAACTTCTGGGTAACTAACAGGCAACCAGAGGCACTGCTATCACTGTGTCTTTTGGTCTGTATTTCCACCTCCCAACTTCAGGCACAGCAAGCACTCAGTGAAATATATTGATCAGAAAAGTAGTATTGGGATAAAAACCTCAAACACTTATATCTTACAAGGACAAACTGGGATATTTACATTTTACTACAGACCGTAGAGTCTTCTGATGTTGTCATCTGGGGATTCTTGTGATTCTGACCTCTGGCCATGTGCACACTGCTCAACAAAAAAGCCTTTCTGATGAATCCACTGAAATGAGAGCAGGCACCTTGTTGGATTTAGGCCCTAAAAAGCAAACAAACACCACAGTGTGTGTGAGTGCTGATTTTATGAAGATATGGTGAGCACTCCCAGGGAGTGGGGTACAAGAAGATGGCTAAGGAGGCTAGAGAGATGGCTGCCAGGTCAAGAGCACTTACTGATCTTCCAGAGGTCCTTAGTTCAATTTCCAGAAACAACGTGGTGGCTAACAACCATCTGTAATGAGATCTGGTGACCACTTCTGGCCTACAGTCACATATGATATATACAAAATAAATGAATAAATAAATAAATAATTAAATAAATCATTTAAAAGAAGAAGAGGAAAAGGAGGAGGAGGAGAAGAAGAGGAAGAAGAAGAAGACAGCTGAGGACACTGTTCCACTGTGGGGCAGAGAGTGTGAGTCAACTCAAAGTCTACAGAAGTCACAGGGCAAGTATAGAAAAGGCAGCAATCAGGTATCACAATCTTTCAGTCAGACACAGCTAGAAAAATATACATGCTGTTTTGGGTAATTGGCTTTGGTAGAAAGATCCTGCATACGGGAATGATGGGCAGAAAGGGAGATGTATCCATGGATCCTGACTTTGAAGGCACTGTGAAGCACAAACCAGGCAGAAAAAATAGGTCCACGACAGAGAGAAATTTCAGAGACACACTGTTAACAGTAGAAGTCACAATGGCTATAACACAGAGAAGCCCCGAATGGTCTTCATTCAGACGAATGGTCTCGTGGAACACTAAACGGCATCCCTTTCCATCTTAAGGTGAGGGGACACCAAAAGTGGCAAAATAACCCCAAAACTTTTCCTTAGAGCAAAGCATAGATGATATATTTTTATGAGTTTATGTGAACATATGTGTGTGTGCAGCAAAAATGTGGAGTGAGAGAACAACTTCCATGAATAAGATTTCTGGTCCCACCATGAGTCCTAGGGATGAATGTGAATATGTCAGTCTTGATCGGGAAGCTCTTGTTGATTGTGCCATAATAACCACCAAATGATCATACAAGAAATAACTAATATAGAATACAAACCAAATTTGAGCCTTCATCTACTTAAGAACTCAAGTGTATTAAGACAACTAGAGTACAATAACTCAAACTCGCAACCGTAACCAACACAGACAAGAATTTCACATGTGCCATTGTTTCAAATAACACCTGTAGACTCACAAAAATTAGCTGAAACAAAATTGACATTACAATTCAAGTAGCTATATTAAGAAATATATGAAGCACAAAATTCAACTGCAGCATGAAATTCAAGAAATTTCCAGGCCAAGTATTAGAGGTACGGTTTTATGCTTTACAGACAAGTGATTTCACACAGGAAAGGTATATCTGTAATATAAAAATCAACCACAATTTCTTTCAGGAATAAACTCTAGAGAAGGTTTGTTGAGGGGGAGCATTAAAATTGGAAACAATAATGAAAATAAAAATGGCAAGAAAAAAATGACCAGAAACAAGCAGAGAATGACTGAAAGAAAGTGAAAAGTACATGGGAGACTACTGGGAGGGCATTCAGAAAATGGAAACTAGTGCTTTCTCTTATTTAAGACACATGGACCCAGGCAGGATGGACTTCAGAGAACCTAGAGGAGAAGGTTCAGGACCACAGAGGCCAGAGGACCACCAGCATCTGCCAGATTCACAATGGCCAGGCCCTGTGCTCTCCTGACATTCCTGGTGGTGATGCACTTCTGGTCAAGCTGCTGTCTGGGATGTGACCTGCCTGAGACTCATCACCTAAGGAACAAGAGAGCCTCCACACTCCTGGCACAAATGAGGAGACTCTCCCCTCTCTCCTGCCTCAAGGACAGAATGGACTTTGCATTCCCTCTGGAGAAGGTGGATGCCCAGCAGATCCAGAAGGCCCAAGCCATCCCTGCCCTGCAGGAGCTGACCCAGCAGGTCCTGATCCTCTTCAGCTCAAAGGACTCATCTGCTGCTTGGGAGACACACCTCCTAGACACATTCTGCACTGACCTCCTTAAGCAGCTCAAAGACCTGCAAGCCTGTCTGATGGAGCAGGGTGAGGTGCAGGAACCTTCTTCAAGCCAGGAAGACTCCCTGGTGGCTGTGAGGAACTACTTCCACAGGATCACTGTCTACCTGAAGGAGAAGAAACACAGCCCCTGTGCCTGGGAGGTGGTCAGAGCAGAAGTCAGGAGAGCCCTGTCTTCCTCAGCCAAGCTGCTGGCAGTACTGACTGAGGAGAAGGAGTAAGTCCTGAGCCAAAGTGGAGAGGACTCTCCTGGGCTGGGATCCTGCACCTCACTGCTCAGATTTGGCCTTCTCCAAGAACTCTTTGAGTTTGATATCAAATGTGCCTGGATAGTTATCCTAATATTGGGTTATATTGTGTTAATCTGTAAGCTCATTTGCTTATTGATTCAGATGTTTTGGTTGTTGGTTGGTATATTTTTTTGTTTTATTTATTTATTAGGTCTTCTGCTTGTTTTTCTATCTAATGATTTTATTTTTTATACCATAGTATTTTATATTTCCTTTAAATTATCAAACCTTTATTTTTAATTGATTTCTTCTATTCAATAACATTTTTACTACACATGCTTAATCTTATGTGTCATTCACATGATTTCCTTTAACTAAAACAGCTGACAATTTTATTTTCTCATTTCACAATATCAGTGAAAGCTGCACTTTTTTTTTGCCCCACTTCTCTCTGTTTGGAAGGGGAAGCCTTCCTGTCATCAGCTAGAAAATATTCAGGCTCAGCACCGCCATCTCCTGGTGAAACAGAGCAAGAAGTACAAAAGTGATAAAGAGCCTTTCTGCTCTTATCTGTCTGGCTGAGTTATGCCAGGCCGAGTGGGCACCATCATAGGTCGAGCAGGAGGTCTCATCATTGGAGGCCCAGGCATCATGGGCATGTGGCCTCCCATGGGTGGCCTCATTCCAGAAGCAGGTCCCACAGGCATCATCCCAGGAGGAGGAGCGCCCATCATCGGCATCATGGGAGGGCCTCCCATGTGGGGTGCAGGCATCATGCCAGGGCGAGGAGGACCCGGGAGACTGTGGGGAGGTGGGATCATGGCCCCTGCAGGAGGAGGAGCAGAGAATGGAGCTGGAGGTATCTTTCCTTGTTGAAATGCAGCCGTTGTTTTGTCAATCAGGCTCTGGGACTGCTCTTCATCCATTTCTGGTAGTAGTCTTTCACATTCTCTTTGTGTTTCCGACCACTGCAGTGTCTTTCTCACAGATGGAGAATCATGGGTCAGATACGTATCACAGCAGTAACAATAAAACTTAGGCATGTTGCTCCGCAGGCTGTTGGCTACCCGGTTCCACACCGTCGGGAAATGACTCACATGACCTTTTGAAAACTGTTTGATGCTTCTAAACTCATTCTGTACATTATAAATGTAACACAACTGGACGTGGTAGGAAATAATACTGAAGCAATGTGTACTGCTTAGACTTAAGAGGTGATTTGATGCAGCCATCTTGTAGTTCCTTTCGCTGATGGTAAAAATCATACATCTCTCCATTAGACAGTACTCCTCTGGATGGATAGCCAGCATGCTGTAGAGAAGGCAACCAGAACATCTAGCTTGTGTTCCATTGTGCCTTAGTCCTCCTGAACTACAATTCTCCCTGACCTCTTTGGCCTCCCTTAACTTTTATCAGATGAACTCGATTGGATTCCAAAGATGAGGGAGACCATAAAACCAAAATAAAATAAAGTACAAAACAAATGAGGATCTTCCTACATACCATTAAAAAAGTGAGACATAAGAAAAGAAAAAATGGAGCCTGTCTTGGTGATGGCTTCAATTGTTGAGACAAAATATCATGACCTAAAGCATTTTGGGGTAGAAATATTTTATTATAGTTTAAAATCACAGCACATTCCATCACTGAGAGAACTTTAGCAGGATCTTCAACAAGGCAGGAACCTGGAGGCAGTGGCTCATATAGAGGTCATGGAGTAACACACTGTCTCCTGCCTTGATGCCTCAGGGCCTGCTCAGCCTGCTTTCAAATACTCATCAGGACCACCTGCCCAGGGTATGAATCAGCCATAGTTTGCTAGACACTCCTACAGCATCATCAGTTATTAATGTGATTTAGAGACTGGTCTCCAGTGCGATTCTGTAGAGACATCTTCCCTGGTGAGATCCCTTCTTCCCACATAAACCTACCTGGTGACAGGTTGAACATAGAATTATCCAGGGTAAATTCCCTTCATAATAGCCTCAAAAAACATACCCTGAAATAAATCTAACAAGGGCAGTGAATGGAAATCTCCTAAAACACCACAGCTCATCCCTCTCAATTTCATTTGGTAAGTTTTCTTTATTTCAATTTTTGTCATTTCACATACTAAGCCCAGGTGCCCCTCCCTCCCCTTCTCTGGTCCTCACCTTATGGGCATCAACCCCATCACCCAAAAACTCCTCAGAGAAGATAAGGCCTCCCTTAGGAGTCAACAAAGAGTAGCAGACCAGGTTGAGCATAGCTCCCCACTGCTTCAGGCTGAGCAAGGTGTCCCAGCACAGGGTTTGGGCTCCCCAAAGACAGTTCTTGCACTTGGGACAAGTCCTGGTCCCACTGCCAGGGGCCTCACAAACAGATCAAGCCACACAAGTGTCAGACTCATTCAGGGGGCCTAGTTGAGTCCCATGCAGGTCTGCCAGCTGTCAGTCCAGAGTCCCAGAGCTCCCACTAGCTCAGGTCAGCTGTCTCTCTGGTTTTCCCCATCATGATCTTGACTCCCTGCCCCCTTTGCTTCTAGGATCCCACCTCCCTCTCTTCTACTGATCCAGAACCTCAGGCCAGTTCATTGAATCTCTTTGCTAACTGTTGCCAGGTGTGCATGGATACACTGCCATCTAGTGGAACAAGGGCAACCTCTTGGGACCCCATTACTGAGGATAACTGAATCTTCCACTCCCAGCAGCCATCAGTTGAAAATAGTTTCTCAGCTTGGGCTGGGATTTTTCTGACATGCTTCCTGCTTGAAACTGGGATTTTGTCTGTCTGCATCATACTCAGACTGTGCATACACTCACAGCTACTATCAATATGGACCCCCAGCTACTATATTGTGTATACAAACCCCTGTTTCCTGCAGTCAGAAAGTGTCTCTGGGAATCCGCATCTTCCTGCCAGCTTTGTGTAAAGAGTACTGCCCTATGGAAGCCAGGAAAGCCATACTGATCTTTGCTCAGACACCTATTCCCTGTACATTGACCACTTTTAAGAGTCTGTGCCCAGTCACCTATTTGCAGAAGAACCTCCTCTGAGGAGCACTGAGAGATGCACTGATCCGCTGTGAGATGTAGAAGGTGATGTACAAAATCAGACCTTTTGACACCACAGCCATTGCTCTTATTCTTGACATTCCTGCTCTCCACCCGCTTCCTGTTTCCACAGATGTCTTAAGATTGATGTTATCGGGAAGAAAATCATTGAAATTTTGATTATGATTGCATTGACTCTGCCGTTCACGTTCCTAATTGCACTCAGTTTGATGAAAAAATTACTTTATTTTATGGCCATTGAACTTTTAAGTTGAACACTCTTAACATTGTTTCTATTGCTTCCCCACTGGAATGTCATCACTTCCTTTCTTTTGCTTTCATTTCAAGTGACACCACAATTTCCGTTCAGTGCCACCCACAACTTCAGTATCTTCTCTCTAGGAAAGTGGAAAAAAAAAACAAAATATTCAATACAAGGAAATTTCAAAATAGAAATGACATCCACAATGGAGCCACCATCACCACAGAAAAATTGAATGAAAAATTATGCAGATTGGCAATACTGAAACACTTCTATGTGATGAAATCCCTCAGGGTCTTCTGCTCAATGTTCAAACTGACAAAGACAGAGTTTGTGCATAATCCACTACTAAAGTAAAACTGGATAAATATCTGTAAGTCCAAACTTCTGGGTAACTAATAGGCAATCAGAGGCACTGCTATCACTGTGTCTTCTGGTTTGTATTTCCACCTCCTATCTTCAGGCACAGCAAGCACTCAGTGAGCAAATATTGATCACAAATGCAGATTCTGGAAAAATCTCAAATACTTACCAAGTGCAAATGTCCTCAGGACTAACTGGGACATTTACACATCACTGCAGATCACAGGGTCATGTGCTGTTGACATCTGGGACTACTTGACACTCTGATCTCTGGCCATGTGTTCACTGCTAAACTCAAAAGCCTTTCTAATAAATCTGCTGAAACCAGAACAGCCTTCTTCTAGCACTTATGATGCTAAAAACCAAGCAAACACCACACTGTGTGTGAGTGCTGATGTATTCAAGGTATGGTGATCACTCTCAGGGTGTGAGATACAAGAAGAGGGCTGAGGACAATGTGCCCCACTGTGCAGTAGGGAGTTTTTGTAGACTCAAAATTCACTGAAGAAGTCATAGGGCACTTAGAGAAAAGGCAGCAACCAGGGATCTCAATCTCTAAACTCATAAAAATCTTGAATGATCCCGCATTCTGTGTTTGTGTAATTGTTTAGGTTAAAGACCTCTCAATATGTAAAATGTGGACAGAGAATAATATACATGGATGCTGACTGTGAAGCACATCCCCATGGCTGACAAAACTGGTCCATGAGAGAGAGAAATTTCAGAGAAGCTCTCTTAACTGTATAAGTCACACTGGCTATAACACAGAGAAGCTCTGTCTGTTCTTCATTCTGCTGAATGCTCTTCTGCAGTACTAAACAATCAAATAAACCCACAGACCAGTACAGCATCCCTTTTCATCCTAAGGACAGAGAAACAACAGTGTGAAGAATATGCTTAAACTTGGTCCTCAGAGCAAAGCATATGATAAACTTTATGACAGTGTGTGTACATGTATGTATAAAAATGAGTGTGTAGGCATATGTGTGTGCACATAAGTGTGTGTGTCTACTAGTGTGCAGGCTAGATCATGCCACAACAAGCATGTGGAGTAAGAAAACATCTTCTATGAATGAGTTTTCACTCCCACCATGGGTTCCAGTTTTGGTGGGCAGCCCCATGGCAGGTCTTGGGAGCACTGCCAATCAGCACTGGATGAGATGGGATAGTGTGTAGCATGGGGACAAAACTGTTGTAAATCCCAGATTATCAAGTGCACAAGAGTGGCATACTGGATGGAACTTCATATCCTTACCGGGCCCCTCAGGAGGAAGCCCCCAGTGGCCCCAACAGGGACTGTTCTCCATCAGCCTGGAGCCCCACAGTGCACTGGGTCAGGCATGCTCAGAGCTATGTGACGCCCCAGGCAGCTCCTGCCTTCTGCATGCCATGTTGCAAAGTTTCCACCAGAGGCTCCCTGCAAGGGGGCCTGGCCTCACACCTGCCATGTCTGGCCCCTTGGTGCTCATGGCCTGCCCTAGCTACCAGCAGCTAGGTGGCGCCCCCAGTGCCCATGGCAGCTCCTGGGCCACCTGACTGCCACTGCCAGACATGTTTCACAACAGTGTTCTCCCCACCTGCTGCTGCATGTGCTCTGGGTCAGAGAGCAAGGAAGCAATGGGGGACAGAAGTACTCTCAGTCGGTCCCAGTTCAACCAAAGGGACCCTCTGTCCTTTCTGCTGGCCATCCGGTCCCAAAGTCTGTCCATGTACAGTTTTTATCTGGAGTCAAAACACATGCATAAACCAGGCATAAAACATGCACACTTGTGTCCACATTTCTCACACATTCACACATTTATATAGGCAGGACATTCCAACAAAAAGACAAACAATTTTCCCAGGGCAACAGTGTCAGCTGACCAACTAAAACTCTAAAATAAGAGTCTACAGTTCTTGTTAGTCAGGAAAAGAACAAAATTACAACACACAAGACAACAAAACAGCTCTCCTGGCACCTGGAGACAAAACCAAAGGGAAGATGCTGGCATCATGCCTTCCCGGTCTATACAAATCAAAATCAGATACAAATCAACCAAAGGAATTCAAACTCATCCAAAGAACCTTCTGCAGGTACTTCCTTACAAAAGGATATTCAAATGAAAATAAGCAAGAAAACACACACACACAATCACAGAAAACTTGTTGGCCAGCGTCAGGCTCCATGGTCAGTGTTCTCAGCTGGCTTGAGGGATCCTGGCAAGCACCCAGATGTTATGCCAAGATGGAGAGGAACCCCTAAAGACCACCAGAGACCAAATCACATATGTAAGAGACCAAATCACTTTTGTAAAAGTGAAGAGCCTTTATTTTCAAGCTCGAGCTTAGACTCTGTCCAAAACAGCAGCCAGTGACAGCAGAGAACCCAGAGCCAAGGCAGGGTGGTTTTTTTTTTTTTTTTTTTTTAATCATAGCAAAGGTTGGGGTGAGGGCATTTCCATGGTTCAGGACCCTGATTGACTGACATTTGTCTAGGGATATAGGGAATGTTTGAAATGTTAGCTATTTCCCCTTAGATACAGGCCCCATTGGGTGGGGTCAGCTTACGGCTTTAGCTGGGTCCAGGTGTTGCCTGCCAGAAGCTGTCTCTGGACCTCAAAGTCTGTCATGGCAGCTGTGTGGTCAAGCTATTTTGCTCTCCACCACACATTTAGATGATTTGATATACCCATCTCACATTTCTCATTTATTGATGAAAAAGAAACCATTACATTTCTCTAGTATAGAGTACTTTTCTGTATTTATATAACCAGCATGCTGTGCAGTAGTAAGCCTTTACTCACTGAGACCTGATGATGGCATGACAATCATTGGATGAATAACTAAGATACACTGTTAATTCCATTAACATTTTATATAAATTAATAGTAGAATTAATGAATGCAATTTGAAAAAATAAGTTTTAGTCTATAATCATTGGAAAAATTTAAAGTATACCATTGCATCAATACTTTAACTTAGGAACAGGTTTTGCATCATACCATACATTATGTCAAATATTGATTTAAATGATAGAAATAAAAAATAAAAAAATGAATTACAATAACTTTGAAATACAATTTTTAGAGAAATATTTTGTCTTTACAATAGATGTGTACATTTCAAACAAAGAATGTCTACTGTGGAGTAATAGTTAATGATAATTCTATTTAGAAAAAAACCTGTAAAACAGCTTTCTGAAGGCATCAGTGAAAGAGGAAGCAAAGATGAAAACGAAAATGGCTTAAAAAAATTCCCAAAAGCAATCAGAGAATAAGTTAAAGAAAGTGAAAAGACAATTGGGAAATAAAGGGAGGGCATTCAGAAAATGGAAAGTGGTGTTTTCCCCTATATAAGACAGATGCACACAGCATTGTCTTCAGAGACTCTAAAGAGCAAGGTTCATGACCACAGAGCCCAGAAGACCAGCAGCATCTGCAACATTCGCAATGGCCAGGCCCTGTGTTTTCCTGATGATCCTGGTGGTGATGCACTACTGGTCAAGCTGCTGTCTGGGGTGTGACCTGCCTCAAACTCATCACCTCAGGAACAAGAGAGCCTTCACACTCCTGGCACAAATGAGGAGACTCTCCCCTCTCTCCTGCCTCAAGGACAGAATGGACTTTGCATTCCCTCTGGAGAAGGTGGATGCCCAGCAGATCCAAAAGGCTCAAGTCATCCAGGTCCTGGGTGACATGATCCAACAGGTCCTGATCCTCTTCACCTCCAATGAATCATCTGCTGCTTGGGATACAACCCTCCTAAACACCCTCTGCGATGAGCTCTACCAGCTGCTCAATGACATGCAAGATTGTCTGATGGAGCAGGTGGAGGTGCAGGAACCTTCCTGGAGCCAGGAAGACTCCCTTTTGGCTGTGAGAAACTACTTACATAGGATCACTGTCTACCTAAAGGAGAAGAAACACAGCCCCTGTGCCTGGGAGGTGGTCAGAGCAGAAGTCTGGAGAGCCCTGTCTTCCTCAGCCAACCTGCTGGCAAGATTGATTGAGGAGAAGAAGTAAATCACCAAGTGGTGAGAAATCTCCTGGGCTACAACACTGCATAAATTATCCTTTAAAGACTCATTTATTTTAACATGAATTCAATCAACCTACCTAGATGTTTCAGCAAAACAGCATGATTTTTATCTATATGTAAGGGCATTCGTGTCTGCATCCATTTGGGTATCTCTGTGTATTATGTGTGTATTTATTTTACTATTTATGTAATTTAAGTTATTTAAATTAAATCTCGTAGTTTTGTATTTTCTTTAATGTAACAAACTATCACCTGCCATAAAATTATTTTGAATCCCATTCAATTTTGTTGTATACAACACTTTTGATTTATTAATTTGGTGTCTTTTTAATATATTTCAATATTTTTAGTTGATACTCCAAACCATAAAAATTTTACAATAGGACAGAGTATTGAAAATTATACTGGATACAAGTGTTCATAGCATAGCATTTAGACAAATCTAAATCTGTCCCTCTACTTCTCCCAGTATATCGTATTCTTGGTATGTAAAGCCAGCATACTGCTTGGTAGGAAGCCAGAGAATCTATCTCCTGTCACATTGTGACTTAGTCTTTTTGACACATATTTCCCAGAGGAATCCTCCCTCTGACCTCCATGACCTCCGGAACCTTTCATCTACTCTCAACTTCTATGAGTTTAATAGTTTTGGGTTCTAGATATGAGTGAAATCATGTACAATGATAGAAACAGATCACAGAAAAGTGATTAGCCTGCCTGAATACCACAGACAAACATACCAAGAAGAAATAAGGAAATGATCCCCATTCATAACATCCTCATGAAACATCCCTGAAATAAATCCCACCAGGGAAGTGAAACGCCTCTAAAATTAATCCTTTGCAACACCACAATTCCCTCTCAATTTTCATGGGTATTTCTTGTCCTCCTCCTCCTCTTCCTCCTCCTCCTTCTCACCCTTCTTCTCTTGGAGCTTCCAGTTGTGCATGGATACACGGCCATCTCCTGGAGCCTAGGTAGCCTCTCTGAGGGGCCCAAACACTGAGGACAACTGAATCTCTCTCTCAGAAGCTATCAACTGCCACAGTTCCTCAGCTAGAAGAGAACTTTACTCCATTTTCCAAGCTGGGATTTTGTCTGGCCTGTCCTTGTCCATTCAGTCATAGCAACTCTCAGTGCAAGTGTCCTTTTGTGTCGGAGAACACTGCTTTGCTGTGGTCAACATCCACTGCCTCTGGGTCTTACAATTCTTCTGCTCCCTCTTCTACACTGATACTTCGAGCAGGAATTCAGCCCTTAATTTTGTGTTCATGGATCAGTTGTGGGTCTCTGTGTTTATTGCCATTGACTGTGAGCGGTTTCTGTGGTAAGGGGTAGTAATTCTACAGTAACTCACTCGTAGAGATGTAGTTGTCATGTGAATTCAGGTGTTGTTACACCACAACACTGCTTTTATTCTTGTGTATCTTCATGGTTCCATATGTGCTCCTTTTTTATTTATTTGTTTATGATTTTTTTCAAGACAGGGTTTCTCAGTGTAGTTTTGCTGCCTGTCCTGGATCTTGCTCTGTACACCAGGCTGGCCTCAAACTCACAGAGATCCACCTGCCTCTGTTTCCTGAGTGCTTGAATTAAAGGCATGCCCTACCACCTCCCAGTCTGTATGTATTCTAAAAGTGATGCTTCTGGGAGAAGCATAACATAAATTTTGTATTGTGGGGCTGGAGAGATGGCTCAGAGGTTAGAAACACTGCTTGTTTTCCCGTGGTCCTGAGTTCAAATCCCACCATCCACATGGTTGTTCACAAACATCTGTAATGAGATCTGGTGCCCTCTCCCAGCCTGCAGGGATACATGCAGGCAGAACACTGTATATGTAATAAACAAATCTTATAAATAAATAAAAATGTAATTAAGAAAATTTTGTTATGTGTAGAGGATTTAAAAGGAATGTCCTCCATTGACTTATGTGTTTGAATGTTTGGCCCATGGGGATCGGCACGATAGGAGGTGCAGCCTTGTTGGAGTAGGTGTGGCCTTGTTGTAGGAAGTGTGTCACTGTGGAGTGGACTTAGAGGTCTTATATGCTCAAGCTAGGCCTTGTGTGGCAGTCTCCTTCTGCTGACTGTGGATCAAGGTGTAGAATTCTCAGGTCCTTCTCCAGTACCATGTCTGCCTGCATCCTGCCATGTTTCCTACCATGAAGATGATTGTGGGAAGTGAAGCTGTAAGCCAGCCCCATTAATTGTTTTCCTTTATAAGAGTTGCTGTGGACGATTTAAATTTAGGACCAAAGATGGCGGAGACAAGCAGACGCAGGTAGGCCTGTGGCAGTGGCCCGCGGAGGTAGACGGTCCGGCGGCAGTGGCCGACAGGGACATTTAGGCCCGGCAGCAGCTGGCGGAGACATTCAGGCCCAGCAGCGGTCCACAGAGGTGGACAGGCCCTGCGGCAGAGATAAGCAGACGGAGGTGGACAGGCCCAGCAGCGACGGCCGACAGAGACATTCAGGCCTGGCGCGGGGGCCCACAGAAGTAGACGGGCCACGGGGCGGAGACTGGCGGACACAGGTCGGCGACTCGTGGAGGTGGAAGGGCCCGGTGGCAGTGGCCGACAGGGACATACAGGCCCAGCGGCAACCAGCAGAGACATACAGGCCTGGTGGCAGCCCGCAGAGGTGGATGGGCCCGGCATCAGTGACAAGCAGAGGTAGGTAGGCCCGCGGCGGCAGCCGGCAGAGACATACAGGCCCGTTGGCAGCCCGTTGAGGCAGACAGACCCAGCGGCAGCTGACAGGGACATACAGGCCCAGCTGCGGAGACAAGTGGACACAGGTGGGCCTGTGGCGGCGGGCCACAGGGGTGGACAGGCCCGGGGATGGAGACGGGCGTACGCAGCTTGGAACGGGGATGCCCCTAGCCCCAACACCTGGGGAAGAGGCTATCTCCGTGGGTCAGAACCAGGGCGAGTCTAGGCACTCTGTCTGGGGACAACCCAGGGCCCAACTGCTGATCCTGTGAAACCCAACAACTTGGAGGTGTTGGTGAGACTACCCTGCTCAGCTGAAACCCATCTGGGAGAGGATTCAGATGACTACAGTTTGAAGTCTGAAGAAACAAGATCAGCTGAGGAGTTGACAAATGAACAAAACGTGACCTGGGAACACAGAAGAAGGCGCTACCCAGCCACTAAACCAGATCACCAGAATCATAAGTATATAATTCACCGACTGAAATCAGCTGTCCCTGAAGAAACAGCCCAATAGCACCAAGTTAACCAAGAACCCCTACTAAACCAAGACTAAAAATTAGAACAAGAGAGGTCCTCTCAGACACAGACACCACCTGCACCGCACAGAGGAAAAGATGAGTAGACGCCAGTGCAAAAATACAGGCAACAACATAAAGACCTATATGGCAACATCAGAACCTAGTGATTCTATACCTGCAAGCCCTAAACATACCATGACAGAAGAAACAGAAGAGATCAACCCTAAAAAATGACTTTAAGAAGATGATAGAGGCCCTTAAAGAAGAAATAAAACATTCCCTCAATGAGGAAATAAAAACTTTCCTTAAAGAGGAAATGAAAAACTACCTTAAAGAGGAAATAAAAACTTTCCTTAAAGAGGAAATGAAAAACTCTCTTAAAGAGGAAATAAAAACTTCCCTTAAAGAGGAAATGAAAAACTCCATTAAAGAGGAAATAAAAAACTCCCTTAAAGAAATGGAAGAAAAAACGAACAAAAAATGGGAAGAAATCAAAGAAAGCCAAGAAAAAGCAATTAAACAGATGAAAGAAACATTCCAAGATCTGAAAAATGAATTTGAGACAATAAAGAAAACACATGCTGAGGGAATGCTGGAAATAGAAATCCTGACAAAACGAACAGGAACTACAGAAACAAGCATAACCAACCGATTGCAAGAGATGGAACAGAGAATCTCTCACACTGAAGACACGATAGAGAAAATAGATTCGTCAGTCAAAGAAAATACTAAAGACAAAAAAAGTCCTAACACAAAACGTCCAGGAAATTTGGGACACCATGAAAAGGCCAAACCTAAGAATAATAGGGATAGAAGAAGGAGAAGAATACCAACTCAAAGGCACAGAAAATATATTCAACAAAATCATAGAAGAAAACTTTCCTAACCTAAAGAAAGAAATACCTATGAAGATACAAGAAGCTTACAGAACACCGAATAGGCTGGATCCAAAAAAAAAGTCCCCTCGCCACATAATAATCAAAACACTAAACACACAGAATAAAGAAAAAATATTAAGAGCCACAAAGGAAAAAGACCAAGTAACATATAAAGGTAAACCCATCAGAATAACACCAGACTACTCAATAGAGACTATGAAAGCTAGAAGATCATGAACAAATCTCATGCAGACACTAAGAGACCACGGATGCCAACCCAGACTATTATACCCAGCAAAACTCGTAATCACCATAGGCGGAGTAAACAAAATATTCCAGGATAAAACCAGATTTAATCAATACCTGTCTACAAACCCAGCCCTACAGAAAGCACTAGAAGGGAAAATTCAACCCAAAGAAGCTAAACACATCCATGAAAAATCAAGCAATAGATAATCCCACACCAACATACACCACAGAAGAAACAAGCTGGTGTAGCTATCCTAATATCTAGAGAAAAAGGATGTTTCAAAAGAGAAGAAGTCTTGTGGCAATGCCTCAGTGGTCCAGGTAACTACCAGAACTTGGAAAAGTTGGTTGAACTTGGGATTGACTGGGAGGCCAAAGATTTAAAAAGCAGAAGATTATCTCAAGACACAAGTTGTGTGATAATAGTGTGTTTTGTGTGTGTGAATGAGAATTTGTAAATGTTGAATTCTAGGCTTCAACAATCATTGTCAGTGCAGATTAAGCTGCAAGTATTTATGTTCTAAAACTTAAATTAGAAAGCTAGTTACGTCTTTCTAACAACTAGTTTTAATGTTTATGAGCATATTTTACCTACATTACCTTTTCAGGATGTTGAGAAAGATGCATCACAAGCACAGGCTGGAGGCTGGGGGCTAGATGGTTTTGAGGAAGAGGTCTTGGTGGACTCTTTCATAGAGCAAAGGGAAGCAATGCCTATTGGGAAATGAGCTAAGTTTTAATCTAGTCTTTAAGATTAGAAGTCAAAAACAAAAATATTAAGGAAAGGAAAACCTAATTCATCTTTGAAGTATTGTTATGTGGAATTGAGTGGGACTTTTGAGGCCTTTCTTCCAGAAAACAAGGACTTGGTTGTCAGGCCTATATTAGGCCTAAACCTTGGTGCCATGTAGTTGTACTTAAATCATTTCAATGGAAAGTGTCTTAGTGATTGGATCTTCTAGTGCAGTTTGGAGTTCTTCCATTTGAAAAATGTGGTATTTGCATGGGATTGTTTGAATCTTGTTTTCTAGTCCCTCCCCATCACCACCCTCATAGTCTGAAGGTAGATTTTTCTCTTGATAAAGGAACAAAAAAGGTGAACATCTTGTTTGTAAATAGGTATCTAGTAACTAGTGGTAAACTTGAAATGGTAGAATTCTTTAAAGCCTAATTCTAGGTAGCCTTAAGAAAATGTATCTTAATTATTTTTGAACCTGTATTCACCTTGTTTTTTTCAAATATCTTAAGTTATATTTTCTTTTTCAGAGCTGCTTCTTATTTGGGGCTACTTTTTTTTTTTAATTGAGGCGTAATTCATAAAAGGGTATATTGTTTTGATGAGACTTTTTACAACTATGGCTGGATGTCTTTCTTTAGTCTTCCAAGAAGGGCCATTTTAGTTTTTTAGAGTTACTTTTTAAAGTCATGAGGTCAACAACTTGGACTACTATGCATGTAAGTGCTAATGCAAATTAAAGCCCAAGTTGACCTCCAGCAGCAGTTCCTTCTATGTTGACAGTGAGAGAACACTTTGCCTGTTAGGATACTGTTACTCGTGGACTGAAATGCTGAAGAAACCCCTCCCCCTATTTTGTTTTTTGCAAAAATCAAGGTATATTCTAGGGTTTCCTGGTTGATCTCAACAGATAAACTGAGATGATAGTATTAGTTCAGAAATGATCTGAATGTAGATTTACAATCTACGTGTACAGCTGGCTAAGTGAGATCGCTTTCACAGTTCTGCATGTATCCCATCGGCTCCCCATTAGTCACTGAACTCTTAAAACTGGTATTGTAACATTATCACAATGTTTTGCGCCAATTTTATAAACTTTACAGTACAATATGTGTTCCTTTTCTGAGGCAAACCAAAGGTATATTTCTCAAGGTTCTGCTGCTATCAGCAGCGTTGATGGAGGATTTTTTATACATTTGCAATAGATAGAAATAAACCAGAAAAAAAGAAGAAAAAAAAGGGGGTGGAGGAAAAGGTGAACACTGCAAGAATACTCAAAAGGGCTGAGAGTTGCAAACGCCAAGAATGGCTTTGCATAGTAAATGGAATAGAACAGCTCCGAACTATAGCTTACTTTTCCTGGTTTGGTCTGACAGAATGATTGAATGCTTTTGTACAAAAATCAGAGCCTTAAAAACAAGGATTTGGTGAGATTATAAAATGGTGTGCCACTTTGGCAAAACAGTTTGGTAGTTGGTGAAAATGCAAAACATTGTTACTCTGTTACTCAACAATTCTACCCTTAGGAATATATCCTCAAACTACTGAAAATGTGCACCTATGAAACATGTACATGAAGGTTTACAGCAGTGTGTTGCTAATAGTAAAAAAGTTAAAACAACTTAAATAGCTATCAAATACTGGAGAGAAATAAAATGTGGCTTATTCATACAATAGAATATTATTAAGACATAAAAATGAATGAGAAACTGACAGATTAAATGACTTTGGTGAACCTTCATGATTTCATTTGTAGATCTTTCCATTTCTAATTTATAAATACATTTGGGGTTATAAATTATAAATGTACTGCCTCCTGTCAACATTGTATACTTCTATTTGATGATTTCTGTGTCAAACATTATATGGAAATGTTTCCAAGTATTTTCTGTATTAACTGTGAATGAATAGAACAAAATAAATTGCCTGTGATGGAAAAAAAAAAAAAGAGTTGCTGTGGTCCATAATTCATGTGTTTCCATTCATTTGGCTATTTGTCCCTGTGCTTTATCCAACCTTGGTTTCAACAATTCTCGCTCATATAAACCCTGCTCTTTCTTGCTAATTAGACTCCCAGCGCTCCACCCGGGGCCTAGCCGAAGATGTCTGCATCCAGATTCCTTAGTCCTTGGAGGGGTTTCTGGTAAAACTATTAGGGTGTTTGGCCATCCCATCACCAGAGTAGGTCGGGGCCCCAACTGGATCAGCCCCTCTGAATAGGTGAGACAGTTGATTGACTTGATCTCTTTGGGAGGCATCTAGGCAGTGGTAACAGGTCCTGTGCTCAATGCATGAGTTAGCTGTTTGAAACCTGGGACTTATGCAGGGATGCTTGGCCCAATCTGGGAGGAGGGGACTGGACCTGCCTGGACAGAGTCTACCAGGTCGCTTTCAGTCCTCGGGGGAGGCTTTGCCCTGGAGGAGGTGGGAATTGGGGGTTGGCGGGGAGGAAAGGGAGGGGGCAGGAAGGGGGAGAATAAAGGAATCTGTGGCTGTTATGTAGAACTGAATGGTATTATAAAATAAAATAAAGGGAAAAAAAGAGTTGCTGTGGTCATGGTGTCTCTTCACAGCAATAGAAACCTTAACTAAGACAGATTGCATTGAACCTGAAGATCCCTAGGATATAGAGTCACTTTCAGAGCATCATTGTATTTAATCAACATAGATCTTTTCCACTGAATCTTAGTAGGTAATGTTATTGCTGCTCCTGTCTCATTTGGATGACACACCGGTTTCTTTCTACAGCTTTGATTTTCCAATGACATCATATTTTTTGGTTCATTGCCATGGCCAACATCAGGTTTTTCTTCCGAGGAAAGAAGAAAAGAAAAACACAGCGGGTATGGAGACATCTATCGTCAAACCAATGCTTAAAGAAAGGAGAGGAAGAGTGACTGGAAAAGTATAGACAGTTGAAGTACTGAAAGCCTTCCCTGTCTTTGAAAATAGCCGGAACCTCACTACAATTAGTCCCCTTAGAACTGAGTATTAGCCACTGAAATCAGTAAGGAATTGATGGTTTACAAATACTTTATATATGGAACAGTGTCCTAACACAACACTGAAGGGGAAGTATGTATAAACGTATATATTATATATGATGCACTATTTAATAATAGCACATGCTATATATAATAATGTACATATATGTGCACACAGCTTTCTTTCTGATATACTCACAGTCCCTCCCTGCTTTCCCAGACCCCATATTTTAGCCTCATATCCCTGGTTTCCTCCTCCCTGATATGGGAAGACACAGTGTTTGCTCCTCATTCTGTCCTCATCAACCAGCTCTGCCATTCTACAACTGATATCTATTACATCTTGCTTTCTGATTATTATATTTATGGAAATGCATAACCACCAGCTGAAATAGAATATGAAGCAATTCAAGTTTTGTGAGAGAGTTTCCTCTTTTTGTTTTTTGTTTTATTTAAATGAGAGTGTTCTTCTAAAGAACCATAGCTAACTATGGCCAAAAACAGAGAGGGGTAGGTGGAAGGGTAGGGTGGAGCTAGTAATAGGCAGTGGGAGAGAGAAGGGGAGGAGCAGGGGGAGGAGGAGGGAGAGGGGCAGGGACAGAGGAAATAATCTGCCAAGCTGGCAAACATTTAGAGAGGAAGAGAGCCCCCTACAGGCCATCACTTTCAAAGAAGAAACAGTTTTACTCTGGTGTGTTTTCTTTAGAAATTTTTTCCTAGAAGAGTTTTTCTCCAAAACTAAAACAGGAATTTTCCCCAGAAAAACTGACATCAGTTTGGAAGACTCAATTCCCGTCACTTCTCACCTGAGGGAGGGAGCCCCCTCCCAGGTCCACACGGGTCATGCCTTCTGGACAGTGGTCTGCTCAACATGCACAAAACAGTCACTAAGGCTTTTTTCCCTCTAGTCTTCTCCAGAGCAGGTTCTCTGGAGAAGGAGAAATCTGTATATAGTCCCCTCAGTTGATAACTACAACCAAGCTCTGTGTCTCACCTCACATCATTTTGACCAGTAGCTTAAACATTTGTAATGTAACAAATGTGTCATGTAACTGAGCAAACCATGCCCCAGCTTGGAATGATGTAAAATAATGTCTGAACACTCAAAGGAGATTCTCTCCCTGCTGCATTGCCTACTGAGACCAGCAACACTGGACTTGGGAAATGCACTGACTTATGACTGTTGTTTAAAGGGTGACTTCAAAAGTTCAGGTTACCTCACCACGATAGATCATGTCACGAGGCGCAATCTGAATCCTTGTTACAGACAATTATTACAGTCACTCTTAACCGGTACAGAGTGAACTAGCTCTTATTCACACTGGATTGAGATCTGTGTTTTGCAGGGTCACAGATCAACAGCCCAGAGTATCTTCACCCAACAGCCCCTTTGGATTCTTCAGGACATATAAGGGAGGAAGACAATGCCATCTGTAGGTACAGCTACAAGAGTAACCCTAGAGATTCATCCACTTCATATATACATATATATATATAATACTTTGGGAATTTCACATCATGCACCCCAATCCTGCAACCTTCACAGCACTCCCATATCTATCACTCACCCCTTCAGCAATGACCTATGACAAAAATTAATTAAAAACAAAATGAAACACATATAAATCCACCTCAATCCACTGTCTTTCCCACTTCCCCAACCCTTCTTCATTTGTCCTAATGACATCAGGAGATTCAGTATGTTACAAAGTATACCTATTTCTTCAATCAGGCTCACCCTCAAATGTTCTTTGCAATGAGTCATTGGTCTGGTTCAAGACTTCTGGCCTCTGGCACACCATCATTACTGGACCCTACATATAGAAACTCCCCTAATATCCTGTTATTTCCCCAAGTCAGTCATAGAGATCCTGGGGTTATTGCTGTGTGATGTTCTGTATGTTAAAGTGTTGTTCTGATTGGTTAATAAATAAAATACTGATTGGCCAGTAGCCAGGCAGGAAGTATAGGTGGAACAAGGAGAGTGGAGAATTATGGGAAGTGGAAGGCTGAGGCAGAGAGACACTGCCAGCCGCCACCATGACAAGCAAGATATAAGGTAGCAGAAGGCCAAGAACCATGTGGCAACTTATAGACTAAGAGACATGGGTTAATTTAAGGGGGAAGAATTAGATAGAAAGAAGCCTGCCACAATAATACAGTTTGTAAGCAATATAAGACTCTGTGTGGCCGGGCGGTGGTGGCGCACACCTTTAATCCCAGCACTCGGGAGGCAGAGCCGGGCGGATCTCTGTGAGTTCGAGGCCAGCTTGGGCTACCAAGTGAGTTCCAGGAAAAGGCACAAAGCTACACAGAGAAACCCTGTCTCAAAAAACCAAAAAAAAAAAAAAAAAAAAAAAAAGACTCTGTGTGTTTACTTGGTTGAGTCTCAGTGGCTGTGGGACAGGCCAGTGAGAGAGATTTGTCCTGACCATGGGGCAGGCAGAACTGGAAAAAACTCCAGCTACAGGTTAATATTCTGTAGGACCAGTCATCAGGTCATAAATGGGATAGATGATAGGGGGGGCCAACCCAAGGGCAAGGATGTGGATTTAAGTGGTAGCTGAGTGTTGTGGGATGGTCTGTATGTCAGATTGTTCTGATTGGTCAATAAATAAAACACTGATTGGCCAGTGGCCAGGCAGGAAGTAGGTTTGACAAGGAGAGAGGAGAATTATGAGAAGCAGAAGCCTGAGGCAGAGAGACACTGCCAGCTGCCGCCATGAACAGCAGCAGGTGAAGACATTGGTAAGCCACCAGCCATGTGGCAAGGTATAGATTTATAAAAATGGATTAATTTAAGCTATAAGAACAGTTAGCCAGAAGCCTGCCACGGCCATACTGTTTGTAAGCAATATAAGTCTCTGTGTTTACTTGGTTGGTTCTGAGCGGCTCTGGGACTCAAAGATTTGTCCTGACTGTGGACATGGCAGAAAAACTCTAGCTACAGCTGAGCTCCTCATTTGGGCAGCTGGGACCAGCCTCCTCAGGTCGGGGTTAGAGACAGCTTTCCTACACCAATTGCATTGGGGACTCCTCTCCTGTGCCCACAGTCAGGGGTGTGGTACTATACATCCCAAGAGGAACTGAGGAAGCTCTCCTGTTGCAGTGTCCAGAGAGGGGCAGGGCTAGTCATTCCAGGATCAGTGAAGGGCAGGGTGGGCCCAGCATGGCCCTTGGATTAAAACATGTACAGTTCTTATGGACCTCTGTGGTGACAGTGGCCATGGACATCAACACACACACCAGTGCAGCAGGACTATGGACCCAGACATGGCCTGCAGGAGTAACTCAGGTCAATATGTCTCATCAACTCCTTCTTAAGAGTAACTTATCAATTACAAAGTCCTTCCTTCTGTCAGGTCTAGCCACTCAACTTCATGGTCAGGAGAAAGTTGTCATTGTTACTTTGTTTGTGGGACATGCCCACATGAAGGTTGCCATGTTGGAGTCATCAGGAGAATCACAGGAATAGAGAAAGGATTATACAATATATAGGGACACACACTGTGGAGCACGTATTAGGGGAAAATTGATTGATACCAAGTTGATCTGCAGAGCTTGTAATTGTAGAAGACTTTGTCAGGGAGTATGATTATGGATAAACCAGAGTCTGTGTAACATTGTGCAATATCTTTTAGACATGACTTTCTGCATTCTTTCCTTGGTCCTTATTTTGAAGGTAACATTAATCATCTTTATGTTTACATAATAGTATAAATTATTTTAAAGCAGTTCCATACTATCACCTTGCCCAGAAAATATGTACAGCCATATCATTTTCTACATGTTAGATATAATAATCTGCTTTGGTTCAATAGAATTGGGGAATCAAGAGACAGGAATAAAGAAACTGACACAGGACCATGATGTGAAGAGAGCATCTTAGTTAGTTTCTATTGCTGTGAAGAGAAACATGACCATGGCAACTCTTGAAAAGCAAAACATCTGGGGATCCTTGACACTCTGACCTCTCGTCATGTGTTTACTGCTGAACACAAAAGCCTTTCGAATGAGTCCACTGAAACCACAGCAGTGATCTTCAAGGATTTATGAGGTTAGAAACGAAGCAAACACCACTCTGTGTGTGAGTACTGATGTCATCAAGATATGGTGAGCACTCTCAGGGAATGGGGCACAAGAAGAGTGCTGAGGACACTGTACCAATGTGCAGCAGAAAGTTGTTGCTATTGCTTCCCCACTGGGATGACAACACTTCCTTCTTTTGATTTCATTTCAAGTGACACCACAATTTCAGTTCAATGCCACCAACAACGTCAGTATCTTCTCTCTAGGAAAGTGGGAAAAAAAAGTAACAAAATATTCAATGCAAAGAAAATTCAAGAGACAAATGACATCCACCATGGAGCCTCCATCACCATACAAAAATTAAATGAGTAATTATACACATTGGCAGTACTGAACCTCTATTATGTGGTAGAACCCCTCAAGGCTCTTCTGCTCAATTTTGAAATGGACAAAGACAGAGAGTTTGCAGTATCCACTACTAAAGTAAAACTGGATAAATATCTGTAAGTCCGAACTTCTGGGTAACTAACAGGCAATCAGAGGCACTGCAATCACTTGCTATCACTGTGTCTTCTGGTCTGTATTTCCACCTCCCAACTTCAGGCACAGCAAGCACTCAGTGAAAAATATTGATCACAAAAGTAGTATTGGGAAAAAACTCAAACACTTATATCTGACAGGGACAAACTGGGATATTTACACTTTACTACAGATCTTAGAGTCTTCTGATGTTGATATCTGGGGATTCTTGAGATTCTGACCTCTGGCCATGTGCACACTGCTCAACAAAAAAGCCTTTCTGATGAATCCACTGAAATGAGAGCAGCTACCTTGTTGGATATAGGGCGCTAAAAAGCAAACAAACACCACAGGTTGTGTGAGTGCTGATGTTATGAAGATATGGTGAGCACTCCCAGGGAGTGGGGTACAAGAAGATGGCTAAGGAGGCTAGAGAGATGGCTGCCAGGTCAAGAGCACTTACTGATCTTCCAGAGGTCCTGAGTTCAATTTCAGGCAACCATATGGTGGCACATAACCATCAGTAATGAGATCTGGTCGCCCACTTCTGGCCTACAGTCACATGTGATATATACATAATAAATAAATAAATAAATAAATAGATAAATAAATAAATAATTTAAAAAAAGAAGAGGAAAAGGAGGAGAAGAAGAGGAAGAAGAAGAAGAGAGCTGAGGACAATATGCCACTGTGGGGCAGAGAGTGTGAGTCGACTCAAACTGCACAGAAGTCACAGGGCAAGTAGAGAAAAGGCAGCAATCAGGGATCACAAACTTTGAGTCAGACACAGCTAGAAAAATACACATGCTGTTTTGGGTAATTGGCTTTGGTAGAAAGATCCTCTATACAGGAATGTTGGGCAGAAGGGGAGATGTATCCATGGATCCTGACTTTGAAGGCACTGTGAAGCACAAACTTAGGCTGACAAAATAGGTCCATGACTGAGAGAAATTTCAGAGACACATTGTTAACAGTAGAAGTCACAATGGCTATAACACAGAGACGCCCCGAATGGTCTTCATTTAGACGAATGGTCTCCTGGAACACTAAACAGCACCCCTTTCCATCTTAAGGTGAGAGGACACCAAAGGGGCAAAGTTACGCCGAAACTTTTCCTTAGAGCAAAGCATATATGATACATTTTTATGAGTTTTTGTGAACATATGTGTGTGTGCAGCAAAGATGTGGAGTGAGAGAACAACTTCCATGAATAAGATTTCTGGTCCCACCATGAGTCCTAGGGATGAACATGAATATGTCAGTCTTGATCGGGAAGCTCTTGTTGATTGTGCCATAATAACCACCAAATGATCATACAAGAAATACCTAATATACAATACAAACCAAATTTGAGCCGTCATATACTTAAGAACTCAAGTGTATTGAGATAACTAGAGTAAAATAACTCAAACTCGCAACCCTAACCAACACAGACAAGAATTTCACATGTGCCATTGTTTCAAATAACACCTGTAGACTCACAAAAATTAGTTGAAACAAAATTGACATTACAATTCAAGTAGCTATATTAAGAAATATATGAAGCACAAAATTCAACTGCAGCATGAAATTCAAGAAATTTCCAGGCCAAGTATTAGAGGTATGGTTTTATGCTTTACAGACAAGTGATTTCATACAGGAAAGGTGTATCTGTAATATAAAAATCAACCACAATTTCTTTCAGGAATACACTCTAGAGAAGGTTTGTTGAGGGGGAGCATTAAAATTGGAAGCAATAATGAAAATAAAAATGGCAAGAAAAATAATGACCAGAAACAAGCAGGGAATGACTGAAAGAAAGTGAAAAGTACATGGGAGAGTACTGGGAGGGCATTCAGAAAATGGAATCTAGTGCTTTCTCTTATTTAAGACTCATGGACCCAGGCAGGATGGACTTCAGAGAACATAGAGAGGAAGGTTCAGGACCACAGAGCCCAGAGGACCACCAGCATCTGCCACATTCCCAATGGCCAGGCCCTGTGCTCTCCTGACATTCCTGGTGGTGATGCACTTCTGGTCAAGCTGCTGTCTGGGATGTGACCTGTCTCAGTCTCATCACCTCAGGAACAAGAGAGCCTCCACACTCCTGGCACAAATGAGGAGACTCTCCCCTCTCTCCTGCCTCAAGGACAGAATGGACTTTGCATTCCCTCTGGAGAAGGTGAATGTCCAACAGATCCAGAAGGCCCAAGCCATCCCTTCCCTGCAGGAGCTGACCCAGCAGGTCCTGATACTCTTCAGCTCAAAGGACTCATCTGCTACTTGGGAGCCAAGCCTCCTAGACACATTCTGCACTGGCCTCCACCACCAGCTCAAAGACCTGCAAGCTTGTCTGATGGAGCAGGGTGAGGTGCAGGAACCTTCTTCAAGCCAGGAAGACTCCCTGGTGGCTGTGAGAAACTACTTCCACAGGATCACTGACTACCTGAAGGAGAAGAAACACAGCCCCTGTGCCTGGGAGGTGGTCAGAGCAGAAGTCAGGAGAGCCCTGTCTTCCTCAGCCACGCTGCTGGCAGGACTGACTGAGGAGAAGGAGTAAGTCCTGAGCCAAAGTGGAGAGGACTCTCCTGGGCTGGGATCCTGCACCTCACTGCTCAGATTTGGCCTTCTCCAAGAACTCTTTGAGTTTGATATCAAACGTGCCTGCATAGTTATCCTAATATTCGGTTATATTGTGTTAATATGTAAGCTCATTTGCTTATTGATTCAGATGTTTTGTTTGTTTGTTGTTTTATTTATTTGTTTTATTTATTTATTAGGTCTTCTGCTTGTTTTTCTATCTAATTATTTTATTTTTTATACCATAGTATTTTATATTTCCTTTAAATTATCAAACTTTTATTGTTAATTTATTTCTTCTATTTAATAAAATTTTTACTATACATGCTTAATCTTATGTGTCATTCACATGATTTTCTTTAACTAAAACAGCAGACAATTTTATTTTCTCATTTCACAATATCAGTGAAAGCTGCACTCTTTTTGCCCCACTTCTCTCTGTTTGGAAGGGGAAGCCTTCCTGTCATGCAGCTAGAAAATATTCATGCTCAGCACCGTCATTTCCTGGTGAAACAGAGCAAGAAGTACAAAAGTGATAAAGAGCCTTTCTGCTCTTATCTGTCTGGCTGAGTTATGCCAGGCTGAGTGGGCGCCATCATAGGTCGAGCAGGAGGTCTCATCATTGGAGGCCCAGGCATCATGGGCATGTGGCCTCCCATGGGTGGCCTCATTCCAGAAGCAGGTCCCACGGGCATCATCCGAGGAGGAGGAGCGCCCATCATCGGCATCATGGGAGGGCCTCCCATGTGGGGTGCAGGCATCATGCCAGGGCGAGGAGGACCCGGGAGACTGGGGAAGGTGGGATCATGGCCCCTGCAGGAGGAGGAGCAGAGAATGGTGCTGGAGGTATCTTTCCTTGTTGAAATGCAGCCGTTGTTTTGTCAATCAGGCTCTGGGCCTGCTCTTCCATCCATTTCTGGTAGTAGTCTTTCACATTCTCTTTGTGTTTCCGACCACTGCAGTGTCTTTCTCACAGATGGAGAATCATGGGTCAGATACGTATCACAGTAGTAACAATAAAACTTAGGCATGTTGTTCCGCAGGCTGTTGGCTACCCGGTTCCACGCCGCCGGGAAATGACTCACATGATCTTTTGAAAACTGTTTGATGCTTCTAAACTCGTTCTGTACATTATAAATGTAACACAACTGGACGTGGTAGGAAATAATACTGAAGCAATGTGTACTGCTTAGACTTAAGAGGTGAGTTGATGCAGGCATCTTGTAGTTCCTTTCACTGATGGTAAAAATCATACATCTCTCCATTAGACAGTACTCCTCTGGATGGATAGCCAGCATGCTGTACAGAAGGCAACCAGAACATCTTGCTTGTGTTCCATTGTGCCTTAGTCCTCCTGAACTACAATTCTCCCTGACCTCTCTGGCCTCCCTTAACTAACATTTGACTCCCAACTTCTATCAGATGAACTCGATTGGATTCCAAAGATGAGGGAGACCATAAAACCAAAATAAAATAAAGTACAAAACGAATGAGGATCTTCCTACATACCATTAAAATAGTGAGACATGAGAAAAGAAAAAATTCAGTGTCAGCCCTGTCTTGGTGATGGCTTCAATTGCTGAGACAAAATATCATGACCTAAAAGCATTTGGGGGTAGAAATATTTTATTATAGTTTAAAATCACAGCACATTCCATCACTGAAAGAGCTTTAGCAGGATCTTCAACAGGGCAGGAACCTGAAGGCAGGGCCTCATATAGAGGTCATTGAGGAACACACTGTCTCCTGCCTTGATGCCTCAGGGCCTGCTCAGCCTCCTTTCAAATACTCATCAGGACCACCTGCCCAGGGGGTGAATCACCGATAGTGTGCTGGACACTCCTACAGCAGTAATCAGTTATTAATGATTTAGAGACTGGTCTCCAGTTTGATTCTGTAGAGACATCTTCCCTGGTGAGATCCCTTCTTCCCACATAAACCTATCTGGTGACAGGTTGAACTTAGAATTATCCAGGGTAAATTTCCTTCATAACAGTCTCAAAAAACATACACTGAAATAAATCTAACAAGGGAAGTGAATGCAAATCTTCTAAAACAACACAGCTCATCCCTCTCAATTTCATTTGGTATCTTTTCTTTATTTTAATTTTCTTATTTCACATACTAAGCCCAGGTGTCCCTCCCTCCCATTCTCTGGTCCTCACTCTACCGGCATCAACCCTGTCACCCAACAACTCCTCAGAGAAGATAAGGCCTCCCTTGGGTAGTCAACAAAGTGTGACATACCAGGTTGAGCATAGCTCCCCACTGATTCAAGGCTGAGCAAGGTGTCCCAGCATAGGGTTTGGGCTCCCCAAAGCCAGTTCTTGCACTTGGGACAAGTCCTGGTCCCACTGCCAGAGGCCTCATGAACAGATCAAGCCACACAAGTGTCAGCAAAATTCAGGAGGTCTAGTCGGGTCCCATGCAGGTCCACCAGCTGTCAGTCAAGTGTCCCTGAGATCCCACTAGCTCAGGTGAGCTGTCTCTCTGGTTTTCCCCATCATGGTCTTGGCTCTCTGCCCCCCTTTGCTTCTAGGGATCCACCTCCCTCTCTTCTACTGATCTCCAGAAGCTCAGCCCAGTGCTTAGACTTGGTTCATTGAATCTCTTTGCTAACTGTTGCCAGTTTTGCATGGGTACACCGCCATCTAGTGGAATCCGAGCAACCTCTCAGGGGCCCCATTGCTGAGGATAACTCAATCTTCCACTCCCAGCAGCCATCAGTTGAAAATAGTTCATCAGCTTGGCCTGGGATTTCCTGACATGCTCCCTGCTTGAAACTGGGATTTTATCTGTCTCCATCATACTCAGACTGTGCACGCAGTCACAGCTGCTATCAATATTGACCCCCAGCTACTATAGTGTGTATTCAAACCCCTGTTTACTACAATCAAAAATTGTCTCTAGGAATCCCCATCTTCCTGCCAGCTTTGTGTAAAGAGTACTGCCCTATGGAAGCCAGGAAGGCCATACTGGTCTTTGCTCAGACACCTATTCCCTGTACATTGATCACTTGTAAGAGTCTGTGCCCAGTCACCTATTTGCAGAAGAACCTCCTCTGAGGAGCACTGAGAGATGCACTTATCCTCTGTGAGTTGTAGAATGTGATGTACAAAATCAGACCTTTTGACACCACGGCCATTGCTCTTATTCTTGACATTCCTGCTCTCCAGCAGCTTCCTGTATCCACAGGAGTCTTAAGATTGATGTTATCGCGAAGAAAATCATTGAAATTTTGATTATGATTGCATTGACTCTGCAATTCATGTTTCTAATTGCACTCAGTTTGATGAAAAATTACTTTATATTATGGTCATTGAACTTTTAAGTTGAACACTCCTAACATTGTTGCTATTGCTTCCCCACTGGAATGACATCACTTCCTTTCTTTTGCTTTCATTTCAAGTGACACCACAATTTCCGTAAATGCCACCCACAACTTTAGTATCTTCTCTATAGGAAAGTGGAAAAAAGAAACAAAATATTCAATGCAAAGAAAATTCAAAATAGAAATGACATCCACAATGGAGCCACCATCACCACAGAAAAATTGAATGAAAAATTATGCAGATTGGCAATACTGAAACACTTCTATGTGATGAAATCCCTCAGGGTCTTCTGCTCAATGTTCAAACTGACAAAGACAGAGTTTGTGCAAAATCCACTACTAAAGTAAAACTGGATAAATATCTGTAAGTCCAAACTTCTGTGTAACTAATAGGCAATCAGAGGTACTGCTATCACTGTGTCTTCTGGTTTGTATTTCCACCTCCTGTCTTCAGGCACAGCAAGCATTCAGTGAGCAAATATTGATCACAAAAGTAGATTCTGGAAAAATCTCAATGTGGACAGAGAACTGTATACAAGTATGCTGACTTTGAAGCATATCCCCATGGATGACAAAACTGGTCCATGAGAGAGAGAAATTTCAGAGAAGCTCTCTTAGTTGTATAAGTCACCCTGGCTATAACACAGAGAAGCTCTGTCTGGTCTTCATTCTGCTGAATGTTCTTCTGTAGTACTAAACATTTAAATAAACCCACAGACCAGTACAGCATCCCTTTTCGTCCTAAGGACAGAGAAACAACAGTGTAAAGAACACGCTGAAACTTGGTCCTCAGAGCAAAGCATATGATAAACTTTATGACAGTGTTTGTACATATATGTATAAGAATGTGTGTGTAGGCACATGTATGTGCACATAAGTGTGTGTGTGTGACTACTAGTGTGCAGGCTAGATCATGCCACAGCAAGCATGTGGAGTAAGAAAACATCTTCTATGAATCAGTTTTTCACTCCCACCATGGGTTCAGGTTTGGTGGGCAGCCCCATGGCAGGTCTTGGGAGCACTGCCAATCAGCACAGGATGAGATGGGATAGCATGGGGACAAAACTGTTGTAAATCCCTGATTATCAAGTGCACAAGAGTGGCAGACTGGATGGAACTTCATATCCTTACTGGTCCCCTCTGCTGCTGCATGTGCTCTGGGTCAGAGAGCAAGGAAGCAATGGGGGACAGAAGGACTCTCAGTCTGTCCCAGTTCAACCAAAGGGACCCTCTGTCCCTTCTGCTGGCCATCCGGCCCCAAAGGCTGTCCAGGTTCTGCACAACCAGGGAAAGCATCCCCAGGGTCAGTAGACACAGAGATGAGGGGACATGTTTCCAAAGAAATTATCAACAGTAGAGAAGCAAATATTGTAGGTAGATGCAGTTTGGAGGTGAGGGGAACAGTGACTCTAATGTTCTCTACACAGAAGGGCTTTTTACATAACATAAAACAAATATAACATTATATTTTGTGGTTATTTAAATTAATAAATTTATTATTTACAGAATGAAGACAAAGGCTTTGATGTTCCACACACACAAAAATGACCCTGCAGATCCCTAGCTGCTGTAGGAGACATTGAGGAGTTAGAACTGCTTCTCTTATGATTTGACACAAACATTGTTTAGAGGGACTCAACAATACTACAGTGTCCTGTGCATGAGGATAAATATCACATGCTGATTAAAATGATTATAAATTTGGTATGATTGTAATAGTACTCATGGCATAGCATTTGAGAACCTAAGCCTTTGAAATCGAGTGTTCAGACACTTTACCTGTATGTGTGGTTTGGTTATGGAGTGTCTCTCCAGGTTTCCTGTGCTGGAGGTTGGTTCTTATGGGAGCAGATTTCACAGGGAACATGAGCCTTCATCATCCTCAAGGAACAAACTGTATCAGTGAAAGCCTGCTGATTGTTGGAGATGAGTGGACTACTAGGTAGTGAGGTTTTGCTGGAGGAAGGTTGGGGGCTCCATCTAAGGACACACTTCGTCCCTGTCTGCATCTTGGCCACCATGAAGTGAGTGACTTGTGAGTCTCATTGTCTTCCTACTATGCAGTGGACCCAAATATCCATGTAGTTAACGTTCAAACTTGTGAGACAAAATAAGTGAAAATTAACATTTGACATTTTTGATAACTTCTCACTCTTGTGTATGTAAGTGAGTGTGTGTCTATGCAAGTATTTGTGTGTGACTATACATGTGTATCTGTTTGAGTGTGTGTGCATGTGTGTTTGTGTGTATGTATTGTGTTTGTGTATATATGTGAGAAAGTATGTGTGCTAATGTGTGTGTAAGGATATGCATGTGTGATTCTGTGTGTTAGGTTGTGTATGTTGTATATATGGGTGGAATGTGTGATTGTGCATATGTGTGTGTTTGTACAAATGTGTGTGTATGTGGAAATTTGTACATGTGTGTGAGTGTTTATGTTTGTATGGGTTGGGATGTGTACATTGGTGTGTGCTGGTGTGTTTTCATGTATAGCTGTGTGTGTATATGTGTTGAAAATCTGTATTAAGTGTGAGAATATGTGTATGTGTGTGTCTGTGGGCATGTGTGTGTGAGTCTGTTTATGTGTGCATATTGTGGGAATATGTGTATATGTGTGCATGTGTTTGTCTATCTGTGAGTGTTTATATGCATGGATATTTGTGTGTTGGTGTATGTATGTGCATAATTGTGTGCTGGTGTATCAATGCTCTCCTCTGTCTGTGAGTATGTATCTGTGTTTGATGGTATGTGTGTGAGTGTGTGTTTCTGTGTTAGTGTATATTTGTGTCATGGTTGTCATTTGGGGGGCTCTGTGTGTACCTGCATACACTGAGTGTGTGTTTGCAGGAACAAGGTTGTCAAATTGTGAATGAAATGATTAGAGCCCACATTATAGGAGTCAGTTTCTTTATTTCAGCAATGGGTTCCAGGAATCAAATACAGCTCATCAAGCGTGAACAGCAAGCCTTTACTCACTGAGACCAGATGATGGCATGACACTCATTGGATGAATAACTAAGATACACTGTTAATTCAACTAACATTTTATATAAATTAATAGTAGAATTAATGAATGCAATTTGAAGAAAATAAGTTTTAGTCTATAATCATTGGAAAAATTTAAAGTATACCATTGCATCAGTACTTTAACTTAGGAACACTTTTTGCATCATACCATACATTATGTCAAATATTGATTTAAATGATAGAAATAAAAAATATAAAATGAATTACAATAACTTTGAAATACAATTTTTAGAGAAATATTTTGTCTTTACAATAGATGTGTACATCTCAAACAAAGGGTGTCTATCTGTTGAGTAATAGTTAATGATAATTCTATTTAGAAAAAAAAACCTGTAAAACAGCTTTTTGAGGGCATCAGTGAAAGAGGAAGCAAAGATGAAAACGAAAATGGCTTAAAAAAATTCCCAAAAGCAATCAGAGAATAAGTTAAAGAAAGTGAAAAGACAATTGGGAAATAAGGGGAGGGCATTCAGAAAATGGAAAGTGGTGTTTTCCCCTATATAAGACAGATGCACACAGCATTGTCTTCAGAGACTCTAAAGAGCAAGGTTCATGACCACAGAGCCCAGAAGACCAGCAGCATCTGCAACATTCGCAATGGCCAGGCCCTGTGTTTTCCTGATGATCCTGGTGGTGATGCACTACTGGTCAAGCTGCTGTCTGGGGTGTGACCTGCCTCAAACTCATCACCTCAGGAACAAGAGAGCCTTCACACTCCTGGCACAAATGAGGAGACTCTCCCCTCTCTCCTGCCTCAAGGACAGAATGGACTTTTCATTCCCACTGGAGAAGGTGGATGCCCAGCAGATCCAAAAGGCACAAGTCATCCAGGTCCTGGGTGAGATGATCCAACAGGTCCTGATCCTCTTCACCTCCAATGAATCATCTGCTGCTTGGGAGACAACCCTCCTAGACACCCTCTGCGATGAGCTCTACCAGCTGCTCAATGACATGCAAGACTGTGTGATGGATCAGGTGGAGGTGCAGGAACCTTCCTCGAGCCAGGAAGACCCCCTTTTGGCTGTGAGAAACTACTTCTATAGGATCACTGTCTACCTGAAGGAGAAGAAACACAGCCCCTGTGCCTGGGAGGTGGTCAGAGCAGAAGTCAGGAGAGCCCTGTCTTCCTCAGCCAACCTGCTGGCAAGATTGATTGAGGAGATGAAGTAAATCACCAAGTAGTGAGAAATCTCCTGACCTACAACACTGCATAAATTATCCTTTAAAGACTCATTTATTTTCACATGAATTCAATCAACCTACCTAGATGTTTCAGCAAAACAGCATGATTTTTATCTATATGTAAGGGCATTCATGTCTGCATCCATTTGGGTATCTCTGTGTATTATGTGTGTATTTATTTTACTATTTATGTAATTTAAGTTATTTAAATTAAAACTCGTAGTTTTGTATTTTCTTTAATGTAACAAACTATCACATGCAATAAAATTATTTTGAATCCCATTCAATTTTGCTGTATACAACACTTTTGATTTATTAATTTGGTATCTTTTCAAAATATTTCAATCTTTTTAGTTGATACTCCAAACCATAAAAATTTGACAAAAGGACAGAGTATTGAAAATTATACTGGATACAAGTGTTCACTGCATAGTGTTTAGACAAATCTAAATCTGTTCCTCTACTTCTCCCAGTATATAGTTTTCTCTGTATGTAAAGCCAGCATACTGCTTGATAGGAAGCCAGAGAATCTTGCTCCTGTCACATTGTGACTTAGTCTTCTTTGACACATGCTTCCCAGAGGAATCCTCTCTCTGACCTCCATGACCTCAGGAACCTTTCATCTACTCTCAACTTCTATGAGTGTAACAGTTTTGGGTTCTAGATATGAGTGAGATCATGTACAATGATAGAAACAGATCACAGAAAAGTGATTAGCCTGCCTGAATGCCACAGACAAACATACCAAGAAGAAATCAAGAAATGAACCCCATTCATAACAGCCTCATGAAACATCCCTGAAATAAATCCCACAATGGAAGTGAAACACCTCTAAAATTAATCCTTTGCAACACTATTATAACATCTCAATTTTCGTGGGTTTTTCTTCTTCTCCTCCTCCTCCTCCTCCTCCTCCTCCTCCTCCTCCTCCTCCTCCTCCTCCTCTTCCTCCTCCTTCTCACCCTTCTTCTCTTGGAGCTTCCACTTGTGCATGGATACATAGCCATCGCCTGGAGCCTAGGTAGCCTCTCTGTGGGGCCCCAACCCTGAGGACAACTGAATCTCTCTCTCAGAAGCTATCAACTGCCACAGTTCCTCAGCTAGAAGAGAACTCTCCTCCCTTTTCCAAGCTGGGATTTTGTCCATCCTGGTCTTGTCCATTCGGTCATAGCAACCCTTGGTTTATTAGTGCAACTGTCCTGTTGTGTCCGAGAACACTGCTTCGCTGTTCTCAACATCCACTGCCTCTGGGTCTTACAATTCTTCTGCTCCCTCTTCTACAATGATTCTTCAGGCAGGAAGTCATCTCTTTATTTTATATTCATGGATCAGTTGTGGGTCTCTATTTATTGCTATGGACTGTGAGAGGTTTCTGTGGTAAGGGGTAGTAATCCTACAGTAACTCTCTCGTAGACATGTAGTTGTCATGTGAATTCAGGTATTGTGACACCACAACACAGCTTTTATTCTTTTGTATCTTCTTTGTTCCATAGGTCCTCTTTTTTTTATTTGTTTGTTTATGATTTTTTTTGAGACAGGGTTAATCAGTGTAGTTTTGGTGCCTGTCCTGGATCTTGCTCTGTACACCAGGCTGTCCTCGAACTCACAGAGATCGACCTGGCTCTGCTTCCTGAGTGCCTGAATTAAAGGCATGCAACACCACCTCCCGGTCCATATGTGTTTTAAAAGTGATACTTCTGGGAGAAACATAACATAAGTTTTGTATTGTGGGGCTGGAGAGATGGCTCAGAGGTTAGAAACACTGGTTGTTTTCCAGAGGTCCTGAGTTCAAATTCCATCAACCATTTGGTGGCTCACAAACATCTGTAATGAGATCATGTGGCCTCTCCCAGCCTGCAGGGATACATGCAGGCAGAACACTGTATATGTAATAAACAAATCTTATAAATAAATAAAAATGTAATTAAGAAATTTTGTATTGTGTCATGGATTTAATAGTAATGTCCCCCATTGTCTTATGTGTTTGAATTCTTGACCCATGGGGATTGGCCCGATAGGAGGTACAGCCAGCCTTGTTGGAGTAGGTGTGGCCTTGTTGTAGGAAGTGTGTCACTGTGGAAGTGGACTTAGAGGTCTTAAATGCTCAAGCTAAGCCTTATGTGGCAGTCTCCTTCTGCTGCCTTTGGATCAAGGTGTAGAATTCTCAGGTCCTTCTCCAGTACCATGTCTGCCTGCATCCTGCCATGTTTCCTACCATAAAGATGATGGTGGGAACTGAAGCTGTAAGCCAGCCCCAATTGTTTTCTTTTATAAGAGTTGCTGTGGTCATGGTGTCTCTTCACAGCAATAGAAATCTTAACTAAGACAGATTGCATTGAACCAGAATATCCCTAGGATATAGAGTCAATTTCATAGCATCATTGTATTTAATCAACATAGATCTTTTCCACTGAATCTTAGTAGGTAATGTTGTTGCTGCTGCTGTCTCATTTGGATGACACAACAGTTCTTTCTTCAGCTTTCATTTCCAATAACATCATATTTTTTGGTTCATTGCTACAGCCACCATCAGGGTTTTCATCCTAGGAAAGAAGTAAAGAGAAATACAGCAGATATGGAGACATCTATCATCAAACCAACACTTCAAGAAAAGACAGGAAGAATGACTGGAAAAGTATAGACAGTTGAAGTACTGAAAGTCTTCGCTGTCTTTGAAAATAGCCTCAACCCTTCTACAATTAGTCACATTGGAAATGAAATCAATAAGGAATTGATGGTTTACAAATACTTTATATAGGAATCCTTGTCCTAGCCCAACACTGAAGGGGAAGTATTTATGAACAAATATATTATATATGATGCACTATTTAGTAGCAGCTCATGCTATATATAATAATGTACATATATGTGCACACAGCTTTCTTTCTGATACACTCCCAGGCCCTCCCTGCTTTCCCAGACCCCAATCTTTTAGCCTCATAGCCCTGATTTCCTCCTGCCTGATGTGGGAAGACACAGTGTTTGCTCCTCATTCTCTCCTCATCAACCAGCTCTGCCATTCTAAAACTGATATCTATTACATCTTGCTTTCTGACTATTATATTTATGGAAATGCATAACCACCAGCTGAAATAGAATATGAAGCAATTCAAGTTTTGTGAGAGAGTTTCCTCTTTTTTTGATTTTTTTTATTTAAATCAGAGTGTTCTTCTAAACAACTAATTCTAATTATGCCCAAAAACAGAGACAGGGGTAGGAGGAAGGGGAAGGTGGGAAGAGTAAGAGGCAGTGGGAGAGAGAAGGGGAGGGGGAGGGGGAAGTGGAGGGACAGGGGCAGGGACAGAGGAAACAATCTGCCATGCTGGCAAACATTTAGAGAGGAAGAGAGCCCCCTACAGCCATCATTTTCAAAGAAGAAACAGTTTAACTCTGGTGTGTTTTCTTTAGAAATTTTTGTCCTAGAAGAGTTTTCTCCACAGCTAAAACAGGCATTTTCCCCAGAAGAACTGACATCAGTTTGGAAGACTCAATTCCCTTCACTTCTCATCTGAGGGAGGGAGCACCCTCCCAGGTCTACACGGGTCATGCCTTCTGGACAGTGGTCTGCTCAATATGCACAAAACAGTCACTAAGGCTTTTCCCCTCTAGTCTTCTATAGAGGAGGTTCTCTGGAGAAGGAGGAATCTGTATATAGTCCCCTCAGTTGATAATTACAACCAAGCTCTGTGTCTGACCTCACATCATTGTCACCAGTAGGTAAAACATTTGTAATGTGTCATGTAACTGAGCAAACCATGCCCCAGCTAGGAAGGATGTAAAATAATGTCTGAACACACAAAGGAGATTCTCCCCCTGCTGCTCTGCCTACTGAGACCAGCAACTCTGGGCTTGGGAAATGCACTGACTTATGACTGTTGTTTAAAGGGTGACTTCAAAAGTTCAGGTTACCTCTCCACAATAGAACATGTCACAAGGGGCAACCTGAATCCTTTTTACAGACAATATTACAGTCACTCTTAACCAGTACAGAGTGAACTAGCTCTTATTCATACTGGATTGAGATCTGTGTTTTGCAGGGTCAAAGATCAACAGCCCAAAGTATCTTGACTCAACAGCCTCTTTGCATTCTTCAGTACAGATGTAGGGAAGAAGACAATGTCCATCTGTAGGTTCAGCTGCCAGGGTAACTCTAGACTTCCATCCACTTCATACATATATATAATAAATTGGGAATTTCACATCATGCACCCCAATCCTGCATCCCTCCCAGCACTCCAATATCTATCACTCACCCCTTCCACATTGACCTCCGACAGAGATTAATTAAAACCAAAATGAAACAGACATAAAAATCCACCTCAATCCACTGTCTTTCACACTTTCCCAACTCTTATTCATTTGTACTAATGACATCAGGAGATTCAGTATGTCACACAGTATACCTTTTTCTTCAATCAGCCACACCCTCAAATGTTCTTTGCAATGAGTCATTGGTCTGGTTCAAGACTTCTGGCCTCTGGTACACGATCATCACTGGACCCTACGTAAAGAAACTCCCCTCATATCCTGTTATTGCCCCAAGTCAGTCATAGAGATGCTGGGTTTATTGCTGTGTGATGTTCTGTATGTTAAAAGTGTTGCTCTGTTTGGTTAATAAATAAAATACTGATTAGCCAGTAGCCAGGAAGGAAGTATAGGTTGAACAAGGAGAGAGAAGAATTCTGGGAAGTGGAAGCTTGAGGCAGAAAGACACTGCCAGCCGCCGCCATGACAAGCAAAATGTAAGGTATGAGAAGGGCCTCCTCTTCAGTGCCCACAGTGAGGGGTGTGGTGCTATACATCCCAAGAGCAACTGAGACAGCTCTCCTGTTGCAGTGTCCAGTGAGGGGCAGGGCTAGTCATCCCAGGATCAGTGAAGGGCAGGGTGGGCTCAGCATGGCCCTTGGATTTCAACGTGTACAGTTCTTATGGACCTCTGTGGTGACAGTGGCCATGGACATCAACACAGACACCAGGCAGCAGAACTATGGACCCAGACCTGGTCTTCAGGAGTAATTCAGGCCGTATGTCTCATCAACTCCTTCTTAAGAGTAATTTGTCAGCTACAAAGTCCTTCCTTCTGTCAGGTCTAGCCACTCAACTTCATGGTCAGGAGAAAGTTGTCATTGTCACTTTGTATGTGGAACATGCCCACATGAAGGTTGCCATGTAGGAGTCATCAGGAGAATCACAGGAATAGATAAAGGATTATACAATATATAGGGACACACACTGTGGAGTGCCTATTAGGGGAAAACGGATTGATACCAAGTTGATCTGCAGAGCTTGTAATAGTAGAAGACTTTGTCAGGGAGTATGATTATGGATAAACCAGAGTCTGTGTGTCATTGTGCAACATCTTTTAGACATGACTTTCTGCATTCTTTCCTTGGTCCTTATTTTGAAGGTAACTTTAATCATCTTTATGTTTACATAATAGAATAAATTCCTTTAAAGCAGTCCCATACTATCACCTTGCCCAGAAAATATGTACAGCCATATCATTTTCTACATGTTAGATATAATAATCTGCTTTGGTTCAATAGAATTGGGGAATCAAGAGACAGGAATAAACAAAATGACACAGGACCATGATGTGAGGAGAGCATCTTAGATAGTTTCTATTGCTGTGAAGAGAAACACGAACATGGCAACTCTTGAAAAGCAAAACATCTGGGGATCCTTCACACTCTGACCTCTGGTCATGTGTTTACTGCTGAACACAAAAGCCTTTCAAATGAATCCACTGAAACCATAGCAGTGATCTTCAAGAATTTATGATGTTAAAAACGAAGCAAAACCACACTTTGTGTGAGTACTGATATCATCAAGATATGGTGAGCAATCTCAGGAAATGGGGCACAAGAAGAGGGCTGAGGACACTGTACCACTGTGCAGCAGAAAGTTGTTGCTATTGCTTCCCCACTGGGATGACAACACTTCCTTCTTTTGATTCATTTCAAGTGACACCACAATTTCAGTTCAATGCCACCAACAACGTCAGTATCTTCTCTCTAGGGAAGTGGGGGAAAAAGTAACAAAATATTCAATGCAAAGAAAATTCAAGAGACAAATGACATCCACCATGGAGCCTCCATCACCATACAAAAATTAAATGAATAATTATACACATTGGCAGTACTGAACTTCTATTATGTGGTAGAACCCCTCAAGGCTCTTCTGCTCAATTTTGAAATGGACAAAGACAGAGTGTGTGCAGTATCCACTATTAAAGTAAAACTGAATAAATATCTGTAAGTCCAAACTTCTGGGTAACTAACAGGCAATCAGAGGCACTGCTATCACTGTGTCTTTTGGTCTGTATTTCCACCTCCCAACTTCAGGCACAGCAAGCACTCAGTGAAAAATATTGATCAGAAAAGTTGTATTGGGAAAAAAAACCTCAAACACTTATATCTTACAAGGACAACCTGGGATATTTACACTTTACTACAAACCTCAGAGTCTTCTGATGTTGACATCTGGGGATTCTTGAGATTCTGACCTCTGGCCATGTGCACACTGCTCAATAGAAAAGCCTTTCTGATGAATCCACTGAAATGAGAGCAGGCACCTTGTTGGATTTAGGGCGCTAAAAAGCAAACAAACACCACAGGTTATGTGAGTGCTGATGTTATGAAGATATGGTGAGCACTCCCAGGGAGTGGGGTACAAGAAGAGAGCTAAGGAGACTGTAGAGATGGCTGACAGGTCAAGAGCACTTACTGATCTTCCAGAGGTCCTGAGTTCAATTTCCATAAACAACATGGTGGCACATAACCATCTGTAATGAGATATTGTGCCCACTTCTGGCCTAAAGTCACATATGATATATACATAATAAATGAATAAATGAATAAATAAATAAATAAATAAATAAATAAATAAATAAATAAATACATCATTTAAAAGAAGAAGCGGAAAAGGAGGAGGAGGACGAGAAAAGGAAGAAGAAGAAGACAGCTGAGGACACTGTGCCACTGTGGGGCAGAGAGTGTGAGTCGACTCAAACTCTACAGAAGTCAAGTATAGAAAAGGCAGCAATCAGGTATCACAATCTTTGAGTCAGACACAGCTAGAAAAATATGCATGCTGTTTTAGGTAATTGGCTTTGGTTGAAAGATCCTGCATACGGGAATGATGGGCAGAAAGGGAGATGTATCCATGGATCCTGACGTTGAAGACAATGTGAAGCACAAACCCAGGCAGACAAAATAGGTCCATGACAGAGAGAAATTTCAGAGACACACTGTTAACAGTAGAAGTCACAATGGCTATAACACAGAGAAGCCCCGAATGGTATTCATTCAGACGAATGGTCTCCTGGAACACTAAACGGCATACCTTCCCATCTTAAGGTGAGGGGACACCAAAAGTGGCAAAATAACCCCGAAACTTTTCCTTAAAGCAAAGCATACATGATACATTTCATGAGTTTATGTGAACATATGTGTGTGTGCAGCAAAAATGTGGAGTGAGAGAACAACTTCCATGAATAAGATTTCTGGTCCCACCATGAGTTCTAAAGATGAACATGAATATGTCAGTCTTGATCGGGAAGCTCTTGTTGATTGTGCCATAATAACCACCAAATGATCATTCAATAAATATCTAATATAAAATACAAACCAAATTTGATCCTTCATATACTTAAGAACTCAAGTGTATTAAGATAACTAGAGTAAAATAACTCAAACTCGCAACCCTAACCAACATACACAAGAATATCACATGTGCCATTGTTTCATATAACCCCTATAGACTCACAAATATTAGCTGAAACAAAATTGACATTACAATTCAAGTAGCTATATTAAGAAATATATGAAGCACAAACTTCAACTGCAGCATGAAATTCAAGAAATTTCCAGGCCAAGTACTAGAGGTAAGATTTTACACTTTACAGACAAGTGATTTCACACAGGAAAGGTATATCTGTAATATAAATATCAATCACAATTTCTTTCAGGAATAAACTCTAGAAAAGGTTTGTTGAGGGGGAGCATTAAAATTGGAAGCAATAATGAAAATAAAAATGGCGAGAAAAAAATGACCAGAAACAAGCAGAGAATGACTGAAAGAAAGTGAAAAGTACATGGGAGAGTACTGGGAGGGCATTCAGAAAATGGAAACTAGTGCTTTCTCTTATTTAAGACACATGGACCCAGGCAGGATGGACTTCAGAGAACCTAGAGGGGAAGGTTCAGCACCACAGAGCCCAGAGGACCACCAGCATCTGCAACATTCACAATGGCCAGGCCCTGTGCTCTCCTGACATTCCTGGTGGTGATGCACTTCTGGTCAAGCTGCTGTCTGGGATGTGACCTGCCTCAGACTCATCACCTCAGGAACAAGAGAGTCTCCACAATCCTGGGACAAATGAGGAGACTCTCCCCTCTCTCCTGCCTCAAGGACAGAGTGGACTTTGCATTCCCTCTGGAGAAGGTGGATGCCCAGCAGATCCAGAAGGCCCAAGCCATCCCTGCCCTGCAGGAGCTGACCCAGCAGGTCCTGATCCTCTTCAGCTCAAAGGACTCATCTGCTGCTTGGGAGACAAGCCTCCTAGACACATTCTGCACTGACCTCCACCACCAGCTCAAAGACCTGCAAGCCTGTGTGATGGAGCTGAGTGAGGTACAGGAACCTTCCTCGAGCCAGGAAGACTCCCTGGTGGCTGTGAGAAATTACTTCCACAGGATCACTGTCTACCTGAAGGAGAAGAAACACAGTCCCTGTGCCTGGGAAGTGGTCAGAGCAGAATTCAGGAGAGCACTATCTTCCTCAGCCAAGCTGCTGGCAGGGCTGACTGAGGAGAAGGAGTAAGTCCTGAGCCAAAGTGGAGAGGACTCTCCTGGACTTGGATCTTGCACCTCACTGCTCAGATTTGGCCTTCTCAAAGAACTCTTTGACGTTGACATCAAGGTTACGTGGATAGTTATCCTAATATTGGGTTATATTGTGTTGATCTGTAAGAGCATTTGCTTATTGATTCAGATATTTTGTTTGTTTGTTGTTTTATTTATTTGTTTTATTTATTTATTAGGTCTTCTGCTTGTTTGTCTATCTACATGATTTTAGTTATTTTTTATACCATAGAATTTTATATTTCCTTTTAATTATCATACCTTTATTGTTAATTTATTTCTTCTATTCAATAAAATTTTTACTATACATGCTGAATCTTATGTGTCATTCACATGATCTTTTGAAAACTGTTCGATGCTTCTAAACTCATTCTGTACGTCATAAATGTAACACAACTGGATGTGGTAGGAAATAATACTGAAGCAATGTGTACTGCTTAGACTTAAGAGGTGAGTTGATGCAGCCATCTAGTAGTTCCTTTCGCTGATGGTAAAAATCATACATCTCTCCATTAGACAGTACTCCTCTGGATGGATAGCCAGCATGCTGTACAGAAGGCAACCAGAACATCTTGCTTGTGTTCCATTGTGCCTTAGTCCTCCTGAACTACAATTCTCCCTGACCTCTCTGGCCTCCATTAACTAACATTTGACTCCCAACTTCTATCAGATGAACTCGATTGGATTCCAAAGATGAGGGAGACCATAAAACCAAAGTAAAATAAATTACAAAACAAATGAGGATCTTCCTACATACCATTAAAAAAGTGAGACATTTGAAAAGAAAAAATTCAGTGTCAGCCCTGTTAGGTGATGGCTTCAATTGCTGAGACAGAATATCATGATCTAAAGCATTTAGGGGTAGAAATATTTTATTATAGTTTAAAATCACAGCACATTCCATCACTGAGAGAGCTTTAGCAGGATCTTCAACAGGGCAGGAACCTGAAGGCAGGGCCTGATATAGATGTCATGGAGGAACACACTGTCTCCTGCCTTGATGCTTCAGGGCATGCTCAGCCTGCTTTCAAATACTCATCAGGACCACCTGCCCAGGGGCTGGATCACCCACAGTGGGCTGGACACTCCTACAGCAGTAATCAGTTATTAATGATTTAGAGACTGGTCTCCAGTTTGATTCTGTAGAGACATCTTCCCTGGTGAGTTCCCTTCTTTCCACATAATCCTATCTGGTGACAGGTTGAACTTAGGATTATCCACGGTAAATTTCCTTCATAACAGCCTCAAAAAACATACCCTGAAATAAATCTAACCTTACAGGCATCAACCCCATTACCCAACAACTCCTCAGAAAAGATAAGTCCTCCCTTGGGTAGTCAACAAAGTGTGGCATACCAGGTTGAGCATAGCTCCCCAATGATTCAAGGCTGAGCAAGGTGTCCCAGCATAGGGTTTGGGCTCCCCCAAGCCAGTTCTTGCACTTGGGACAAGTCCTGATCCCACTGCCACACAAGTGTCAGACTCATTCAGGGGGCCTAGTCGGGTCCCATGCAGGTCTGCCAGCAGTCATTCCAGTGTCCCTGTGATCCCACTAGCTCAGGTGAGCTATCTCTCTGGTTTTCCCTATTATGATCTTGACTCTCCTTCCCCCTTCCTTCTAGGATCCCACCTCCCTCTCTTCTACTGAACTCCAGGAGTTCAGCCCAGTGCCTGGACTAGGAATCTCTTTGCTAACTGTTGCCAGTGGTCCATGGATACACCGTCTTCTAGTGGACACGGGCAACCCCTCAGGGGCCCCATTACTGAGGATAACTCAATCTTCCTCTCCCTGCAGCCATCAGTTGAAAATAGTTCATCATCTTGGACTGGGATTTCCTGACATGTCCCCTGCTTGAAACTGGGATTTTTATCTGTCTCCATCATACTCAGACTGTGCATGCAGTCACAGCCGCTATCAATATGGACCTGCAGCTACTATATTGTGTCTACAAACCCCTGTTTCCTACAGTCAGAAAGTGTCTCTGGGAACCAGCATCTTCGAGCCAGCTATTGTGTAAAGAGTACTGCACTATGGATGCCAGGAAAGCCATACTGGTCTTTGCTCAGACACCTATTCCCTGTACATTGACCACTTGTAAGAGTCTGTCCCCAGTCACCTATTTGCAGAAGAACCTCCTATGAGGAGCACTGAGAGATGCACTTATCCTCTTTGAGATGTGGAGGGTGATGTATAAAATCAGGCCTTTTGACACCATGGCCCTTGCTCTTATTCTTGACATTCCTGCTCTCTAGCAGCTTCCTGTTTCCACAAATGTCTTAAGATTGGTGTTGCTGGGAAGAAAATAATTGAAATTTTGAGTGTGATTGCATTGACTCTGCCGTTCACATTCCTAAATGCACTCAGTTTGATGTGAAATAACTTTTTTTTATAGCCTTTGGACTTTTGAGTTGAACACTCTTAACATTGTTGCTATTGCATCCCCACTGGGATAACATCACTTCCTTTGTTTTGCTTTCATTTCAAGTGACACCACAATTTCAGTTCAATGCCACCCACAACTTCAGTATCTTCTCTCTAGGAAAGTGGAAAAAAGAAATAAAATATTTAATGCAATGAAAAATCAAAACAGAAATGACATCCACAATGGAGTCTCCATCACCATAGAAAAATTGAATGAAAAATTATACACATTGGCAGTACTGAAACACTTCTATGTGATGGAATCACTCAAGGCTCTTCTGCTCAATTTTCTGATGAGCAAAGACAGAGTTTGTGCAGTATCCACTACTAAAGTAAAACTGAATAAATATCTGTAGGTCCAAACTTCTGGGTAACTAATAGGCAATCAGAGAGACTGCTATCACTGTGTCTTCTGGTCTGTATTTCCAACTCCTAACTTCAGGTACAGCAAGCAGTCAGTGAGCAAATATTGATCACAAAACAAGATTATGGCAAAATCTCAAATACTTACTCAGTGCAACTGTCCTCAGGACAAACTGGGACATTTACACATCACTGCAGATCACAGGGTCTTCTGCTGTTGACAACTGGGACTTCTTGACACTCTGATCTCTGGCCATGTGTTCATTGCTGAACACAAAAGCATTTCTAATAAATCCGCTGAAATCAGAACAGCCTTCTTCTAGCACTTATGATGCTAAAAACCAAGCAAACACCACACTGTGTGTGAGTGCTGATGTCATCAAGGTATGGTGATCACTCTCAGGGAGTGAGGTACAAGAGGAGGGGTGAGGACAATGTGCCCGACTGTGCAGTAGGGAGTTTTTGTAGAATCAAACTCCACTGAAGAAGTCACAGGGCACTCAGAGAAAAGGCAGCAACCTGGGATCTCAATCTCTAAACTCATACAAATCTAGAATGATCCTACATTCTGTGTTTGGGTAATTGTATAGGTTAAAGAACTCTCAATATGTGAAATGTGGACAGAGAATAGTATACATGGATGCTGACTGTGAAGCACATCCCCATGGATGACAAAACTGGTCCATGAGAGAGAAATTTCAGAGATGCTCTCTTAACTGTATAAGTCACACTGGCTATAACACAGAGAAGCTCTGTCTGTTCTTCATTCTGCTGAATGCTCTTCTGCAGGACTGAACACTGAAATAAACCCACAGACCAGTACAGCATCCCTTTTCATCCTAAGGACAGAGAAACAACAGTGTGAAGAATACGCTGAAACTTGGTCCTCAGAGCAAAGCATATAATAAACTTTATGACAGTGTGTGTACATATATGTATAAGAATGTGTGTGTAGCCATATGTGTTTGCACATAAGCGTGTGTGACTACTAGTGTGCAGGCTAGATCATGCCACAGCGAGCATGTGGAGTAAGAAAACATCTTCTATGAATCAGTTTTTCACTCCCACCATGGGTTCCAGTTTTGGTGGGCAGCCCCATGGCAGGTCTTGGGAGCACTACAAATCAGCACTGGATGAGATGGGATAGTGTGTAGCATGGGGACAAAACTGTTTTTAATCCCAGATTATCAAGTGCACAAGAGTGGCAAACTGGATGGAACTTCATATCCCTACCTGTCCCCTCAGGAGGAAGACCCCTGTGGCCTTAGAGGGGGCCGTTCTCCATCAGGCCTGAGCCCTACAGCGCACTGGGTCAGGCATGCTCAGAGCTATGTGAGGCCCCAGGCAGCTCCTGCCTTCTGCATGCCATGTGGCAAAGTTTCCACCAGAGGCTCCCTGCAAGGGGACCTGGCCTCAAAACTGCTATGTCTGGCCCCTTGGTGCTCATGGCCTGCCCTAGTTCCCAGCAGCTAGGTGGCGCCTCCAGTTCCCATGGCAGCCCCTGGGCCACCTGACTGCCACTGCCAGACATGTTTCACAACAGTGCTCTCCCCACCTGCTGCTGCATGTGCTCTGGGTCAGAGAGCAAGGAAGCAATGGGGGACAGAAGGACTCTCAGTCTGTCCCAGTTCAACCAAAGGGACCCTCTGTCCCTTCTGCTGGCCATCCAGCCCCAAAGGCTGTCCATGTACAGTTTTTATCTGGAGTCACAACACATGCATAAACCAGGCATAAAACATACACACTTGTGACCACATTTCTCACACATTCACACATTTATATAGGCAGGACATTCAAAAAAAAGGCGAACAATTTTCCCAGGGATACAGTGTCATCTGATCAACTCAAAAACTCTAAAATAAGAGTCTACAGTTCTTGTTATTTCAGGAAAAGAACAAAATTATAACACACAAGACAACAAAACAGCTCTCCTGGCACCTGGAGACAAAACCAAAGGGAAGATGCTGGCGTCATGCCTTCCCGGTCTATACAAATTAACATCAGATACAAATGAACCAAAGGAATTCAAACTCATCCAAAGAACCTTCTGCAGGTACTTCCTTACAAAAGGATATTCAAATGAAAATAAGCAAGAAAACACAAACACAATCACAGAATCACAGAAAACTTGTTGGCCAGTGTCAGGCTCTATGGTCAGTGTTCTCAGCTGGCTTGAAGGATCCTGGCAAGCACCCAGATGTTATGCCAAGATGGAGAGGAACCCCTAAAGACCACCAGAGACCAAATCACTTATGTAAGAGACCAAATCACTTATGGAAAAGTGAAGAGCCTTTATTTTCAAGCTTGAGCTTAGACTCTCTGTCCAAAACAGGAGTCAGTGAGAGCAGAGAGCCCAGAGCACAGGCAGGGTGGGTTTTTTTTTTTATCATAGCAAAGGTTGGGGTGAGGGCATTTCCAGGGTTCAGGACCCTGATTGACTGACATTTGTCTAGGGATATAGGGAATGTTTGAAATGTTAGCTATTTCCCCTTAGATACAGGCCCCTTTGGGAGGGGTCAGCTTATGGCTTTTCCTGGGTCCAGGTGTTGCCTGCCAGAAGCTGTCTCTGGACCTCAAAGTCTGTCATGGCAGCTGTGTGGTCAAGCTATTTTGCTCTCCCCCACACAACTAGATGCTTTGATATACCCATCTCACACTTCTCATTTATTGATGAAAAAGAAACCATTACCTTTCTCTAGTATAGAGTACTTTTCTGTATTTATATAACCAGCATGCTGTGCAGTAGTAAGCCAGAATATCTTGCTCCTGTCAAATGGTGACTTAGTCCTCTTTGACCAAATATTACCCAGACTTTCTTGTTCCTGACTTCCCCGACCTATTCCTATTGTTCTACTCTCAATTCTATGGGTTTAACTGAAAACAAATATACTTCACATGAACAGCTAGAGATAAAAGAGGAATCTTCTAGGATACATGAAACTTAAACCCAGAGACCAGGACTTCCAGTATGACTTCTGAAGTCCTCCTTCAAGCCCTCTGTCATGGAGTAATTACTAGAGGGAGGGCTGAGGATGAGATTTCACTGTGGAGCAGAGAGTGGTAATGAACTTGAGAGCTACTGAATAAGTCCCATGGTATTAGAAGTAACACCATCCTGCGGTCAGACTCCACACACACATAAATACCAAGGAGGAACCAGCACTGCAGGTCTGGGTGATTGTCACAGGTTGAAGAACACTGTAGACCTCAGTTCAAAGAGGGTCAGCAGAAAGGGAGGTGTCAACACTGATCCTGACTTTGAGGACCAGAAAAAGCACAGCCATGTAGTTCTTGAGAGGGACAATTTATTCCTTAGATGAGAAATGTCAGAGGACCCCTTCGTAATGTGTCACCTGTGGAAATAAAGAGTAAGAGCACCATCTGGTTCTCCATTCTGAAGAGACTGTGCTATGAAGGCTCTGACCAATAAATAACTACCCAGTTATGGAAAAACTTTTGCACATACATATGTGTGCATGTTTTTGTGCACAGACACAAAATTGTGTTCTTGAAATGGAGGACTATGATGGTATTTTATTTGTACTGAAATGTGATTTTATTTGTATGTTAATAAATGAAGTTGCTTGGGGGTCAGAGCTCATAGCAAGCCATAGCAGAGGCTGTGTGTTTGTGGCGCATGTCTTTAAACCCAGCACTTGGTAGAAGAGCTAGGTATATCTCTGTGTGGTCAAGGATGAGGGGTGGGCTGGGGGGAAGGGGAGGGGCAGGAGAGGGGAGAAAAAGGGAATCCGTGGCTGATATGTAGAACTGAATGGTATTGTAAAATAAAATAAAAGGGGAAAAAAGGATACAGACAGCACTGAAGACACACGCCTTTAATCTTAATACCATAGAAGACCTGAGGGCTGTACAAACAGGCAGTGATGAGACAGTCATGTGTTTGGGTTTACAACCAATGAGAAGGCAGAACAGAAAGACTATATAAAGACAAACACACAGGAAGTAGATGTCTTTTTCAGAAAGGTCTCTTGGCTACCTACAGCAGGCGGGTAAGGCTCTTAGCTCTGAAATCTTGGCTTTCTTCTTTACATTGGTTCTGTGTTTCTTATTTAATAAGATGGTTGGTTACATCTAGAGGACTGATGAACTTTCAGACAGAGCCACATGCTAAAGAACTCTGCTATCAGTAGACCATCCCTATGAACATGCTTAACAGATTCCTACATTTCTTTCACCTTCTTAAACGTTTGAAATTCACGTTAGTGCTGTTATCCATGTGCATCCACAGAATGACAGAAAGACAGACTTCCTGAGTAAGGATTCCAAGACAGACATCAGAAGGCCATGGACTGAGACGGAAGAAAGGCACTAGGAAGGTTCTGCACAACCAGGGAAAGCATCCCCAGGGTCAGTAGACACAGAGATGAGGGGACAGGTTTCCAAAGAAATTATCAACAGCAGAGAAGTAAATATTGCAGGTAGATGCAGTTTGAAGGTGAGGGGAATAGTGACTCTAATGTTTTCTATGCAGAAGGGTTTTTTACATAACATAAAATAAATATAACATTATTTGTTGTGGTTATTTAAATTAATTTATTTATTATTTACAGAATGAAGACAAAGACTTTGATCTTCCACACACAGAAATGACCCTGCAGATCCCTAGCTGCTGTAGGAGACGTTGAGGAGCTAGAACTGCTTCTTTTATGATTTGACACAAACATTGTTTATAGGTACTTAACAATGCTACAGTGTCCTGTGCATGAGGATAAACATCACGTGCTGATTAAAATGATTATACAATTGGTGTGATTGTAATAGTACTCATGGCACAGCATTTGAGAACCTAAGCCTTTGAAATCGATTGTTCAGACACTTTACCTATGTGTGGTTTGGATATGGAGTGTCTCTCCAGATTTCCTGTGCTGGAGGCTGGTACTCATGGGAGCAGTGTTCACAGGGAACATGACCCTTCATCATCCTCAAGGAATAAACTGTATCAGTGAAAGCCTGCTGATTGTTGGAGATGAGTGGACTACTCGGTAGTGAGGCTTTGCTGGAGGAAGGTTGGGGCTCCATCTAAGGACACACTTTGTCCCTGTCTGCATCTTGGCCACCATGAAGTGAGTGACATTATGAGTCCCATTGTCTTCTTACTATGCAGTGGACCCAAAAATCCATGCAGTTAACATTCAAAGTTGTGAGACAAAACAAGTGAAAATTAACTTTTGACATTTTTAATAGCTTCTCACTCTTGTGTATATATGTGAGTGTGTGTCTTTGCAAGTATTTGTGTGTGACTATACATGTGTATGTTTGAGTGTGTGTGCATGTGTGCCTGTGTGTATGTATTGTGTTTGTGTATATATGTGAGAAAGTTTGTATGTTAATGTGTAAGGTTATACATTTGTGTTTTTGTGTATTAGTTTGTGTATGTTGTATATATGTGTGGAACGTGTGATTGTGCATGTGTGTGTGTTTGTACTAATGTGTGTATATGAATTTTGTACATGTGTGTGAGTGTTTATGTTTGAATTATGGTATGTATTTGTATGTGTTAGAATGTGTACATTGGTGTGTGCTTGTGTGTTTTCATGTATAGCTGTGTGTATATGTGTTGAAAATCTGTATTAAGTGTGAGAATATGTGTATGTGTGTGTCTGTGGGCATGTGCATGTGAGTCTGTTTATGTGTGCATATTGTGGGAATATGTGTATATGTGTGCATGTGTTTGTCTATCTGTGAGTGTGTATATGCGTGGATATTTGTGTGTTGGTGTATGTATGTGTATAATTGTGTGCTGGTGTATCAATGCTCTCCTCTGTCTGTGAGTATGTATCTGTGTTTGATGGTATGTGTGTGAGTGTGTGTTTCTGTGTTAGTGTGTATTTGTGTCATGGTCGTCATTTGGGGGGCTCTGTGTGTACCTGCATATACTGAGTGTGTGTTGCAGGCACAAGGTTGTCAAATTGTGAATGAAGTGCTTAGAGCCCACCTTATAGGAGTCAGTTTCTTTATTTCAGCAATGGGTTCCAGGAATCAAATACAGCTCATCAAGCATGAACAGCAAGCCTTTACTCACCGAGACCTGATGATGGCATGACAATCATTGGATGAATAACTAAGATACACTGTTAATTCAACTAACATTTTATATAAATTAATAGTAGAATTAATGAATGCAATTTGAAGAAAATAAGTTTTAGTCTTTAAACATTGGAAAAATTTAAAGTATACCATTGCATCAATACTTTAACTTAGGAACACGTTTTGCATCATACCATACATTAAGACAAATATTGATTTAAATGATAGAAGTAAAAATATAAAATGAATTACAAAAACTTTGAAGTACAATTTTTAGAGAAATATTTTGTCTTTACAATAGATGTGTACATTTCAAACAAAGGTTGTCTAATGTGGAGTAATAGTTAATGATAATTCTATTTAGAAAAAAAACTGTAAAACAGCTTTCTGAAGGCATCAGTGAAAGAGGAAGCAAAGATGAAAACCAATATGGCTTTAAAAAATTCCCAAAAGCAATCAGAGAATAAGTTAAAGAAAGTGAAAAGACTATTGTGAAATAAGGGAGGGGCATTCAGAAAATGGAAAGTGGTGTTTTCCCCTATATAAGACAGATGCACACAGCATTGTCTTCAGAGACTCTAAAGAGCAAGGTTCATGACCACAGAGCCCAGAAGACCAGCAGCATCTGCAACATTCGCAATGGCCAGGCCCTGTGCTCTCCTGACATTCCTGGTGGTGATGCATTACTGGTCAAGCTGCTGTCTGGGGTGTGACCTGCCTCATCACCTCAGGAAAAAGAGAGCCTTCACACTCCTGGAACAGATGAGGAGACTCTCCCCTCTCTCCTGCCTGAAGGACAGAAAGGACTTTGCATTCCCTCTGGAGAAGGTGGATGCCCAGCAGATCCAAAAGGCTCAAGCCACCCAGTTCCTGGGTGAGCTGATCCAACAGGTCCTGACCCTCTTCACCTCCAATGAATCATCTACTGCTTGGGAGACAACCCTCCTAAACACCCTCTGCGATGAGCTCTACCAGCTGCTCAATGACCTGCAAGACTGTGTGATGGAGCAGGTGGAGGTGCAGGAACCTTCCTCAAACCAGGAAGACTCCCTTTTGGCTGTGAGAAACTACTTCCACAGGATCACTGTCTACCTGAAGGAGAAGAAACACAGCCCCTGTGCCTGGGAGGTGGTCAGAGCAGAAGTCAGGAGAGCCCTGTCTTCCTCAGCCGGCCTGCTGGCAAGATTGACTGAGGAGAAGAAGTTAATCACCAAGTGGTGAGAAATCTCCTGGGCTACAACACTGCATAAATTATCCTTTAAAGACTCATTTATTTTAACATGAATTCAATCAACCTACCTAGATGTTTCAGCAAAACAGCATGATTTTTATCTATATGTAAGGGCATTGGTGTCTGCATCCATTTGGGTATCTCTGTGTATTTATTTTACTATTTATGTAATTTAAGTTATTTAAATTAAATCTCATAGTTTTGTATTTTCTTTAATGTAACAAACTATCACATGCAATAAAATTATTTTGAATCCCATTCAATTTTGCTGTATACAACACTTTTGATTTATTAATTTTGTATCTTTTCAAAATATTTCAATCTTTTTAGTTGGTACTCCAAACCATAAAAATTTTACAAAAGGACAGAGTATTGAAAATTGTATTGGATACAAGTGTTCACTGCATAGTGTTTAGACAAACCCTAAATCTGTCCCTCTACTTCTCCCTGTATATAGTATTCTCTGTATGTAAAGCCAGCATACTGCTTGGTAGGAAGTCAGAGAATCTTGCTTCTGTCACATTGTGCCTTAGTCTTCTTTGACACATGTTTCCCAAAGGAATCCTCCCTCTGACCTCCATGACCTCCGGAACCTTTCATCTACTCTCAACTTCTATGAGTTTAACAGTTTTGGGTTCTAGATATGAGTGAGATCATGTACAATGATAGAAACAGATCACAGAAAAGTGATTAGCCTGCCTGAATACCACAGACAAACATATCAAGAAGAAATCAAGAAATGAACCCCATTCATAACAGCCTCATGAAACATCCCTGAAATAAATCCCACCAAGAAAAGTGAAACGCCTCTAAAATTAATCCTTTGCCCCACTACTATAAGATCTCAATTTTCATGGGTTTTTCATGTCCTCTTACTCCTCTTCCTCCTCCTCCTTCTCACCCTTCTTCTCTTGGAGCTTCCAGTTGTGCATGGATACAGGGCCATCTCCTGGAGCCTAGGTAGCTTCTTTCAGGGGCCCCAACCCTGAGGACAACTGAATCTCTCTCTCTCAGAGGCTATCAACTGCCACAGTTCCTCAGCTAGAAGAGAACTTTCCTCCATTTTCCAAGCTGGGTTTTTGTCCGTCCTGATCTTGTCCATTCAGTCATAGCCAGTCATGGTTCATTTGTGCAACTGTCCTGTTGTGTCCGAGAACACTGCTTTGCTGTGGTCATCATCCACTGTCTCTGGGTCTTACAATTCTTCTGCTCCCTCTTCTACAATGATACCTCGGGCAGGAAGTCAGCCCTTTATTTTGTGTTCATAGATCAGTTGTGGGTCTCTGTGTTTATTGCCATGGACTGTGAGAGGTTTCTGTGGTAAGGGGTAGTAATCCTACAGTAACTCACTCGTAGACATGTAGTTGTCATGTGAATTCAGGTATTGTGACACCACAACACAGCTTTTATTCTTTTGTATCTTCATGGTTCCATATGTGCTCTTTTTTTATTTGTTTGTTTATGGTTTTTTTTGAGACAGGGTTTCACAGTGTAGTTTTCCTGCCTGTCCTGGATCTAGCTCTGTACACCAGTCTGGCCTCAAACTCACAGAGATCCACCTGCCTCTGTTTCCTGAGTGCTTGAATTAAAGGCATGCCCTACCACCTCCCAGTCTGTATGTATTCTAAAAGTGATGCTTCTGGGAGAAACATAACATAAATTTTGTATTGTGTGGCTGGAGAGATGGCTCAGAGGTTAGAAACACTGGTTGTTTTCCAGAGGTCCTGAGTTCAAATTCCACCAACCACATGGTTACTCACAAACATCTGTAATGAGATCTGGTGCCTTCTCCCAGCCTACAGGGATACATGCAGGCAGAACACTGTATATGTAATAAACAAATCTTATAAATAAATAAAAATGTAATTAAGAAAATTTTGTTATGTGTACAGGATTTAATAGGAATGTCCCCCATTGACTTATGTGTTTGAATGTTTGGCCCATGGGGATTGGCACCATAGGAGGTACAGCCTTGTTGGAGTAGGTGTGGCCTTGTTGTAGGAAGAGTGTCACTGTGGAAGTGGACTTAGAGTTCTTATATGCTCAATCTAGGCCTTGTGTGGCAGTCTCCTTCTGCTGCCTTTGGATCAAAGTGTAGAATTCTCAGGTCCTTCTCCAGTACCATGTCTGCCTGCATGCTGCCATGTTTCCTACCATGAAGATGATGGGGGGAACTGAAGCTGTAAGCCAGCCCCAATTAATTGTTTTCCTTTATAAGAGTTGCTGTGGTCTATAATTCATGTGTTTCCATTCATTTGGTTATTTGTCCCTGTGCTTTATCCAACCTTGGTTTCAACAATTCTTGCTCATATAAAACCTCCTCTTTCTTGCTAATTAGACGCCCAGCGCTCCACCCGGGGCCTAGCCATGGATGTCTTCATCCAGATTCCTCAGTCCTTGGAGGGGTTTCTGGCACAACTATTAGGGTGTTTGGCCATCCCATCACCAGAGTAGGTCATGGGCCCCCAACTGGATCAGACCCTTTGAATAGGTGAGACAGTTGATTGACTTGATCTCTTTGGGAGTCATCTAGGCAGTGGTAACAGGCAGTGCTCATTGCATGAGTTAGCTGTTTGAAACCTGGGACTTATGCAGGGACACTTGGCTCAATCTGGGAGGAGGGGACAGGACCTGCCTGGACTGAGTCTACCAGGTTGATTTCAGTCCTTGGGGGAGGCTTTGCCATGGAGGAGGTGGGAATGGGGGTTGGCTGGGGGGAAGGGGAGGGGAGCAGGAAGGGGGAGAATAAAGGAATCTGTGGCTGTTATGTAGAATGGAATGGTATTATAAAATAAAATAAAGGGGAAAAAAGAGTTGCTGTGGTCATGGTGTCTCTTCACAGCAATAGAAACCTTAACTAAGACAGATTGCATTGAACCTGAAGATCCCTAGGATATAGAGTCACTTTCAGAGCATCATTGTATTTAATCAACATAGATCTTTCCCACTGAATCTTAGTAGGTAATGTTATTGCTGCTCCTGTCTCATGTGAATGACACGCTGTTTCCTTTCTTCAGCTTCATTTCCAATGACATCATATTTTTTGGTTCATTGCTATGGCCAACATCAGGGTTTACTTCCGAGGAAAGAAGAAAAGAGAAATACAGCGGATATGGAGACATCTATCATCAAACCAACACTTCAAGAAAAGACAGGAGGAGTGACTGGAAAAGTGTAGACAGTTGAAGTACTGAAAGCCTTCACTGTCTTTGAATAAGCCTGATCTCCACTACAATTAGTCCACTTAGAACTGAGTATTAGCAACTGAAATCAGTAAGGAATTGATGGTTTACATATACTTTATATATGGAACAGTGTCCTAGCAAACCACTGAAGGGGAAGTATTTATAAACATATATATTATATATGATGCACTATTTAATAACAGCACATGCTATATATAATAATGTACATATATGTGCACACAGCTTTCTTTCTGATATACTCACAGTCCCTCCCTGCTTTCCCAGACCCCATATTTTAGCCTCATAGCCCGGGTTTCCTCCTCCCTGATATGGGAAGACACAGTGTTTGCTCCTCATTCTGTCCTCATCAACCAGCTCTGCCATTCTACAACTGATATCTATTACATCTTGCTTTCTGATTATTATATTTATGGAAATGCATAACCACCAGCTGAAATAGAATATGAAGCAATTCAAGTTTTGTGAGAGAGTTTCCTCTTTTTGTTTTGTTTTATTTAAATCAGAGTGTTCTTCTAAAGAACCATAGCTAACTATGGCCAAAAACAGAGAGGGGTAGGTAGAAGGGTAGGGTGGAGCAAGTAGAGGCAGTGGGAGAGAGAAGGAGAGGGGCAGGGGGAGGAGGAGGGAGAGGGGCACATATGGTGGGCTCTCTCAGAGAAGGGGCACAAGAAGAGGGCTGAGGACACTGTACCAATGTGCAGCAGAAAGTTGTTGCTATTGCTTCCCCACTGGGATGACAACACTTGCTTCTTTTGATTTCATTTCAAGTGAAACCACAATTTCAGTTCAATGCCACCAACAACGTCAGTATCTTCTCTCTAGGAAAGTGGGGGAAGGGAAAGTAACAAAATATTCAATGCAAAGAAAATTCAAGAGACAAATAACATCCACCATGGAGCCTCCATCACCATACAAAAATTAAATGAATAATTATACACATTGGCAGTACTGAACCTCTATTATGTGGTAGAATCCCTCTAGGCTCTTCTGCTCAATTTTCAAATGGACAAAGACAGAGAGTGTGCAGTATCCACTACTAAAGTAAAACTGGATAAATATCTGTAAATTCAAACTTCTGGGTACCTAATAGGCAATCAGAGGCACTGCTATCACTGTGTCTTCTGGTCTGTATTTCCACCTCCCAACTTCAGGCACAGCAAGCACTCAGTGAAAAATATTGATCACAAAAGTAGTATTGGGGGAAAAAAAACCTCAAACACTTATATCTTACAAGGACAAACTGGAATATTTACACTTTACTACAAACCTCAGAGTCTTCTGATGTTGATATCTGGGGATTCTTGAGATTGTGACCTCTGACCATGTGCACACTGCTCAACAAAAAAGCCTTTCTGATGAATCCACTGAAATGAGAGCAGCTACCTTGTTCGATTTAGGGCACTAAAAAGCAAATAAACACCACAGTGTGTGAGAGTGCTGATGTTATCAAGATATGGTGAGCACTCCCAGGGAGTGGGGTACAAGAAGATGGCTAATGAGGCTAGAGAGATGGCTGACAGGTCAAGAGCACTTACTGATCTTCCAGAGGTCCTGAGTTCAATTTCCAGAAACAACATGGTGGCTCACAACCATCTGTAATGAGATCTGGTGCCCACTTCTGGCCTTGAGTCACATATGATATATACATAATAAATAAATAAATAAATAAATAAATAAATAAATAAATAAATAAATAAATAAATAAATAAATAAATAAATAAATCATTTAAAAGAAGAAGAGGAAAAGGAGGAGGAGGACAAGAAGAAGAAGAGGAAGAAGAAGAGAGCTGAGGAAACTGTGCCACTGTACAGTGGAGCGTGTGAGTCGAATCAAAGTCCACAGAAGTCACAGGGCAAGTAGAGAAAAGGCAGCAAACAGGGATCACAGTCTCTAAACTCAGACACAGCTAGAAATATGTACACGCTGTTTTAGGTAATTGGCTTTGGTAGAAAAATCCTCCATACAGGAATGGTGGTCAGAGAGGGAGATGTATCCATGGATTCTGACTTGAAGGCACTGTGAAGCACTGACAAAATAGGTCCATGACAGAGAGAAATTTCAGAGACACATTGTTAACAGTAGAAGTCACAATGGCTATAACACAGAGACGCCCCGAATGGTCTTCATTCAGACGAATGGTCTCCTGGAACACTAAACAGCACCCCTTTCCATCTTAAGGTCAGAGGACAACAACAGTGCCAAAATAACGCCAAAACTTTTCCTTGGAGCAAAGCTAAGATGATACATTTTATGAGGATTTGTGAACATGTGTGTGTGTGTGTGTGTGTGTATGTGTGTGTGTGTGTGTGTGCAGCAAGATGTGGAGTTAGAGAACAAGTTCCATGAATAAATTTTCTGCTCCCACCATGAGTTCCAGGGATCAACATGAATATCTCAGTCTTGATTGGGAAAATCTTGTGGATTGTGCCAAAATAACCATCAAATGATCACTCAATAAATACCTAATATACAATACAAACCAAATTTGATCCTTCATATACTTAAGAACTCAAGTGTATTAAGACCACTAGAATAAAATAACTCAACCTTGCAACCCTAACCAACATAGACAAGAATTTCACATGTGTCATTGTTTCAAATAACAACTGCAGACTCACAAAAAATTAATTGAAACCAAATTGATATTACAATTCAAGTAGCTATATTAAAAAATAAATATGACGAGCAAAATTCTACTGCAGCATGAATTCTAGAAATTTCCAGGCCAAGTATTAGAGGTAAGGTTTTATGCTTTAAAGTGAGTAATTTCACAGGAAAGGTATATCTGTAATATAAATATCAACCATAATTTCTTTCAGGAATAAACTCTAGAGAAGTTTTGTAAAAGGGAGCATTGACAATAGAAGCAATAATGAAAACAAAAATAGACAAAAAGACAATGGGAAGAAACAAGCAGGTGATGACTGAAAGAAAGTGAAAAGTACATGGGAGAGTATGGGTAGGCAATCAGAAAATGGAAACTAGTGCTTTCTCTTATTTAAGTCACATGGACCCAGCCAGGATGGACTTCAGAGAACCTAGAGAAGAAGGTTCAGGACCACAGAGCCCAGAGGACCACCAGCATCTGCAGCATTCACAATGGCCAGGCCCTGTGCTCTCCTGACATTCCTGGTGGTGATGCACTACTGGTCAAGCTGCTGTCTGGGATGTGACCTGCCTCACACTCATCACCTCAGGAACAAGAGAGCCTCCACAATCCTGGCACAAATGTGGAGACTCTCCCCTCTCTCCTGTCTGAAGGACAGAATGGACTTTGCATTCCTTCTGGAGAAGGTGGATGCCCAGCAGATTCAGAAGGCCCAAGTCATCCCTGTCCTGCAGGAGCTGACCCAGCAGGTCCTGATCCTCTTCAGCTCAAAGGACTCATCTGCTGCTTGGGAGACAAGCCTCCTAGACACATTCTGCACTGGACTCTACTACCAGCTCAAAGACCTGCAAGCCTGTCTGATGGAGCTGGGTGAGGTGTAGGAACCTTCTTCAAGCCAGGAAGACTCCCTGGTGGCTGTGAGGAACTACTTCCACAGGATCACTGTCTACCTGGAGGAGAAGAAACACAGCCCCTGTGCCTGGGAGGTGGTCAGAGCAGAAGTCAGGAGAGCCCTGTCTTCCTCAACCAAGCTTCTGGCAGGACTGACTGAGGAGAAGGAGTAAGTCCTGAGCCAAAGTGGAGAGGACTCTCCTGGGCTGGGATCTTGCACCTCACTGCTCAGATTTGGCCTTCTCCAAGAACTCTTTGACGTTGACATCAAACTTGCCTGGATAGTTATCCTAATATTGTGTTATATTGTATTGATCTGTAAGGGCATTTGCTTATTGATTCAGATGTTTTATTTATTTGTTGGTTTATTTATTCATTTAATTTATTTATTAGTTCTTTTCCTTATTTGTCTATCTACATGATTTTAGTTATTTTTAATACCATAGAATTTTATATTTTTTTAAATTATCAAACCGTAATTGTAAATTTATTTCTTCTATTCAATAAATTTTTTACTCTACATGCTTTATCTTATATGTCAGCCATACAATCTTTTGAATACTGTTTGAGGATTTTAAACTCATTCTGTACACCATAAATATAACACACATGGACTTGACAAAAAATAATACTGAAGCAATGCGTACTGCATAGACTTAAGAGGTGAGTGGATGGGGCCATCTCATAGTTCCTGTTTGCTGATGGTAAAAATCTTACTTCTCTCTATTAGATAGTACTCCTCTGGATGTATAGCCAGCATGCTGTATAAAAGGCAACCAGAACATCTTGCTTGTGTTCCATTGTGCCTTAGTCCTCCTGAACTACAATTCTCCCTGACCTCTCTGGCCTCCCCTAACTAACATTTGACTCCCAACTTCTATCAGATGGACTCGATTGGATTCCGAAGATGAGGGGGACCAAAAAACCAAAATGAAATAAAGTACAAAAAAATGAGGATCTTCCTACATATCATTAAAAAAGTGAAACATGATAAAAGAAATAATGGAGTGTCAGCCCTGTCTTGGTGATGGCTTCAATTGCTGAGACAAAATATCATGACCTAAATCATTTTGGAGTAAAAATGTTTTATTATAGTTTAAACTCATATCACATTCCATCACTGACAGATCTTTAGCAGGATCATCAACAGGGCAGGAACCTGAAGGGGGTAGCTCATATAGAGAGAGGTCATGGAGGAACACACTGTATCCTTCCTTGATGCCTCAGGGCCTGCTAAGCATGAATTCTAATACTCATCAGGACCAACTGCCCAGGGGTTGATTCACCCACATTGTGCTGGACACTCCTACAGCAGGCATCAATTATTAAAATGATTTAGAGAGTGGTCTCCAGTGCGGTTCTGTAGAGACATCTTTCCTGGTGAGTTCCCTTCTTCCCACATGACCCTACTTAGTGTCAGTTTGAACATAGAATTATCCAGGGTAAATTCCCTTCATAATGGCCTCAAAAAACATACCCTGAAATAAATATAACAAGAGAAGTGAATGCAATACTTCGAAAACAACACAGCTCATGCCTCTCAATTTCTTTTGGTATCTTTTCTTTATTTCAATTTTTTCATTTCGCATATTAAGCCCATGTGTCCCTCCCTCTCCTTCTCTGGTCCTCACCTTACCGGCATCAACCCCATCACACAACAACTCCTCAGAGGAGAAAAGGCCTCCCTTGGGAGTCAACTAAGTGTAGCATACAGTGTTGAGCATAGCTCCCCCATGATTCAAGGCTGAGCAAGGTTTCCCAGCATAGGGTTTGGGCTTCCAAAAGCCAGTTCTTGCACTTGAAACAAGTCCTGGTTGCACTGCCAGGGGCCTCACAAACAGATCAAATCACAAAAGTGTCAGCCGCATTCAGAGGACATAAGTGGGTCCCATGCAGGTCCCCAGCTGTCAGTCCAGAGTCCCTGAGCTCCCACTAGCTTTGTTCAACAGTCTCTCTGGTTTTCCCCATCATGAACTTGACTCCCTGCCCCCTTTGCTACTAGGATCCCATCTCCCTCTCTTGTGCTGATCTCCAGGACCTCAGCCCAGTGCTTGGACTTGGATCAATGAATCTGTTGGCTAACTGTTGCCAGTGGTGCATGGGTACACCGCCATCTAGTGGAACACGGTAAACCTCTTTGGGGCCCCATTACTGAGGATAACTGGATCTCTTTCTCCCAGCAACCATCACTTGAAAATAGTTCCTCAGCTAGGGCTGGGATTACCTGACATGCTCCCTGCTTGAAACTGGGATTTTATCTGTCTCCATCATACTCAGACTGTGCATGCAGTCACAGCTGCTATCAATATGGACCTGCAGCTACTATACTGTGTTTACAAACCCCTGTTTCCTACAGTCAGAAAGTGTCTCTGGGATCCCCATCTTCCGGCCAGCTCTTGTGTAAAGAGTACTGCCCTATGGAAGCCAGGAAAGCCATACTGGTCTTTGCTCAGACACCTATTCCCTGTACATTGACCACTTGGAAGTATCTGTATCCAGCCATCTATTGCCATGAGAACCTTCTATAAGGAGCACTGACAGATGCACTTTTCCTCTTTGAGATGTGGAGGGTGATGTATAAAATCAGGCCTTTTGACACTATGTCCATTGCTCTTATTCTTGACATTCCTGCTCTCCAGCAGCTTCCTGTATCCACAGGTGTCTTAAGATTGATGTTGCTGAGAAGAAAAATATTGAAATTTTCACTGTGATTGCATTGACTCTGCAGTTCACAGTCCTAAATGCACTCGGTTTGATGTAAAATTACTTTATTTTATGGCCATTGGACTTTTGAGCTGAACACTCTTAACATTGTTGCTATTGCTTCCCCACTGGGATGACATCACTTCCTTTGTTTTGCTTTCATTTCAAGTGACACCACAATTTCAATTCAATGCCACTAACAACTTCAGTATCTTCTCTCTAGGAAATTGGAAAAAAGAAATAAAATATTCATTGCAAAGAAAATTCAAAGGACAAATGACATCCACCATGGAGCCTCCATCACCATAAAAAATGAAATGAATAATTATACACGTTGGCAGTACTGAAACACTTCTATGTGAAAGAATCCCTCAAGTATAGATGTAACCAACCGTCTTATCAAACAAGAAACACAGAAACAATGCAAAAGAGAAAGCCGAGAGGTCAGAGCTCAGAGCCAAAATCTCACCCTTCCGCCTGCGGTGTCCCAGCCTCCCGAATGAGGGAGCTCTTTCCTGTCTGTTCGTCTATTTAAAGTATTTTGTTCTGCCTTCTCATTGGTTGCAAACCCAAACACGTGACTGCCTCGTCACTGTCTGAATGCACAGCCCCCTAGGACTTAAAGGCACATGTCTCCAATGCTGGCTATATCCCTGAACACACAGATATCTATGGGATTAAAGGCATGTGCCACCACCGCCACACTCTTGCTATGGCTCTAATAGCTCTGACCCCCGGGCAACTTTATTTATTAACATACAATCAAAATAATATTTCAGTACAATTAGATTACCACCACATTTCCCCTTTTCTATTTTAATAAAAAGAAAAAAAAGCAAAAGGTTATAACTAACAAAAGAAAAACTATATACAAAAGTACAATAACTATTTACAATATATACAAGTAATAAATACCTAAACAGGTATTTGACAAATCAGAGAAAATAATTCCATTATCTATCCTATTTTGGTAATTCCAAGATGTATCTAATGCACTTTCTATCCTAATTAATTTTTCAACTATAAGTAACTAATCTTCAACCATAACTAACTAATCTTCAACTCCCTCAGAGACCCAAGAAGGAAATAATATTAGCTAACAAAAATAAAAAACAGGAAGTGCATGCAAGCAACTTCCAAAAAATTTGTGAGTTGACAGAAACAGCCAGCTGCCTGGGCAGTCACCTGAGGTTTCTCCGCAGTGTTGGGGCATCATCTTCAGCCTATAGGCTTAGTGTATCTGACAGACTCATTTGTGAAGTAGGATGTACACAAGGTCAACAGTTCAATCTCACATTGGGTGAGAGCAGTCCATGTACCAGAAACACCTGAATTCCACTAGTGTCCTGTCATGATTCAGGATTTTAATTTCTGGAAATTGTTGACAGTTTTTTAATTCAGCTGTCCATTCTTCTTGGCTGTGTATATATGGCTTCATCTCAGCATCCCCTTCTTCTCCACATCCCTCTATTAAATGCCAGTCTACTTTCGAGAGGCATGAACTTTCAGCTGCTGTTCCATTGCACAACAGAAGCCATCGGCCCTCTGCCTGTTAAGCTGCCTTCGAAGAAAAGGGCACCGTACCTTTTCCGGATGCGAAGGCCACTTCAGGGATGGGGCCATATTGTCCTGGGCTCAGAAGATGCTTTTTGATAAAGCCATAACCACACTTGTTTTGGTAAGAATCAGTAGTCCATTGTTTCGTGTTCTGTCTGTCCATTTTGTCCTGTTGATTTGAGGATACTTTGTTGTCCAGTGGCTAACTTTTGCCACAAGGAAAGTTGACTCCATATGCAGTTTCTTCAATGCCCATATTTTCTCTGAAGTAGATTAGTATTGCCAGGAGCTGACATGTCTCAAAAAAGAAAAATTTTCTAAGTTATTAAAACATTTTAAATGCCATATTCTGTAGATCTCTGAAGGGTTTGAAGATGACCTGTCTAAAACATCTCTGCTCAATTTTTAAAACATATCTAATATGACTACAAGTTCTATTGTAATGTCTAACTACTAACTTTCATTTCTTTATATCCTAGTAGTTGGTAATAATAACATTCAAGGATCAGAAATTTGTATTACATTGTTAAATGAATGGTATAAATACAATTAGAAACATACATATAACATTTTCTAACAATATCAGTTTCAAATTTGTATACAATATAAAACAATTCAATCCAATGTAAAGTATTAGTAATTGTCTTTTTCTTTTCTTTCTTTCTCTCCTTTTTTTTTTAACAAGAACCTTAAATCTAATCTCCTTTGCTTAGCCTTTTTCTTAACCCTTGACTATAACTTGTAACCAGCCCCCCTAAATACTGAAAATTATCCCAGACCCAAAACCCATTAAAAAGATCAAAAAACCACCCACCCCACACCACCTCCTTGGGAATGTGGGCGACGTAGTCTTAAAATTGCTTCCTGCTGGGTATGGGCGAAGTTTTCTTTATCATGAAAGAATGTTCTGAGAACCTTGTAGTTCAAAGCTGATCTGTGGATGATGTTTGTCAGCTTAAGGCTATCATTATTGTCCACGTGGAATTGTTGTTGTTGTGGGGCCCCATCTTCTTTCTGGAGACTTCAGTTGATGTTAGGCCTGGCCATGATTTCCTGCAAAAAACTGATAAGAGACTCGAATACAAAAACATATAAATGCAGCTAGCCTTTTTTCTAGAATTAGTTAGTACTCTATGTGACCATTCATATCTTAACAAAGTTTAAAATGCATATATATATATATTAATCTTGTAAATTTTGATATAAAATTTATACTTTAAGAAAAGTTTAAAGAATCAGAATAGAATCAAAAGAGTTGAGATTAGTAATAGAATAGTCCCTTAATTAATTTTGCTTTTGTCCTGTACCATAGCAGAAGATGGCTCTTATTCTGGCATGATACAGGGAGTTTGCATTTTCCTTCTAACAACATGCTTGATTTTAAAGAAGGAGAGAGCCATTCTCCAACTCCAAAGTCAGCTTTAAATTTTAATTGAAATGGGACTATTAGAAAACCAATAGTGTTAAATCTTTAGAGAAAAGCAGAAACAAACATTTAGGAAGACATAAAAATTTTTTAGATAATATATACCCATACACCGTTTCACTCTGTTTCTTGGGATAGATGATTTGTCACTTTTCTTCAGTTGTCTCATTTGTCCAGTGTTCTTCAAATTCCTTAACCTTCATTCTCCTAAAAGACAAAAACAAAAACCTTTCCCCAAGACTAATTTTGGGGATGTTTCCTTTTGACAAGTTATTATCTGATTAAATAAAAAGGCATGTGTTATTGATACCAGTTAGTTTAAATTGGATGTTCATGCTGGTTGATGAACTATCACCTCCTCTAATTAAGAGGTCTCTCTTGTTCAAATCGAACCTTTATCAATTTTGATGGTACCCACAGCTTATCTTCTTCTGTAGAAACAAAAGCAAAACCTCGTCCCCAATGTAATACATACCCTGGTTTCCATTCTGAGGTCAGCACATCCTTAAAGTATATAGGCTGATTTAATTCTGTAGTTTTTTCTATTATCCAATGTCTCTCTGCAGCTGTTGTTCCTTTCTCATTGGCATTCAGAAAATTCAAAGTTAGAAGAGCATTATGCAGTCTATTTCTGGGAGTTTTTGTTACCCATTTCTGTTTATTTAGCATATCCTTTAGAGTTCTGTTTGATCTTTCTATAACTGCTTGACCTGTAGGATTATGTGGTATGCCTGTAATATGCTTTATATTGTAATAAGCAAAAAACTGTTTCATTTTAACAGAGACATATGATGGAGCATTGTCAGTTTTGATTTGTGCAGGTATACCCATGATGGCCATAACTTCTAGCAAATGAGTGATTACAGAATCAGCTTTTTCAGAACTCAAAGCAGCTGCCCATTGAAATCCTGAATAAGTATCGATAGTGTGGTGTACATATTTCAATTTTCCAAATTCTGCAAAGTGAAACACGTCCATCTGCCAGATTTCATTTCTCTGAGTACCCTTTGGGTTACATCCTGCTGGTAATGGCGTCTGATTGTAGAAGGAACAAGTAGGACATTTCTTTACTATTTCTTTGGCTTGTTGCCAGGTTATGGAAAAATCCTTTTTTAAACCTTTACTATTAACGTGATGTTTTTTATGAAATTCTGAGGCCTCCAGCACATTTCCTATCAATAATTTATCAATCTCATCATTGCCTTGTGCTAGAGGGCCTGGCAGACCAGTATGGGATCGAATGTGAGTTATATATAAAGGATGATTCCTTTTCCTGATTGTATCTTGTAATTGAATAAATAATGAAGTTAATTCTGAAGCATCATGGATAAATTCTGCAGTCTCAATATGTAACACCACTCTTTCAGCATACTGAGAGTCAGTTACTATGTTGAGAGGTTCTGAAAAATCCATTAATACCAACAGAATAGCATACAATTCTGATTTTTGAACTGAATTATACGGACTTTGAACCACTTTACTTAAATTTTCTGATTTATATCCTGCCTTTCCTTCTTTGTTGGCATCTGTATAAAATGTATGAACTCCAGATATGGGTTTTTGCCGTACAATTCGAGGCAAAATCCAATCAGCTCTCTTTATAAGATCAATTCTATTGCTTTTGGGATATTTGCTGTTAATTTCTCCCAAAAAATTACTGCAAGCTCTTTGCCAAGGTTCACTTTCTGTCCATAATTTTTCAATGTCCTCCTTAGTTAATGGTACGACAATTTCTGCTGCGACTATGCCTGCTAATTGATGAAGTCTCAATTTTCCTTTGTAAATCAAGTCAGAGATTTTTTCCACATAAGTTTTAAATTTTTTATTTGGTTTATTTGGTAAAAATATCCATTCCAATATAATATCTTCCCTCTGCACCAATATTCCAGTAGGAGAATGCCTAGAAGGTAAAATAACCAAAATGCAATCCAGCTTTGGATCAATACGATCCACGTGTCCTTCATGCACTTTCTTTTCTACCAAGGCTAATTCTTTCTCAGCTTCAGGTGATAATTTTCTTGGACTATTTAAGTACTTGTCACCTTCTAAGGTTTTGAACAAATTAGTCAGTTCATCATTTTTTACCCCAACAATAGTTCGTAGATGAGAAATGTCTCCAAATAATCTTTGAAAGTCATTAAGAGTCTGTAGTCTATCTCTCCGAATTTGCACCTTTTGGGGTCTAATTTTTTGTAGCTCTATTTTATATCCTAAATAATTAATAGAATCTCCTCTTTGTATCTTTTCAGGAGCAATTTGTAATCCCCAGCAAGGCAAAATTTTCTTTACTTCTTCAAATATTATTTCTAAAGTATCTGTATTTGAGTCACTAGTAAAATATCATCCATATAATGATAAATTATAGATTTAGGAAATTTTTTACGTATCACTTCCAATGGCTGTTGTACAAAGTATTGGCACAGAGTTGGGCTATTCAACATTCCCTGTGGGAGGACCCTCCATTGAAATCTTTTAACCGGTTGAGTATTATTATAAGTAGGCACTGTAAAAGCAAATCTTTCTTTGTCTTTTTCTTGTAAGGGTATTGAAAAGAAACAGTCTTTTAAATCAATAACTATGAGAGGCCATCCTTTTGGTAACAGAGTAGGCAAAGGCATCCCAGATTGTAGAGAGCCCATTGGCTGAATTACTTTATTAATTGCTCTAAGGTCTGTCACCATTCTCCATTTACCAGATTTCTTTTTAACAACAAAAACAGGAGAATTCCAGGGGCTACTTGATTCTTCAATATGCTGAGCATTTAACTGTTCTTCTACCAGCTCTTCTAAAGCCTGGAGTTTCTCTGTTGTTAAAGGCCATTGTTGGACCCATACAGGCTTGTCTGTTAACCATTTTAAAGGTAGAGCTATTGGTGTCTTTGGAAGATCATCAGTTATTGTGCCCTGTTCTTGTATAATATGGATGGCTGGTGACCACTCATTAGAATAATATCTTCTAATATTTCTCTCAGTAACATGTGTTAGGTTATGATTTGTTTCTGAGATTGGAGGGATGTTAATCTGACTATCCCATTGTTGCAACAAGTCTCGACCCCACAGGTTCATAGTTACATTAGCCACATATGGTTTCAATTTTCCTCTCTGTCCTTCTGGACCTATACATTCGAGCCATCTTGCACTCTGTTTCACCTGAGATAATGTCCCAATTCCTAACAGTTGAACGTTTACCTCCTGAAGAGGCCAAGTTGCATGCCAAAATTCTGGTGCAATTATGGTAACGTCCGCACCTGTGTCTACCAGACCAGACAACAAAACACCATTTATTTTTATCGTTGATTTTGGTCTTTGTTCATTAATAGAAGTTTGCCAAAAAATTTTCTTTATGTTTTCTCCTGAATTTTCTATTCTCTCTGTTTCATCAACCTGACCAGCATGATTTATTCCAATAGACATTTGGTTATTTAATCGCTCTCCAGAGCAGGGATTTCCTCTATGGCTGCAGGAAAGGTTTGAACTGGATTTGCACTGGGGGCCTGCGCGAGGCCCCTCTGGGAGTTTCCCGAAGACTGAGGCAAAGGATTACCCTGTCTGTCCTTTGTTGATCTACATTCATTGGTCCAGTGTTTTCCCTCACCACACCTTCTGCATACTCCAGAAGGAAGGGGTATTCTGTTGCCATTGTTCCTTGAATAAACATTGCTTCTAGGAATGACCTGTTTACAGTCCCTTTTAAAATGTCCTTGCTTTCCACACCCAAAACATCTAACATTCCTCAAACCTTTTGAAATTACTTCTCCTACCCACGTATCATCATGCTCATCAACCTCAACATTAATTGTTTCTCTAATCCAATCTTCCATAGGTGCAGATCTTGCCCTTAATGGCCTGATTATTCTTTTGCATGCTGCATTCGCATTCTCAAAGGCCAAAGATTCAATTATTGCCTTACCAGCTTCTGAATCCGAGACCATTCTCTTTACTGCTGAAGCCAGTCTTTGTAATAAATCTGTAAAAGACTCTTTTGGGCCTTGCCTCACCTTTGTAAATGACTCAGATTTTTTTCCTGGTTCAACTCTGTCCCATGCATTCAAGGCTGCCGTTCGACATAAAATTAGGGTTTGGACATCATATAAACATTGTGTTTGTGCTGAAGCATATTGGCCTTCTCCCATAAGCTGATCCTGGCAAACTTGTATTCCTTTATCCCTCCATTGTTTTTCTATGTTTTTAGCCTCCTCCTTAAACCAAGTCAGAAATTGAAGTCTCTGGCTGGGTTCCAGAACACCTTGTGCAAGGTCCCACCAGTCCTGTGGTATTATCCTATTATATGTTGACCAAGAGTTTAACATTTGCTTTACATATGGGGAATGCATGCCATAAGATACTATTGCCTCCTTAAACCTTTTTAAATCCAACATTTCAATTGGAGCCCAATTATTTTGTGTAGCCATCATTTGATCAGGCATCTGCTGTACAGTTACAGGATAAATTAAGGGTGACTGTGTGAAAACAGGCTTTCTTTCTACAACCTTATGATCCAAACTTGAACCAACTTCACTGTTAATTGGATAAATTAAGGGTGACTGTGTGAAAACAGGCTTTCTTTCTACAACCTTATGATCCAAACTTAAACCAACTTCACTGTTAATTTCTTCTGTCTGAATTTTTACAGGTTTAACAGGTTTTTCTAAAGCTGTTATCCTGGTACTTAAATCAACTATCTTTTTAAATAGTAAAATGAGAATAAGCATGGTGATAAACTGCATAATTCGATCAACATTAATCTTCTCATATAGTTGTTCCATTGTCAGACTGCCTAAAATTTCAAACAAAACCCAATTTTCTTCCAATGTACACAGGAAACCCATTTTTTAAATGTGGAAAAAAATTGTCTTTTAAATAGTTTCCTTTATGACTTACCAAATCTGCATAGAACAGTAGAAATCCCAGCGAATTAAATCTGCGTAGAACAGTAGAAATCCGAGGGGATTTTCAAAACAGCCACCTAGTGTCCCAGGTGTAAATCCAAAGAGAAAGAGAGAGAGAGAGAGAGAGAGAGAGAGAGAGAGAGAGAGAGAGAGAGAGAGAACAAGAAAGCGTAGCTGGCTAAAGTTTAAATGCAGCCACATGTTCCCTTTTGTGCCTAGTCAAGGCTTGGGTCTGGCTTCCTTAAACTCCGACCACGTGCGTTGGCTTTACAGGCAGGGCCCTGTTCGGCAGGGCAGGTCTGAGTTGTTCGTAGCACCGGCTTTAAGCAAGCTGCTCACAGACCTAGGCCGGGGCTAGAAGCTGCCGCTCGGACTAGGAAGCCGGCAGCTCGGACTAGGTAGCCAGCAACTCGGACTAGGTAGCCGGCAGCTCGGAATAGGAAGCCGGTGGCTTGGACTAGGAAGCCGGAAGCTCGGACTAGGACGCCGGCCGCCCGGTCTGCCGCCCTTGCAGGACAGCGGACCTGCTGCCAAGCCAAGCGGTCTTTAATGGATTCTTGTCACGTTGGGCGCCAGATATAGATGTAACCAACCGTCTTATCAAACAAGAAACACAGAAGCAATGCAAAAGAGAAAGCCGAGAGGTCAGAGCTCAGAGCCAAAATCTCACCCTTCCGCCTGCGGTGTCCCAGCCTCCCGAATGAGGGAGCTCTTTCCTGTCTGTTCGTCTATTTAAAGTATTTTGTTCTGCCTTCTCATTGGTTGCAAACCCAAACACGTGACTGCCTCGTCACTGTCTGAATGCACAGCCCCCTAGGTCTTAAAGGCATATGTCTCCAATGCTGGCTATATCCCTGAACACACAGATATCTATGGGATTAAAGGCGTGTGCCACCACCGCCACACTCTTGCTATGGCTCTAATAGCTCTGACCCCCGAGCAACTTTATTTATTAACATACAATCAAAATAATATTTCAGTACAATTAGATTACCACCACACTCAAGGCTCTTCTGCTCAATTTTCAAATAGACAAAGACAGAGAGTGTGCAGTATCCACAAATGATGTAACATTGCATAAATATCTGTAAGTCCAAATTTCTGGGTAACTAATAGACAATCAAAAGCACTGCTATTACTGTGTCTTCTGTTCTGTATTTCCACCTCCTAAGTTCAGGGACAGCAAGCAGTCAATGAGCAAATATTGATCACAAAACTAGATTTTGGAAAAAACACAAATACTTATCTCTTACACATGTAAACTGGGACATTTATACATCACTGCAGATCACAGGGTCTTCTGCTGTTGACATCTGGGGATTCCTGACACTCAGATCACTGCTGAACATAAAAGCCTTTCTAATGCATGCCCTGAAATGAGAGCAGCAATCTTCTAAGCTTTATGACCACAAAAAACAAGCAAACACCACACTGTGTGTGAGTGCTGATGTCATCAAGGTATGGTGAGCTCTCTCAAAGAGTGGGGTACAAGAAGAGGGCTGAGGACACTGTACCACTGTGCAGCAGAGAATGTGAGTCAACTCAAACCCCACTGAAGAAGGGCACTTAGAGAAAAGGCAGCAACCAGGGATCACAGTCTCTAAACTCAGACACAGCTTTAAAGAAGGTGCATCCCGATTTGGGTAATTGTCGTTAGTCGAAAAATCCTCGATAGGGGAATATTGGCCAGAAGGGAGATGTATCTATGGATCCATACTTTGAAGGCACTGTGATGCACAAACCAAGGCTGACAAAATTGATCCATTACAGAGAGAAATTTCAGAGACCCTCTGTTAACAGTAGAAGTCACAATGGCTAGACCACAAAGAAGCCCCGAATGGTCTTCATTCAGACAAATGGTCTCCTGGAACACTAAACAGTTCACGAAACCTACAGGCCAAGACAGCATCCCTTTCCATCTTAAGGTCAGAGGTCACCAAAAGTGGGAAAATAATGCTGAAACATTTCCTTGGAGCAAAGCTTAGATGATACATTTTATGAGTTTTTGTAAACATGTGTGTGTGCAGCAAAGATGTGGAGTGAGAGAATAACTTCCATGAATAAGATTTCTGGTCCCACCTTGAGTTCTAGGGATGAACATGAATATGTCAGTCTTGATCGGGAAGCTCTTGTTGATTGTGGAATAATAACCACCAAATGATCATTCAATAAATACCTAATATACAATACAAACCAAATTTGATCCTTCATGTACTTAAGAACTCAAGTGTATTAAGACAACTAGAGTAAAATAACTCAACCTTGCAACCCTAACCAACATAGACAAGAATTTCACATGTGCCATTGTTTCAAATAACACATATAGACTCACAAATATTAGCTGAAACAAAATGGACATTACAATTGAAGTAGCTATATTAAGAAATAAATATGAAAGGTTTTATGCTTTACAAGTGAGTGATTTCACACAGGAAAGGTATATCTGTAATATAAATATCAACCATAATTTCTTTCAGGAAAAAATTCAAGAGAGGTTTTTTGACGGGGGAGCATTGACAGTGGAAGCAATACTGAAAACAAAAAGGGTGGGAAAAAATGGGCAGAAACAAGCAGGGGATGACTGAAAGAAAGTGAAAAGGGCATGGGAGAGTATGGGTGGGCGATCAGAAAATGGAAACTAGGGCTTTCTCTTATTTAAGTCACATGGACCCAGCCAGGATGGACTTCAGAGAACCTAGAGGGGAAGGTTCAGGACCACAGAGCCCAGAGGACCAGCAGGATCTGCCACATTCCCAATGGCCAGGCCCTGTGCTCTCCTGACATTCCTGGTGGTGATGCACTACTTGTCAAGCTGCTGTCTGGGATGTGACCTGCCTCAGACTCATCACCTAAGGAACAAGAGAGCCTCCACACTCCTGGCACAAATGAGGAGACTCTCCCCTCTCTCCTGTCTGAAGGACAGAATGGACTTTGCATTCCCTCTGGAGAAGGTGGATGCCCAGCACATCCAAAAGGCCCAAGCCATCCCTGCCCTGCAGGAGCTGACCCAGCAGGTCCTGATCCTCTTCAGCTCAAAGGAATCATCTGCTGCTTGGGAGACAAGCCTCCTAGACACATTCTGCACTGACCTCCTTAAGCAGCTCAAAGACCTGCAAGCCTGTCTGATGGAGCAGGGTGGGGTGCAGGAACCTTCCTCGAGCCAGGAAGACTCCCTGGTGGCTGTTAGAAACTACTTCCACAGGATCACTGTATACCTGAAGGAGAAGAAACACAGCCCCTGTAGATGGGAGGTGGTCAGAGCAGAAGTCAGGAGAGCCCTGTCTTCCTCAGCCAAGCTGCTGGCAGGACTGACTGAGGAGAAGGAGTAAGACCTGAGCCAATGTGGAGAGGACTCTCCTGGGCTGGGATCCTGCACCTCACTGCTCAGATTTGGCCTTCTCCAAGAACACTTTGAGTTTGATATCAAACTAGCCTGGATAGTTATCCTAATATTGGGTTATATTGTGTTGATCTGTAAGGGCATTTGCTTATAGATTCAGATGTTTCATTTGTTTGTTGGTTTATTTATTCATTTAATTTATTTATTAGTTCCTCTCCTTGTTTGTTTATCTACATGATTTAATTTTTTTTTTTTTTTTTTTTTTTTTTGGTTTTTCGAGACAGGGTTTCTCTGTGTAGCTTTGCGCCTTTCCTGGAGCTCACTTGGTAGCCCAGGCTGGCCTCGAACTCACAGAGATCCGCCTGGCTCTGCCTCCCGAGTGCTGGGATTAAAGGCGTGCGCCACCAACGCCCGGCGATTTAATTTATTTTTAAACCATAGATTTTTATATTTCCTTTAAATTTTCAAATGGTTATTCTTAATTTATTTCTTCTATTCAATAATTTTTTTTTACTATACATGGTAAATCTTATGTGTCAACCATTAGATCTTTTGAAAACTGTTTGAGGCTTCTAAACTCATTCTGTATATCATAAATGTAACACACCTGGACGTGGTAGGAAATAATACTGAAGCAATGTGTACTGCTTAGACTTAAGAGGCGAGTTGATACAGCCATCTTGTAGTTCCTTTCACTGATGGTAAAAATCTTACTTCTGTCTATTAGATAGTACTCCTCTGGATGGATAATCAGCAAGCTGTACAGAAGGAAACCAGAACAACTTGTTTGTGTTCCATTGTGCCTTAGTCCTCCTGACCTACAATTCTCCCTGACCTCTCTGGCCTCCCTAAACTAACTTTTGACTCCATTCTATCACATGAACTCCATTGGATTTCAAAATTGAGGGAGACCATAAAACCAAAATAAAATAAATTACAAAACAAATGAGGATCTTCCTACATACCATTAAAAAAAGTAAAACATGAGAAAAGAAAGAAATGCAGTGTCTGCCCTGTCTTGGTGATGGCTTCAATTGCTGAGACAAAATATCAGGACCTAAAACATTTTGGGGTAGAAATATTTATTATAGTTTAAAATCACAACACATTCCATCACTGAGAGAGCTTTAGCAGGAACTTCAACAGGGCAGGAACCTGAAGGGGGTGGCTCATATAGAGGTCATGGAGGAACACACTGTCTCCTGCCTTGATGCTTCAGGGCCTGCTCAGCCTGCATTCAAATACTCATCAGGACCACCTGCCCAGGGGCAGGATCAGCCACAGTGTGCTGGACACTCCTACAGCATCATCAGTTATTAATGTGATTTAGACACTGGTCTCCAGTTTGATTCTGTAGAGACATCTTCCCTGGTGAGATCCCTTCTTCCCACATAAACCTATCTGGTGACAGGTTGAACTTAGAATTATCCAGGATAAATCCCTTCATAATATCCTCAAAAAACATACCCTGAAATAAATCTAACAAGGGAAGTGAATGCAAATCTTCTAAAACACCAAAGCTCATCCCTCTCAATTTCATTTGGTATCTCTTCTTTATTTTAATTTTTTTATTTCACATACTAAGCCCAGATGTCTGTCCCTCCCCTTCTCTGGTCCACACCTTACCTGCATCAACCCCGTCACCCAACAATTCCTCAGAGGAGAAAAGGCCTCCCTTGGGAGTCAACAAAGTGTAGCATACCAGGTTGAGCATAGCTCCCCACTACTTCAAGGCTGAGTAAGATGTCCCAGCATAGGGTTTGGGCTCCCCAAAGGCAGTTCTTGTACTTGGCACAAGTCCTGGTCACACTGCCAGAGGCCTCACGAACAGATCAAGCCACACAAGTGTCACCCACATTTAGGGGGCCTAGTTGGGTCCCATGCAGGTCTGCCCGCTGTCAGTCAAGTGTCCCTCAGCTCCCACTAGCTCAGGTCAGCTGTCTCTCTGGTTTTCCTCTTCATGATCTTGACTCCTCTTCCCCTAGTAAGGTCCCACCTTCCCCTCTTCTACTCATCTCCAGGAGCTGGGCCTAGTGCTTGGACTTGGTTCACTGAGTTTGTTCCTAACTATTGCCAGTAGTGCATGGGTACACTGCCATCTAGTGGAACACGGGTAACCTCTCAGGGGCCCCATTGCTGAGGATAAGTGAATCTTCCACTCCCAGCAGCCATCAGTTGAAAACAGTTCATCAGCTAGGGCTGGGATTTCCTGATATCCTCCCTGCTTGAAACTGGGATTTTGTCTGTCTCCATCATACTCAGACTGTGCATGCAGTCACAGCTACTATCAATATGGACCCTCAGCTACTATATTGTGTATACAAACCCCTGTTTCCTACAGCCAGAAAGTGTCTCAGGGAATCCACATCTTCTGCTAGCTTTGTGTAAAGAGTACTGCCCTATGGAAGCCAGGAAAGCCATACTGGTGTTTGCTCAGACACCTATACCCTGTACATTGACCACTTGAAAAGTCTGTGCCCAGTCACCTATTTGCAGAAGAACCTCCTCTGAGGAGCACTGAGAGATGCACCTATCCTCTGTGAGATGTAGAAGGTGATGTATAAAATCAGGCCTTTTGACACCACAGCCATTGCTCTTATTCTTGACATTCCTGCTCTCCAGTAGCTTCCTGTTCCCACAGGTATCTTAAGATTGGTGTTGCTGGGAAGAAAATAATTGAAATTTTGAGTGTGATTGCATTGACTCTGCAGTTCACGTTTTTAAATGCACTCAGTTTGATGTAAAATTACTTTATTTTATGGCCATTGGACTTTTGAGTTGAACACTCTTAACATTGTTGCTATTGCTTCACCACTGGGATGACATCACTTCCTTCTTTTCATTTCATTTCAAGTGACACCACAATTTCAGTTCAATGCCACCAACAACTTCAGTATCTTCTGTCTAGGAAAGTGGAAAAAAGAAACAAAGTATTCAATGCAATGAAAAATCAAAACAGAAATGACATCCCCCGTGGAGCCTCCATCACTGTAGAAACATTGAATGAAAAATTGTACACATTGCAGCACTGAAACACTTCTATGTGATGGAATCCCTCAAGTCTCTTCTGCTCAATTTTCAGATGGACAAAGACAGAGTTTGTGCAGTATCCACTACTAAAGTAAAACTGCATAAATATCTGTAAATTCAAACTTCTGGGTAACTAATAGGCAATCAGAGGCACTGCTATCACTGTGTCTTCTGATCTGTTTTTCCAACTCCTAACTTCAGGCACAGCAGCAGTCAGTGAAAACTACTGATCACAAAACTAGATTTTGGAAAAACCACAAATACTTATCTTTTACAAATGTAACCTGGGACATTTACACATCACTGCAGATCACAGGGTCTTCTGCTACTCACACTCTGGAGATTCCTGACACTATGGTCACTGTTGAACACAAAAGCCTTTCTAATGAATCCACTGAAATGAGAGCAGAATTCTTCTAAGAGTTATGACCCCAAAAACCAAGCAAACGCCACACTGTGTGTGAGTGCTGATGTCATCAAGGTATGTTGAGCACTCTCAAGGAGTGGGGTACAAGAAGAGGGCTGAGGATACTGTAATACTGTGCAGCAGAGCATGTGAGTCAACTCAAAAGCCAATGGAGAAGTTACAGGGCACATAGAGAAAAGGCAGCAACCAGGGATCCCAGTCTCTAAACTCAGACACAGCTAGAAAGAATGTGCATTCCATTTTGGGTAATTGCTGTTAGTTGAAAATCCTGGATAGGGGAATATTGGGCAGAAAGGGAGATGTATCCATGGATCCTGACTTGGAAGGCACTGGGAAGCACAACTCCTAGGCTAAAAAAATTGGTCCAGACAAAGAGAAATTTCAGAGACTCTCTTTTACAAGTAGAAGTCACAATGGCTATACCATAGAGAAGCCCGGAATGGTCTTCATTAAGACAAATGGTCTCCTGGAACACTAAACAGTTCACGAAACCTACAGGCCAAGATTGCATCCCATTCCATCTTAAGGTCAGAGGACATCAACAGTGCCAAAATAATGCCAAAACCTTTCCTTGGAGCAAAGCATAGATGATACATATAATGAGGTTTTGTGAACATATGTGTTTGTACAGCAAAGATATGGTATGAGAGAACAACTTCCATGAATAAGTTTTTGCTCTGACCATGAGTTCCAGCGATCAACATGAATATGTCAGTCTTGATCAGGAAAATCTTATTCATTGTGCCATAATAACCATCAAATGATCATTCAATAAATACCTAATATACAATACAAACCAAATTTGATCCTTCATATACTTAAGAACTCAAGTGTATTAAGACAACTAGAATGAAATAACTCAACCTCCCAACCCAAACCAACATACACAAGAATTTCACATGTGCCATTGTTTCAAATAACACCAGTAGACTGACAAAAAATTAGCTGAAACAAAATTGACAATACAATTCATGTAGCTATATTAAGAAATAAATATGAAGCACAAAATTCAACTGTGGCATGAAATTCAAGAAATTTCCAGGCCAAGTATTAGAGGTAAGGTTTTATGCTTTACAAGTGAGTGATTTCACACAGGAAAGGTATATCTGTAATATAAATATCAACCATAATTTCTTTCAGGAATAAATTCTAGAGAATGTTTTTTGAGGGGGAGCACTGACAGTGGAAACAATACTGAAAACAAAAAGGGTGGGAAAAAATGGGCAGAAACAAGCAGGGGATGACTGAAAGAAAGTGAAAAGTGCATGGGAGAGTATGGGTGGGCAATCAGAAAATGGAAACTAGTGCTTTCTCTTATTTAAGTCACATGGACCCAGCCAGGATGGACTTCAGGGAACCTAGAGGGAAAGGTTCAGGACCACAGAGCCCAGAGGACCAGCAGCATCTGCAACATCCACAATGGCCAGGCCCTGTGCTCTCCTGACATTCCTGGTGGTGATGCACTACTGGTCAAGCTGCTGTCTGGGATGTGACCTGCCTCACACTCATCACCTCAGGAACAAGAGAGTCTCCACAATCCTGGCACAAATGAGGAGACTCTCCCCTCTCTCCTGCCTCAAGGACAGAATGGACTTTGCATTCCCTCTGGAGAAGGTGGATGCCCAGCAGATCCAGAAGGCCCAAGCCATCCCTGCCCTGCAGGAGCTGACCCAGCAGGTCCTGATCCTCTTCAGCTCAAAGGACTCATTTGCTGCTTGGGAGACAAGCCTCCTAGACACATTCTGCACTGACCTCCTTAAGCAGCTCAAAGACCTGCAAGCCTGTGTGATGGAGCAAGGTGGGGTGCAGGAACCTTCCTCAAGCCAGGAAGACTCCCTGGTGGCTGTTAGAAACTACTTCCACAGGATCACTGTCTACCTGAAGGAGAAGAAACACAGCCCCTGTGCCTGGGAGGTGGTCAGAGCAGAAGTCAGGAGAGCCCTGTCTTCCTCAGCCAAGCTTCTGGCAGGACTGACTGAGGAGAAGGAGTAAGACCTGAGCCAAAGTGGAGAGGACTCTCCTGGGCTGGGATCCTGCACCTCGCTGCTCAGATTTGGCTTTCTCTAAGAACTCTTTGAGTTTGATATCAAACTAGCCTGGATAGTTATCCTAATATTGGGTTATATTGTGTTGATCTGTAAGGGCATTTGCTTATTGATTCAGATGTTTTGTTTGTTGGTTGGTATATTTATTTGTTTTATTTATTTATTAGGTCTTTTGCTTGTTTTTCTATCTAATGATTTTATATTTTATACCATAGTATTTTATATTTCCTTTAAATTATCAAACCTTTATTGTTAATTTATTTCTTCTATTCAATAAAATTTTTACTATACATGCTTAATTTTATGTGTCATTCACATGATTTTTTTTTAACTAAAACAGCTGACAATTTTATTTTCACATTTCACAATATCAGTGAAAGCTGCACTTTTTTTTTGCCCCACTTCTCTCTGTTTGGAAGGGGAAGCCTTCCTGTCATCAGCTAGAAAATATTCAGGCTCAGCACCGCCATCTCCTGGTGAAACAGAGCAAGAAGTACAAAAGTGATAAAGAGCCTTTCTGCTCTTATCTGTCTGGCTGAGTTATGCCAGGCCCAGTGGGCACCATCATAGGTCGAGCAGGAGGTCTCATCATTGGAGGCCCAGGCATCATGGGCATGTGGCCTCCCATGGGTGGCCTCATTCCAGAAGCAGGTCCCACAGGCATCATCCCAGGAGGAGGAGGGCCCATCATCGGCATCATGGGAGGGCCTCCCATATGGGGTGCAGGCATCATGCTAGGGCGAGGAGGACCCGGGAGACTGGGGGGAGGTGGGATCATGTCCCCTGCTGGAGGAGGAGCAGAGAATGGAGCTGGAGGTATCTTTCCTTGTTGAAATGCAGCCATTGTTTTGTCAATCAGGCTCTGGGCCTGCTCTTCCATCCATTACTGGTAGTAGTCTTTCACATTCTCTTTGTGTTTCCGACCACTGCAGTGTGTCTTTCTCACAGATGGAGAATCATGGGTCAGATACGTATCACAGTAGTAACAATAAAACTTAGGCATGTTGCTCCGCAGGCTGTTGGCTACCCGGTTCCACGCCGCCGGGAAATGACTCACATGATCTTTTGAAAACTGTTTGATGCTTCTAAACCCATTCTGTACATTATAAATGTAACACAACTGGACGTGGTAGGAAATAATACTGAAGCAATGTGTACTGCTTAGACTTAAGAGGTGAGGTGATGCAGCCATCTTGTAGTTCCTTTCGCTGATGGTAAAAATCATACATTTGTCCATTAGATAGTACTCCTCTGGATGGATAGCCAACATGCTGTGCAGAAGGCAACCAGAACATCTTGCTTGTGTTCCATTGTGCCTTAGTCCTCCTGACCTACAATTCTCCCTGACATCTCTGGCCTCCCTTAACTTTTATCAGATGAACTTGATTGGATTCCAAAGATGAGGGAGACCATAAAACCAAAATAAAATAAATTACAAAACAAATGAGGATCTTCCTACATACCATTAAAAAAGTGAGACATAAGAAAAGAAAAAATGGAGTGTGAGCCTGTCTTGGTGATGGCTTCAATTGTTGAGACAAAATATCATGACCTAAAGCATTTTGGGGTAAAAATATTTTATTATAGTTTAAAATCACAGCACATTCCCTCACTTAGAGAACTTTAGCAGGATCTTCAACAAGGCAGGAACCTGAAGGCAGTGGCTCATATAGAGGTCATGGAGGAACACACTGTCTCCTGCCTTGATGCCTCAGGGCCTGCTCAGCCTGCTTTCAAATACTCATCAGGACCACCTGCCCAGGGTATGAATCAGCCATAGTTTGCTAGACACTCCTACAGCATCATCAGTTATTAATGTGATTTAGAGACTGGTCTCCAGTGCGATTCTGTAGAGACATCTTCCCTGGTGAGATCCCTTCTTCCCACATAAACCTACCTGGTGACAGGTTGAACTTAGAATTATCCAGGGTAAATTCCCTTCATAATAGCCTCAAAAAACATACCCTGAAATAAATCTAACAAGGGCAGTGAATGGAAATCTCCTAAAACACCACAGCTCATCCCTCTCAATTTCTTTTGGTAACTTTTCTTTATTTCAATTTTTGTCATTTCACATACTAAGCCCAGGTGTCCCTCCCTCCCATTCTATGGTCCTCACCTTACCGGCATCAACCCCGTCACCCAACAACTCCTCAGAGAAGATAAGTCCTCCCTTGGGTAGTCAACAAAGTGTGGCATACCAAGTTGAGCATAGCTCCCCACTGCTTCAGGCTGATCAAGGTGTCCCAGCATAGGGTTTGGGCTCCCCAAAGACAGTTCTTGCACTTGGGACAAGTCCTGGTCACACTGCCAGGGGCCTCACAAACAGATCAAGCCACACAAGTGTCAGACTCATTCAGGGGGCCTAGTTGAGTCCCATGCAGGTCTGCCAGCTGTCAGTCCAGAATCCCAGAGCTCCCACTAGCTCAGGTCAGCTGTCTCTCTAGTTTTCCCCATCATGATCTTGACTCCTTGCCCCCTTTGCTTCTAGGACCCCACCTCCCTCTCTTCTACTGATCCAGAAGCTCAGCCCAGTTCATTGAATCTCTTTGCTAACTGTTGCCAGGTGTGCATGGATACACTGCCATCTAGTGAAACAAGGGCAACCTCTTGGGACCCCATTACTGAGGATAACTGAATCTTCCACTCCCAGGAGCCCTCAGTTGAAAATAGTTTCTCAGCTTGGGCTGGGATTTTCTGACATGCTCCCTGCTTGAAACTGGGATTTTGTCTGTCTCCATCATACTCAGACTGTACATACACTCACAGCTACTATCAATATTGACCCCCAGCTACTATATTGTGTATACAAACCCCTGTTTCCTGCAGTCAGAAAGTTTTTCTGGGAATCTGCATCTTCTTGCCAGCTTTGTGTAAAGAGTACTGCCCTATGGAAGCCAGGAAAGCCATACTGATCTTTGCTCAGACACCTATTCCCTGTACATTGACCACTTTTAAGAGTCTGTGCCCAGTCACCTATTTGCAGAAGAACCTCCTCTGAGGAGCACTGAGAGATGCACTTATCCTCTGTGAGATGTAGAATGTGATGTACAAAATCAGACCTTTTGACACAACTGCCATTGCTCTTAATCTTGACATTCCTGCTCTCCAGCAGCTTCCTGTTTCCACAGGTGCCTTAAGATTGATGTTACCGGGAAGAAAATCATTGAAATTTTGATTATGATTGCATTGACTATGCAGTTCACGATCCTAATTGCACTCAGTTTGATGAAAAATTGCTTTATTTTATGGCCATTGAACTTTTAAGTTGAACACTCTTAACATTGTTGCTATTGCTCCCCCACTGGAATGTCATCACTTCCTTTCTTTTGCTTTCATTTCAAGTGACACCACAACTTCTGTTCAATGCCACCCACAAGTCCAGTATCTTCTCTCTAGGAAAGTGGAAAAAAGAAACAAAATATTCAATGCAAAGAAATTTCAAAATAGAAATGACATCCACTATGGAGCCACCATCACCACAGAAAAATTGAATGAAAAATTATGCAGATTGGCAATACTGAAACACTTCCATGTGAAGATATCCCTCAGGGTCTTCTGCTCAATGTTCAAATTGACAAAGACAGAGTTTGTGCATAATCCACTACTAAAGTAAAACTGGATAAATATCTGTAAGTCCAAACTTCTGGGTACCTAATAGGCAATCAGAGGCACTGCTATCACTGTGTCTTCTGGTCTGTATTTTCACCTCCTATCTTCAGGCACAGCAGCACTCAGTGAGCAAATATTGATCACAAAAATAGATTCTGGAAAAATCTCAAATACTTACCTAGTGCAAATGTCCTCAGGACAAACTGGGACATTTACACATCACTGCAGATCACAGGGTCATGTGCTGTTGACATCTGGGACTTCTTGACACTCTGATCTCTGGCCATGTGTTCACTGCTGAACTCAAAAGCCTTTCTAATAAATCTGCTGAAACCAGAACAGCCTTCTTCTAGCACTTATGATGCTAAAAACCAAGCAAACACCACACTGTGTGTGAGTGCTGATGTAATCAAGGTATGGTAATCACTCTCAGGGTGTGAGATACAAGAAGAGGGCTGAGGACAATGTGCCCCACTGTGCAGTACGGAGATTTTGTAGACTCAAACTTCACTGAAGAAGTCACAGGGCACTTAGAGAAAAAGCAGCATCCAGGGATCTCAATCTCTAAACTCATACAAATCTTGAATGATCCCGAATTCTGTGTTTGTGTAATTGTATAGGTTAAAGACCTCTCAATATGTGAAATGTGGACAGAGAATAATATACATGGATGCTGACTGTGAAGCACATCCCCATGGCTGACAAAACTGGTCCATGAGAGAGAGAAATTTCAGAGACGCTCTCCTAACTGTATAAGTCACACTGGCTATAACACCGAGAAGCTCTGTCTGTTCTTCATTCTGCTGAATGCTCTTCTGCAGTACTAAACAATCAAATAAACCCACAGACCAGTACAGCATCCCTTTTCATCCTAAGGACAGAGAAACAACAGAGTAAACAATACGCTTAAACTTGGTCCTCAGAGCAAAGCATATGATAAACTTTATGACAGTGTGTGTATATATATGTATAAAAATGTGTGTGTAGGCATATGTGTGTGCACATAAGTGTGTGTGACTACTAGTGTGCAGGCTAGATCATGCCACAGCAAGCATGTGGAGTAAGAAAACATCTTCTATGAATGAGTTTTCACTCCCACCATGGGTTCCAGTTTTGGTGGGCAGCCCCATGGCAGGCCTTGGGAGCACTGCCAATCAGCACAGGATGAGATGGGATAGTGTGTAGCATGGGGACAAAACTGTTGTAAATCCCAGATTACCAAGTGCACAAGAGTGGCAGACTGGATGGGACTTCAAATCCTTACCTGTCCCCTCAGGAGTAAGCCCCCTGTGGCCCCAACAGGGACTGTTCTCCATCAGCCTGGAGCCCCACAGTGCACTGACTCAGGCATGCTCAGAGCTATGTGAGGCCCCAGGCTGCTCCTGCCTTCTGCATGCCATGTTGCAAAGTTTCCACCAGAGGCTCCCTGCAAGGGGGCCTGGCCTCAAACCTGCCATGTCTGGCCCCTTGGTGCTCATGGCCTGCCCTAGCTCCCAGCAGCTAGGTGGCACCTCCAGTTCCCATGGCAGCCCCTGGGCCACCTGACTGCCACTGCCAGACATATTTCACAACAGTGCTCTCCCCACCTGCTGCTGCATGTGCTCTGGGTCAGAGAGCAAGGAAGCAATGGGGGACAGAAGGACTCTCAGTCTGTCCCAGTTCAACCAAAGGGATCCTCTGTTCCTTCTGCTCGCCATCCGGCCCCAAAGGCTGTCCATGTACAGTTTTTATCTGGAGTCACAACACATGCATAAACCAGGCATAAAACATGCATATTGTGGACACATTTCTCACACATTCACACATTTATATAGGCAGGACATTCCAACAAAAAGGCAAACAATTTTCCCAGGGAAAGAGTGTCATCTGATCAACTCAAAAACTCTAAAATAAGAGTCTAAGTTCTTGTTAGTCCGGAAAAGAACAAAATTATAACACACAAGACAACAAAACAGCTCTCCTGGCACATGGAGACAAAACCACAGGGAAGATACTGCCGTCATGCCTTCCCAGTCTATACAAATTAAATTAGATACAAATCAACCAAAGGAATTCAAACTCATCCAAAGAACCTTCTGCAGGTACTTCCTTACAAAAGGATATTCAAATGAAAATAAGCAAGAAAACACAAACACAATCACACAAAACTTGATGACCAGCGTCAGGCTCTATGGGCAGTGTTCTCAACTGGCTTGAGGGATCCTGGCAAGCACCCAGATGTTATGCCAAGATGGAGAGGAACCCCTAAAGACCACCAGAGACCAAATCACTTATGTAAGAGACAATATCACTTATGGAAAAGTGAAGAGCCTTTATTTTCAAGCTCGAGCTTAGACTCTGTGTCCAAAACAGCAGTCAGTGAGAGCATGGAGCCCAGAGCCCAGGCAGGGTGGTTTTTTTTTTTTATCATAGCAAAGGTTGGGGTGAGGGGATTTCCAGGGTTCAGGACCCTGATTGGCTGACATTTGTCTAGGGATATAGGGAATGTTTGAAATGTTAGCTATTTCCCTTTAGATACCTGTGCCTGGGAGGTGGTCAGAGCAGAAGTCTGGAGAGCCCTGTCTTCCTCAGCCAACCTGCTGGCAAGATTGATTGAGGAGAAGAAGTAATCACCAAGTGGTGAGAAATCTCCTGGGCTACAACACTGCATAAATTATCCTTTAAAGACTCATTTATTTTAACATTAATTCAATCAACCTACCTAGATGTTTCAGCAAAACAACATGAATTTTATCTATATGCAAGGGAATTTGTGTCTGCATCCATTTGAGTATCTCAGTGTATTTATTTTACTATTTATGTAATAAGTTATTTAAATTAAATCTCGTAGTTTTGTATTTTCTTTAATGTAACAAACTATCACATGCAATAAAATTATTTTGAATCCCATTAAATTTTGCTGTATACAACACTTTTGATTTATTAATTTTGGATCTTTTCAAAATATTTCAATCTTTTTAGTTGGTACTCCAAACCATAAAAATTTTACAAAAAGACAGAGTATTGAAAATTGTACTGGATACAACTGTTCATTGCATAGTGTTTAGACAAACCCTAAATCTGTCCCTCTACTTCTCCCAGTATATAGTATTCTCTGTATGTAAAGCCAGCATACTGCTTGATGGGAAGCCAGTGAATCTTGCTTCTGTCACATTGTGACTTAGTCTTCTTTCACACATGTTTCCCAGAGGAATCCTCCCTCTGACCTCCATGACCTCCGGAACCTTTCATCTACTCTCAACTTCTATGAGTTTAACAGTTTTGGGTTCTAGATATGAGTGAGCTCATGTACAGTGATAGAAACAGATCACAGAAAAGTGATTAGCCTGCCTGAATACCACAGACAAACATACCAAGAAGAAATAAGGAAACCAACCCCATTCATAAGAGCCTCATGAACCATCCCTGAAGTAAATCCTACCAAGAAAAGTGAAACGCCTTTAAAATTAATCCTTTGCAACACTACTATAAGATCTCAATTTTCATGGGTTTTTCATGTCGTCCTCCTCCTCTTCCTCCTCCTCCTTCTCACCCTTCTTCTCTTGGAGCTTCCAGTTTTGCATGGATACAGGGCCATCTCCTGGAGCCTAGGTAGCTTCTTCCAGGGGCCCCAACCCTGAGGACAACTTAATCTCTCTCTCAGAGGCTATCAACTGCCACAGTTCCTCAGCTCGAAGAGTACTTTACTCCATTTTCCAAGCTGGGATTTTGTCTGTCCTGGTCTTGTCCATTCGGTCATAGCCACTCTTGGTTCCTTAGTGCAACTGTCCTGTTGTGTCCGAGAACACTGCTTTGCTGTGGTCAACATCCACTGCCTCTGGGTCTTACAATTCTTCTGCTCCCTCTTCTACAATGATACTTGGGGCAGGAAGTCAGCCCTTTATTTTGTGTTCATGGATCAGTTGTGGGTCTCTGTTTATTGCCATGGACTGTGAGAAGTTTCTGTGGTAAGGGGTAGTAATCCTACAGTAACTCACTCGTAGATATGTAGTTGTCATGTGAATTCAGGTATTGTGACACCACAACACAGCTTTTATTCTTTTGTATCTTCATGGTTCCACATGTGCTCTTTTTTTATTTGTTTGTTTGTGATTTTTTTCGAGACAGTGTTTCTAAGTGTAGTTTTCGTGCCTGTCCTCGATCTAGCTCTGTACACCAGGCTGGCCTCAAACTCACAGAGATCCTCCTGCCTCTGTTTCCTGAGTGCTTGAATTAAAGGCGTGCCCTACCACCTCCTGGTCTGTATGTATTCTAAAAGTGATGCTTCTGGGAGAAACATAACATAAATTTTGTATTGTGTGGCTGGAGAGATGGCTCAGAGGTTAGAAACACTGGTTGTTTTCCAGAGGTCCTGAGGTCAAATTCCACCAACCACCTGGTTGCTCACAAATATCTGTAATGAGATCTGGTGCCCTCTCTCAGCCTGCAGGGATACATGCAGGCAGAACACTGTATATGTAATAAACAAATCTTATAAATAAATAAAAATGTAATTAAGAAAATTTTGTTATGTGTAGAGGATTTAATAGGAATGTCCCCCATTGACTTTTGTGTTTGAATGTTTGGCCCATGGGAATTGGCACAATAGGAGGTACCAATCGTGCCAATCCCCCGTGTTGGAGTAGGTGTGGCCTTGTTGTAGGAAGTGTGTCACTGTGGAGTGGACTTAGAGGTCTTATATGCTCAATCTAGGCCTTGTGTGGCAGTCTCCTTCTGCTGACTGTGGATCAAGGTGTAGAATTCTCAGGTCCTTCTCCAGTACCATGTCTGCCTGTATGCTGCCATGTTTCCTACCATGAAGATGATGGTGGGAAGTGAAGCTGTAAGCCAGCCCCAATTAATAGTTTTCCTTTATAACAGTTGCTGTGGTCCATAATTCATGTGTTTCCATTCATTTGGCTATTTGTCCCTGTGTTTTATCCAACCTTGGTTTCAACAATTCTCGCTCATATAAACCCTCCTCTTTCTTGCTAATTAGACTCCCAGTGCTCCACCCGGGACCTAGCCGTGGATGTCTGCATCCAGATTCCTCAGTCCTTGGAGGGGTTTCTGGCACAACTATTAGGGTGTTTGGCCATCCTATCACCAGAGTAGGTCATGGGCCCCCAACTGGATCAGACCCTCTGAATAGGTGAGACCGTTGATTGGCTTGATCTGTTTGGGAGGCATCTAGGCAGTGGTAACAGGTCCTGTGCTCATTGCATGAGTTAGCTGTTTGAAACCTGGGACTTATGCAGGGACGCTTGGCTCAATCTGGGAGGATGGGACTGGACCTGCCTGGACTGAGTCTACCAGGTTGATTTCAGCCCTTGGGGGAGTCTTTGCCCTGGAGGAGGTGGGAATGGGGGTTGGCTGGGGGGAAGGGGAGGGGGCAGGAAGGGGGAGAATAAAGGAATCTGTGGCTGTTATGTAGAACTGAATTGTAGCAGAAATCTTAAAAGTTCTTATTAATAAAATCAAACCTGAGGCGAGTTATTGGGGTCCATGCTGGTAGATCAGAGAGACAGAACAAGCCATAGCTATCTCACCTCACCGGATCCTCAGCTGGTCTTGTCTCTTCAGACTGGAGGCCTCTGAGTCCTCATCCGGAATGGGTCTCAGCTGAATTACTGCTCAAAAGCCTGAATGCTTAACCAGCCAAAATCTTCTAGTTTCTGGTCCTCACGCCTTATATATCTTTCTGCTTTGTACCACCACTCCCTTGGATGAAAGGCTGGCTTTCTGGGATTAAAGGCGTGTGTCACCATGCTTGGCTATTTCCAATGTGTCCTGGAACTCACAGAGATCCAGAGGGATTTCTATCTCTGGAATGCTAGGATTAAAGGTGTGAGTGCCACCATTTTCTAGCCTTTGTATCTAGTGGCTGTCTGTTCTCTGACCCCAGATAAATTTATTAGAGTACACAATATTTTGGGGAACACAATACCACCACACTGAATGGTATTATAAAATAAAATAAAGGGGAAAAAAGAGTTGCTGTGGTCATGGTGTCTCTTCACAGCAATAGAAACCTTAACTAAGACAGATTGCATTGAACCTGAAGATCCCTAGGATATAGAGTCACTTTCAGAGCATCATTGTATATAATCAACATAGATCTTTTCCACTGAATCTTAGTAGGTAATGTTATTGCTGCTCCTGTCTCATGTGGATGACACACCGGTTTCTTTCTACAGCTTTCATTTCCAATGACATCATATTTTTTGCTTCATTGCCATGGACAAAATCATGGTTTTCTTCCGAGGACAGAAGAAAAGAGAAATACAGCGGATATGGAGACATCTATCATCAAACCAACACTTCAAGAAAAGAGAGGAAGAGTGACTGGAAAAGTATAGACAGTTGAAGTACTGAAAGCCTTTGCTGTCTTTGAAAGTAGCCTGAACTCCACTACAATTAGTCCCCTTAGAACTGAGTATTAGCCACTGAAATCTGTAAGGAATTGATGGTTTACAAATACTTTATATAGGGAACAGTGTCCTAGCAAACCACTGAAGGGGAAGTATGTATAAACATATATATTATATATGATGCACTATTTAATAACAGCACATGCTATATATAATAATGTACATATATGTGCACACAGCTTTCTTTCTGATATACTCACAGTCCCTCCCTGCTTTCCCAGACCCCATATTTTAGCCTCATAGCCCGGGTTTCCTCCTCCCTGATATGGGAAGACACAGTGTTTGCTCCTCATTCTCTCCTCATCAACCAGCTCTGCCATTCTACAACTGATATTTATTACATCTTGCTTTCTGACTATTATATTTATGGAAATGCATAGCCACCAGTTGAAATAGAATATGAAGCAATTCAAGTTTTGTGAGAGAGTTTCCTCTTTTTGTTTTGTTTTATTTAAATCAGAGTGTTCTTCTAAAGAACCATAGCTAACTATGGCCAAAAACAGAGAGGGGTAGGTGGAAGGGTAGGGTGGAGCTAGTAATAGGCAGTGGGAGAGAGAAGGGGAGGGGCAGGGGGAGGAGGAGGGAGAGGGGCACGGACAGAGGAAACAATCTGCCATGCTGGTAAGCATTTAGAGAGGAAGAGAGCTCCCTACAGGCCATCACTTTCAAAGAAGAAACAGTTTTACTCTGGTGTGTTTTCTTTAAAAATTTTATTTCCCAGAAGAGTTTTTCTCCAAAACTAAAACAGGAATTTTCCCCTGAAAAACTGACATCACTTTGGAAGACTCAATTCCCTTCACTTCTCATCTAAGGGAGGGAGTACCCTCCCAGGTCCACAGGGGTCATGCCTTCTGGACAGTGGTCTGCTCAACATGCACAAAAGAGTCAGTAAGGCTTTTTCCCCTCTAGTCTTCTCTAGAGGAGGTTCTCTGGAGAAGGAGGAGTCTGTGTGTAGTTCCCTCAGTTGATAACTACAACCAAGCTCTGTGTCTGACCTCACATCATTTTGACCAGTATGTAAAGCATTTGTAATGTGTCATGTAACTGAGAAAACCATGTCCCAGCTAGGAATGATGTAAAATAATGTCTGAACACTCAAAGCAGATTCTCCCTCCGCTGCTCTGCCTACTGAGACCAGCAACACTGGGCTTGGGAAATGCACTGACTTATGACTGTTGTTTAAAGAGTGACTTCAAAAGTTCAGGTTACCTCTCCAAGATAGATCATGTCACAAGGGGCAATCTGAATCCTTGTTACAGACAATATTACAGTCACTCTTAACTGGTACAGAGTGAACTAGTTCTGATTCACACTGGATTGAGATCTGTTTTTGGCAGGGTCACAGATCAACAGCCCAGAGTATCTTCACCCAACATCCCCTTTGGATTCTTCAGGACATATAAGGGAGGAAGACAATGCCATCTGTAGGTACAGCTACAAGAGTAACCCTAGAGATTCATCCACTTCATATATACATATATAATAATTTGGGAATTTTGCATCATGCACCCCAATCCTGGACCCTTCACAGCACTCCCATATCTATCACTCACCCCTTCAGCATTGACCTCCGACAGAAATTAATTAAAAACAAAATGAAACAGACATAAAAATCCACCTCAATCCACTGTCTTTCCCACTTCCTCAACCCTTCTTCATTTGTCCTAATGACATCAGGAGATTCAGTATGTTACAAAGTATACCTATTTCTTCAATCAGCCTCACCCTCACATGTTCTTTGCAATGAGTCATTGGTCTGGTTCAAGACGTCTGGCCTCTGGAACACCATCATCACTGGACCCTACATATAGAAACTCTCCTAATATCCTGTTATTGCACCAAGTCAGTCATAGAGATCCTGGGGTTATTGCTGTGTGATGTTCTGTATGATAAAACTGTTGTTCTGATTGGTTAATGAATAAAATATTGATTGGCCAGTAGCCAGGCAGGAAGTATAGGTGGTACAAGGAGAGTAGAGAATTCTGGGAAGTGGAAGGATGAGGCAGAGACACATTGCCAGCTGCCACCATGACAAGCAAGATGTAAGGTAGCAGAAGGCCAAGAACCATGTGGCAACTTATAGACTAAGAGACATGGGTTAATTTAAGGTGGAAGAATTAGATAGAAAGAAGCCTGCCACGATAATACAGTTTGTTAGCAATAAAAAAACTCTGTGTATTTACTCAGTTGAGTCTAAATGATTGTGGGACAGGCCGGTGAGAGAGATTTGTCCTGACCATGGGGCAGGCAGACTGGAGAAAACTCCGGCTACAGGTTAATGTTCTGTAGGACCAGTCATCAGGTCATAAATGGGATAGATGATGAGGGGGGCAACCTAAGGTCTAGGATGTGGGTCTAAGTGGTAGCTGAGCTCCACATTTGGGAAGCTGGGACCAGCCTCCTCAGGTTGTGGTTAGAGACAGCTTTCCTACACCAATTCCCTTGGGGCCTCCTCTCCAGTGCCCGCAGTGAGGGGTGTGGTGCTATACGTCCCAAGAGGAACTGAGGCAGCTCTCCTGTTGCAGTGTCCAGTGAGGGGCAGGGCTAGTCATTCCAGGATCAGTGAAGGGCAGGGTGGGCTCAGCATGGCCCTTGGATTTCAACATGTACAGTTCTTATGGACCTCTGTGGTGACAGTGGCCATGGACATCAACACAGACACCAGTGCAGCAGGACTATGGACCCAGACATGGCCTGCAGGAGTAACTCAGGTCAATATGTCTCATCAACTCCTTCTTAAGAGTAACTTGTCAACTACAAATTCCTTCCTCCTGTCAGGTCTAGCCACTCAACTTCATAGTCAGGAGAAAGTAGCCATTGTCACTTTGTTTGTGGGACATGCCCACATGAAGGTTGCCATGTTGGAGTCATCAGAAGAATCACAGGAATAGATAAAGGATTATCCAATATATAGGGACACACACTGTGGAGTGCGTATAAGGGGAAAATTGATTGATACCAAGTTGATCTGCAGAGCTTGTAATTGTAGAAGACTTTGTCAGGGAGTATGATTATGGATAAACCAGAGTCTGTGTGTCATTGTGCAACATCTTTTAGACATGACTTTCTGCATTCTTTCCTTGGTCCTTATTTTGAAGGTAACATTAATAACCTTTATGTTTATATAATAGAATAAATTACTTTAAAGCAGTCCCATACTATCACCATGCCCAGAAATTATGTACAGCCATATCATTTTCTACATGTTAGATATAATAATCTGCTTTGGTTCAATAGAATTGTGGAATCAAGAGACAGGAATAAAGAAACTGACACAGGACCGTGATGTGAGGAGAGCATCTTAGTTAGTTTCTATTGCTGTGAAGAGAAACACGAACATGGCAACTCTTGAAAAGCAAAACATCTGGGGATCCTTCACACTCTGACCTCTGGTCATGTGTTTACTGCTGAACACAAAAAACTTTCAAATGAATCTACTGAAACCATAGCAGTGATTTTCAAGGATTTATGAGGCTAAAAATGAAGCAAAACCACACTGTGTGTGAGTACTGATGTCATCAAGATATGGTGAGCAATCTCAGGAAATGGGGCACAAGAAGTGGGCTGAGGACACTGTACCACAGTGCAGCAGAAAGTTGTTGCTATTGCTTCCCCACTGGGATGACAACACTTCCTTCTTTTGATTTCATTTCAAGTGACACCACAATTTCAGTTCAATGCCACCAACAACGTCAGTATCTTCTCTCTAGGAAAGTGGGGGGAGGGAAAGTAACAAAATATTCAATGCAAAGAAAATTCAAGAGACAAATAACATCCACCATGGAGCCTCCATCACCATACAAAAATTAAATGAATAATTATACACATTGGCAGTACTGAACCTCTATTATGTGGTAGAACCCCTCAAGGCTCTTCTGCTCTATTTTCAAATAGACAAAGACAGAGTGTGTGCAGTATCCACTACTAAAGTAAAACTGAATAAATATCTGTAAGTCCAAACTTCTGGGTAACTAACAGGCAATCAGAGGCACTGCTATCACTGTGTCTTTTGGTCTGTATTTCCACCTCCCAACTTCAGGCACAGCAAGCACTCAGTGAAAAATATTGATCACAAAATAAGTATGGGGAAAAAAATTCAAACACTTATATCTTACAGGGACAAACTGGGATATTTACACTTTACTACAGACCTTAGAGTCTTCTGATGTTGACATCTGGGGATTCTTGAGATTCTGACCTCTGGCCATGTGCACACTGCTCAACAGAAAAGCCATTCTGATGAATCCACTGAAATGAGAGCAGCTACCTTGTTGGATATAGGGCGCTAAAAAGCAAACAAACACCACAGGTTGTGTGAGTGCTGATGTTATCAAGATATGGTGAGCACTCCCAGGGAGTGGGGTACAAGAAGATAGCTAAGGAGACTGTAGAGATGGCTGACAGGTCAAGAGCACTTACTGATCTTCCAGAGGTCCTGAGTTCAATTTCCAGAAACAACATGGTGGCTCACAACCATCAGTAATGAGATCTGGTGCCCTCTTCTGGCCTACAGTCACATGTGATATATAATAAATAAATAAATAAATAAATAAATAAATAAATAAATAAATAAATAAATAAATAAATAAATAAATAAATAAATAAATAAATAAATCCTTTAAAAGAAGAAGAGGAAAAGGAGGAGAAGAGGAAGAAGAAGAGAGCCACTGTGGGGCAGAGAGTGTGAGTCTACTCAAACTCCACAGAAGTCACAGGGCAAGTAGAGAAAAGGCAGCAATCAGGGATCACAATCTTTGAGTCAGACACAGCTAGAAAAATACACATGCTGTTTTGGGTAATTGGCTTTGGTAGAAAGATCCTCCATACAGGAATGGTGGGCAGAAAGGGAGATGTATCTATGGATCCTGACTTTGAAGGCACTGTGAAGCACAAACCCAGACTGACAAAATAGGTCCATGACTGAGAGAAATTTCAGAGACACACTGTTAACAGTAGAAGTCACAATGGCTATAACACAGAGAAGCCCCGAATGGTCTTCATTCAGACGAATGGTCTCCTGGAACACTAAACGGCATCCCTTCCCATCTTAAGGTCAGAGGACACCAAAAGTGGCAAAATTACACCAAAACTTTTCGTTAGAGCAAAGCATAGATGATACATTTTCATGAGTTTTTTTGAACATATGTGTGTGTGCAGCAAAGATGTGGAGTGAGAGAACAACTTCCATGAATAAGATTTCTGGTCCCACCATGAGTTTGAGGGATGAACATGAATATGTCCGTCTTGATCAGGAAGCTCTTGTTGATTGTACCATAATAACCACCAAATGATCATACAAGAAATAACTAATATAGAATACAAACCAAATTTGAGCCTTCATCTACTTAAGAACTCAAGTTATTAAGATAACTAGAGTAAAATAACTCAAACTCGCAACCCAAACCAACACAGACAAGAATATTACATGTGCCATTGTTTCAAATAACACCTGTAGACTCACAAAAATTAGTTGAAACAAAATTGACATTACAATTCAAGTAGCTATATTAAGAAATATATGAAGCACAAAATTCAACTGCAGCATGAAATTCAAGAAATTTCCAGGCCAAGTATTAGAGGTACGGTTTTATGCTTTACAGACAAGTGATTTCACACAGGAAAAGTATATCTGTAATATAAATATCAACCACAATTTCTTTCAGGAATAAACTCTAGAGAAGGTTTGTTGAGGGGGAGCATTAAAATTGGAAACAATAATGAAAATAAAAATGGCAAGAAAAATAATGACCAGAAACAAGCAGGGAATGACTGAAAGAAAGTGAAAAGTACATGGGAGAGTACTGGGAGGGCAATCAGAAAATGGAAACTAGTGCTTTCTCTTATTTAAGACACACAGACCCAGGCAGGATGGACTTCAGAGAACCTAGAGGAGAAGGTTCAGGACCACAGAGCCCAAAGGACCAGCAGGATCTGCCACATTCACAATGGCCAGGCCCTGTGCTCTCCTGACATTCCTTGTGGTGATGCACTACTGGTCAAGTTGCTGTCTGGGATGTGACCTGCCTCACACTCATCACCTCAAGAGCAAGAGAGTCTCCACACTACTGGCACAAATGAGGAGACTCTCCCCTCTCTCCTGCCTGAAGGACAGAATGGACTTTGCATTCCCTCTGGAGAAGGTGGATGCCCAGCAGATCCAGAAGGCCCAAGCCATCCCTGTCCTGCAGGAGCTGACCCAGCAGGTCCTAATCCTCTTCAGCTCAAAGGAATCATCTGCTGCTTGGGAGACAAGCCTCCTGGACACATTCTGCACTGACCTCCTTAAGCAGCTCAAAGACCTGCAAGCCTGTCTGGTGGAGCAGGGTGAGGTGCAGGAACCTTCTTCAAGCCAGGAAGACTCCCTGGTGGCTGTGAGGAACTACTTCCACAGGATCACTGTCTACCTGAAGGAGAAGAAACACAGCCCCTGTGCCTGGGAGGTGGTCAGAGCAGAAGTCAGGAGAGCCCTGTCTTCCTCAGCCAAGCTGCTGGCAGGACTGACTGAGGAGAAGGAGTAAGACCTGAGCCAAAGTGGAGAGGACTCTCCTGGGCTGGGATCCTGTACCTCACTGCTCAGATTTGGCCTTTTCCAAGAACTCTTTGAGTTTGATATCAAACTAGCCTGGATGGTTATCCTAATATTGGGTTATATTGTGTTGATCTGTAAGGGCATTTGCTTATTGATTCAGATGTTTTATTTGTTTGTTGGTTTATTTATTCATTTAATTTATTTATTAGTTCTTCTGCTTGTTTGTTTATCTACATGATTTAATTTATTTTTAAACCATAGATTTTTATATTTCCTTTAAATTTTCAAACGGTTATTCTTAATTTATTTCTTCTATTCAATAAATTTTTTTACTATACATGGTTAATCTTATGTGTCATCCATTAGATCTTTTGAAAACTGTTTGAGGCTTCTAAATTCATTCTGTACATCATAAATATAACACACCTTTGGAGAAAATATTTTGGCCACTCCACGTAGTTAAAAGGATATTTATTTAATGGCGTAACTCACAAATTAAGTAATGGGTAGGTCGCAGGGTCTGGGGAAGGTGTAACGCAGTCCAGCGGTGTTCTCCGGAGCTCTGCACAGTCAATCTGCACCGGTCAGCGTCCCGGCACCGATAGCGCCCAGAGAGAGCGCTGACCCATCCAGCTCTCGGGTCCCTGGGCGCCTCCCCTCGTCCTGCCTCATAGGCGTGACAGTTGCCAGAGTCTCAATGGGGGTTGGAACTTCCAGAACCAAGCTGGAATGGCTACCCACTACATCTCCCCCTTTTTGTCTAAATAAGAAGGTTCTAAACTAATACAAGACTATATACAAAGGAATGGTTATCAAATATTGTCCAGAAATAATGAGAGATAATGACCTAGATAAGATATAACTACAACCAATGCAAACAATATCAAGCAAGAAACACATACTAAAATCCAGAGAAGTATAGAGCATAGGTAAACAGCATGTTATAAAGATCATTCAAAGGTGTCCTATCCTAAAGAACCTGAATCTAATACTTAATATGTTCTATCTAAGATATTATATATACTAAGTTGTAACTATAACTGCTAGTCTTCAATCCCATCAAAGACCTGAGAAGGAACATAATGGTACCTGAGAAATGGTAGATGGATGCAAGCAACTTTCGGGAATCTTGCAAGAGTAGACCAAGACAGCTGGCAGCCTGGACAGTCACCTAATGTTTCTCAGCATTGTTGGTGCATTCAAATTGGCTACAGGCCTAGAGTATCTGACAGACCATTTTCAGAAGCAGGATTTCTGAAAGACCATCTTACCCTGTCTTGGCAGAGTACAGTGGTCTCTTTCCTTGTGTCCCGCTTGTCCAGAAAGGACAGCATTATATTTGTACTGTCAGCCATCAAGGCAAGGGCAGTTCTTTGTCCAGTAGGCCATTTTGTGCCAAAAGACAAACTTCCAAATGGAAATGTCTTAGAAGCCCAACATTCTCTCGGGATCAAATTGGTGCAGCCAGGAGCAATTGTGTCTCACGTCAACAGAATTCTAAGTTATTTAAATGCCATATTCTCTAGGTCTATGAAGTGTTTGAAGATTACCTATCTATCTGAAATATATCTATGTATACCTAGAAAACTTAACTAACATGGCTACAGATATGATTATCAGAGATGACTAATTATTAATCTATTTTTAATTATCCATTACAATTTTAAATGAGTTACATAAACATAATACCTCAAATAAGAATAGAAATATATATATACACAGTATAACAAAATTAACTTCAAGTTTGTATCAATAAACTAAAATTTATACCAATGTAAAACATTTTAAACATAAACTAAAATCTATACCAATGTAAAACATTTTAAACAAGTTCTTCTTTAAAAGTAGGTTCATTAATCTACCCTTTTATCTTATCATCTCTATATCCTCCTATATATCCATATCATATCCCCTTTTCTTTTTTAGAAAGAGATCACATTTATAATCAACCTGTTTTAAATAAAAATATTGGTTTTTTTCTGTCCCACACCAGAGGGCTCTTGTGATTTGGGACACAAGAATCTCTTAACCATTTTTTTTAAAGCAATATGTCTGGGTTTAGAGGGGGAGTGAGCCAATTCCACCTCTAAAGCCAGCTTGGTATATTTGGGAATTTGGGCATAGCATCTCTTACTACTTCCTGCTGGAGGGGGGCGCTGTATCTTATGGGGACACAAAGAAAATTTTAGACCTATGGGGTAGTCCGTGAGGCTGTATTGTGTGAACCAGTTGCCTTGAAACCGCTCTGGATGTTGGATCATCTGGGCCATGGTGTCATCGGAGACCTTTCAGGGGGTCTTGGCTGGTGAAACCTGATGTATCTTAATCTGGAACAAATCCACAGCCTCTGGATTTCTGTGGAAACAAAAGCAGAACCTCTTTTCCAAAGTAACATATCCTTATATCCAAATTTTGAAGTCAAGGTACCTTTAAATTATACATTTTGGCATAACTCAACAGCTTTTGTAATCAAATGTTTTTCTTTAGTTACGAATATCAAAGAGAACATAATCCAGATTCTCTGTGTGGTAGCCATCTTTATGTGGCTTATGTTTTATATTACCTTGAGCCTATTGATTTAAACTGCACCATTCTAAGACTGAAACGGCACTGTGGATGCTGGCTCCGCCCACTTTAGCTTCCCAACATGCCAGTGGTACGTTTTCTGCCAGCTCTGGGAGTCATCAAGTCTCAGAAATAGTGGTCTAAGCTTTTATCAAAGCAGTGTGTGGCCCAGAAACCTTTTTTTTTTTTTTAATACTAGTAAAGACTAAATCTACCACACAGCTTAATGCGCCACTGGCAGACGCCTCATTTCCGCCACACTGCCGGTCAAACGCACCCGCCAGGAACCCGCCAGTGTTCAAACCTGCGTTTTGCGGCGTCTAGCTGCCCGTATGAGACAAGAAGCAGGAACCTGGTTTTGGCTCTGTTTAGAACTGGTTATTAAACATTGTCAGGTTTAAGGTGGAAACTGGAGCCGTTGGGTTAAAGACTAGATAGTTGTAATTTCCTCAGTTATGATAAAAGATAAGTTAGATATAAAACCTTAAACTCACAAATATAAGAGAGATAGGACATCTTCTTTAATATTGTAACTATAATTCTTGCTCGGTAATTGTTTTGTTATATGTAATTTTACCATGTTAAAGTTAAAACCTTCCTTTTTAAAAAAAGAAGAAAAGGGGAAGTGCTGTGGATATCATTCTATATAAATAAAACACTGATGGCCAGTGACCAGGCAAGAAATAGGTTGCCAGGCAGGAAGTAGGTGGGACAAGGAGAGAGGAGAATTCTGGGAAGCAGAAGGCGGAGGGGGGAGACACTGCAGCCACCCCCAGGACAAGCAGCATGTGAAGACGCCAGTAAGCCACCAGCCACGTGGCAAGGTATAGATTTATAAAAATGGGTTAATTTAAGATAAAAGAACAGTTAGCAAGAAGCCTGCCACGGCCATACAGTTTGTAAGTGATATAAGCGTCTGAGTGATTATTTTATATGTGGATTATGGGACTGAAGGGCTTGGGGAACCTGGAGAGAAGCCCTCCAGCAACACACCTGGACTTGGTAGGAAAAAATACTGAAAGCTATGTGCACTGCTTAGACTTAAGTGGTGTGTTCATGCAGCCATCATGTGTTTCCTGTTCACTGATGGTAAAAATCTTACTTCTCTCCATTAGATAGTACTCCTCTGGATGTATAGCCATCATGCTGTACAGAAGGCAACCAGAACACCTTTCTTGTGTTCCATTGTGCCTTAGTCTTCCTGACCAACAATTCTCCACGACATCACTGTCCTCCCATAACTAACATTTGACTTCCGACTTCTATGAGATGAATCAATTGTATTCGAAAGATGAGGGAGACCATGAAACCAAAGTAAAATAAAGCACAAAACAAATGAGGATATTCCTACATACCATTAAAAAAGTGAAACCTGAATGGAGTGTCAGCCCTGTCTTGGTGATGGCTTCAATTGCTGAGATAAAATATCATGACATAAAGCATTTTGAGGTAGAAAAGTTTTATTATAGTTTAAAATTACAGCACATTCCATCACTTAGAGATTTTGCCAGGATCTTAAACAGGGCAGGAACCTGAAGGCAGGGCCTGATATAGAGGTCATGGAGGAACACACTGTCTCCTGCCTTGATGTCTCAGGGCCTGCCCAGCCTGCTTTCAAATACTCATCAGAACCACCTGCCCAGGGGATGGATCAGCCATAGTTTGCTAGACACTTTTACAGCATCATCAGTTATTAATGTGATTTAGAGACTGGTCTCCAGTTTGATTTTGTGGAGACATCTTCCCTGGTGCGATCCCTTCTTCCCACATGAAACTATCCAGGGTCATTTTAATTTAGAATTATCCAGGGTAAAATCCCTTTATAATACCTCAAAAAACATACCCAGAAAGAAATCTAACGAGGGAACTAATGATATTCTTCTAAAAGTACACAGCTCATGCCTCTCAATTTCATTTGTTATCTTTTTTTTTTCAATTTTTTTTATTTTACATACTAAGCTCATTTGTCCTTCCCTCTACTTCTCCTGCCCTCCACTCCCATCCTTCACCCCTTACCATGTCTTCTAATCCTCAGAGGAGGGAAGTCCTCCCTTGGGAGTCAACAAAGTGTGGCATACCAGGTTGAGTATAGCTCCCCACTGCTTCAAGGCTGAGCAAGGTGTCCCAGCATAGGGTTTGGGCTCCCCAAAGCCAGTTCTTGCACTTGGGTCAAGTCCTGGTCCCACTGCCAGGGTCCCACAAACATATCAAGCGACACAAGTGTCAGCAGCATTCAGAGGACATAGGTGGGTCCCATGCAGGGCTCCAGCTGTCAGTCCAGAGTCTCTGAGCTCCCAGGAGCTCAAGTCAGCTGTCTTTCTGTTTTTCCCCATCATGATCTTGACTCCCTGCCCCCTTTGCTACTAGGATCCCATCTCCACCTCTTCTGATGTCCAGGAACTTAGTAGCCCAGTGCTTGGACTTGGATCAATGAATCTGCTAACTGTTGCCAGTAGTGCATGGATACACCGCCATCTAGTGGACACGGGCAACCTCTCAGGGACCCCATTACTGAGGATAACCGAATTTTCCTCTCCCAGCAGCCATCAGTTGAAAATAGTTACTCAGCTCGGGCTGGTATTTCCTGACATCCTCCCTGCTTGAAACTGGGATTTTGTCTGTCTCCATCATACTCAGACTGTGCATGCAGTCACAGCTGCTATAAATAGGGACCTGCAGCTACTATATTGTGTTTACAAACCACTGTTTCCTGCAGTCAGAAAGTGTCTCTGGGAATCCCCATCTTTCTGCCAGCTCTTGTGTAAAGAGTACTGCCCTATGGAAGCCAGGAAAGCCATACTGATCTTTGCTCAGACACCTATTCCCTTTACATTGACCACTTTGAATTGTCTGTGTCCAGTCATCTATTGCCATGAGAACCTCCTCTGAGGAGCACTGACAGATGGACTTATATTCTGTGAGATATGGAAGGTGATGTATAAAATCAGGCCTTTTGACACCACGGCCATTGCTCTTATTCTTGACATTCCTGCTCTCCAGCAGCTTCCTGTTTCCACAGGTATCTTAAGATTGGTGTTGCTGGGAAGAAAATAATTGAAATTTTGAGTGAGATTGCATTGAGTCGGCAGTTCACTTTCCTAAATGCACTCAGTTTGATGTAAAATTACTTTATTTTCTGGCCATTGAACTTTTAAGTTGAACACTCTTAACATTGTTGTTATTGCTTCCCCACTGGAATGACATCACTTCCTTTCTTTTGCTTTCATTTCAAGTGACACCACAATTTCGGTTCAGTGCCACCCACAACTTCAGTATCTTCTCTCTAGGAAAGTGGAAAAAAGAAACAAAATATTCAATGCAAAGAAAATTCAAAATAGAAATGACACCCACAATGGAGCCACCATCATCACAGATAATTTGAATGAAAAATTATGGAGATTGGCAATACTGAAACACTTCTATGTGATGAAATCCCTCAGGGTCTTCTGCTCAGTGTTCAAATTGACAAAGACAGAGTTTGTGCAGTATCCATTCTTAAAGTAAAACTGGATAAATATCTGTAAGTCCAAACTTCTGGGTAACTAATAGGCAATCAGAGGCAATGCTATCACTGTGTCTTCTGGTTTGTATTTCCACCTCCTATCTTCAGGCACAGCAGCACTCAGTGAGCAAATATTGATCACAAAATTAGATTCTGGAAAAATCTCAAATACTTACCTAGTGCAAATATCCTCAGGACAAACTGGGTAATTTACATATCACTGCAGATCACAGGGTCTTCTGCTGTTGACATCTGGGACTTTTTGACACTCTGATCTCTGGCCATGTGTTCACTATTGAACACAAAAGCCTTTCTAATAAATCCGTTGAAACCAGCACAGCCTTCTTCTAGCACTTATGACGCTAAAAACCAATTAAACACCTCACTGTGTGTGAGTGCTGATGTCATAGTGTGTAGCATAAGGATAAAACTGTTGTTAATCCCAGATGGGATAGTGTGTAGCATGGGCACAAAACTGTTGTTAATTCCAGATTATCAAGTGCAAAAGAGAGGCAGACTGGATGGGATTTCATATCCTTAAAGGTCGCCTTCAGGAGGAAACCCCCTGTGGCCTCACAGGGGGCCATTATCCATCAGCCTGGATCCCCACAGTGCACTGGTTCAGGCATGCTCAGAGCTATGTGAGGCCCCAGGCAGCTCCTGCCTTCTGCATGCCATGTTGCAAAGTTTCTACCAGAGGCTCCCTGCAAGGGGGCCTGGCCTCAAACCTGCCATGTCTGGCCCCTTGGTGCTCATGGCCTGCCCTAGCTCCCAGCAGCTAGGTGGCACCTCCAGTTCCCATGGCAGCCCCTGGGCCACCAGACTGCCACTGCCAGACATGTTTCACAACAGTGCTCTCCCCATCTGCTGCTGCATGTGCTCTGGGTCAGAGAGCAAGGAAGCAATAGGGGACAGAAGTACTCTCAGTCTGTCCCAGTTCAACCAAAGGGACCCTCTGTCCCTTCTGCTGGTCATCCGGCCCCAAAAGCTGTCCATGTACAGTTTTTATCTGGAGTCACAACACATGCATAAACCAGGCATAAAACATGCACACTTGTGGCCACATTTCTCACACATACACACATTTATATAGGCAGGACATTCCAACAAAAAGGCAAACAATTTTCCCAGGGATACAGTGTCATCTGATCAACTCAAAAACTCTAAAATAAGAGTCTACAGTTCTTGTTAGTCAGGAAAAGAACAAAATTATAACACACAAGACAACAAAACAGCTCTCCTGGCACCTGGAGACAAAACCACAGGGAAGATACTGGCCTCGGGCCTTCCCGGTCTATACAAATCAAAATCAGATACAAATCAACCAAAGGAATTCAAACTCATCCAAAGAACCTTCTGCAGGTACTTCATTACAAAAGGATATTCAAATGAAAATAAGCAAGAAAACACAAACACAATCACAGAATCACAGAAAACTTGTTGGCCAGCGTCAAGCTCTAAGGTCAATGTTCTCAGCTGGCTTGAGGGATCGTGGCAAGCACCCAGATGTTATGCCAAGATGGAGATGAACCCCTAAAGACCACCAGAGACCAAATCACTTATGTAAGAGACCAAACCACTTATGTAAAAGTGAAGAGCCTTTATTTTCAAGCTTGAGCTTAGACTTTGTGTCCAAAACAGCAGTAAGTGAGAGCAGAGAGCCCAGAGCACAGGCAGGGTGGGTATTTTTTTTTTTTAATCATAGCAAAGGTTGGAGTGAGGGCATTTCCATGGTTCAGGACCCTGAGTGACTGACATTTGTCTAGGGATATAGGGAATGTTTGAAATGTTAGCTATTTTCCCTTAGATACAGACCCCATTAGGTGGGGTTAGCTTATTGCTTTTCCTGGGTCCAGGTGTTTCCTGCCAGAAGCTCTCTCTGGACCTCAAAATCTGTCATGGCAGCTGTGTGGTCAAGCTATTTTGCTCTCCACCACACAATTAGATGATTTGATATACCCATCTCACACTTCTCATTCTTTGGTGATAAAACCATTACCTTTCTCTAGTATAGAGTACTTTTCTGTATTTATATAACCAGCCTGCTGTGCAGTAGTAAGAATGTCTTGCTCCTGTCAAATGGTGACTTAGTCCTCTTTGACCAAATATTACTCAGACATTCTTGCTCCTGACTTCCCCGACCTATTTCTACTGTTCTACTCTCAATTCTGTGGGTTTAACTAAAAACAAATATATTTCACATGAACAGCTAGAGATGAAAGCAGTAATCTTCTAGGATTCATGAAACTTAAACCCAGAGGCCATGACTTCCAGTATGACTTCTGAAGTCATTCTTGAAGCACTCTGTCATGGAGTAAGTACAAGAGGGAGGGCTGAGGATGAGATTTCACTGTGCAGCAGAGAGTGGTAATGAACATGAGAGCTACTGAGTAAGTCCCATGGTATTAGAAGTAACACCATCCTGGGGTCAGACTCCACACACACGTACACACCAAGGAGGAACCAGCACTGCAGGTCTGGGTGATTGTCACAGGTTGAAGAACACTGTAGACCTCAGTGCACAGGGGGTGAGCAGAGAGGGAGGTGTCACCACTGATCCTGACTTGGAGGGACCAGAAAAAGCACAGCCATGTGGGTCTTGAGAGGGACAATTTATTCCTGAGACGAGAAATGTCAGAGAACCCCTTCGTAATGAGTCATCTGTGGAAATAAAGAGGAAAAGCACCATCTGGTTCTCCATTCCGAAGAGAATGTGCTATGAAGGCTCTGACCAATAACTACCCAGTTATGGAAGAACAAGTGTCCATGGAATATCTCTTTCCACTTAAAGTAGGCAAGAAAAATATGTTGTAAAACTTATCCCTCGAAGATAAATACCTACATATTTAACGAATTAAAAAACTCAGTGTGTGCTTTTGCACATACATATGTGTGCATGTTTTTATGCACAGACACAAAATTGTGTTCTTGAAATGTAGGGCTATGTTGGTATTTTATTTGTACTGAAATGTGATTTTATTTGTATGTTAATAAGTAAAGTTGCTTGGGGGTCAGAGCTAATTGCAAGCCATAGCAGAGGCTGTGCATTCGTGGCACATGTCTTTAATCCCAGCACTTGGTAGAAGAGCTAGGTAAATCTCTGTGTGGTCAAGGATGAGGGGTGGGCTGGGGGGAAGGGGAGGGGAACAGGACAGGGGAGAAAAAGGGAACCAGTGGCTGATATGTAGAACTGAATGGTATTGTAAAATAAAATAAAAAGGAAAAAAATAAGGATACAGTCAGCATTGAAGACACACGCCATTCATCTTAATACCATAGAAGACCTGGAAGGCTGTACAATCAGGCAGTGATGAGGCCGTCATGTGTTTGGATTTACAACCAATAAGAAGGCAGAACAGAAAGACTATATAAAGACAAACACACAGGAAGTAGCTTTCTTTTTCGGAGAGGTCTCTTGGCTACCTGCAGTAGGCAGGTAAGGCTCTTAGCTCTGAAATCTTGGCTTTCTTCTTTACATTGGTTCTGTGTTTCTTATTTAATAAGACTGTTGGTTACATCTAGAGGACTGATGAACTTTCAGACAGAGGCACATGCTAAAGAACTCTGCTGTCAGTAGACCATCCGTATGAACATGCTTAACAGATTCCTACATTTCTTTCACCTTTTTAAACGTTTGAAATTCACGTTAGTGCTGTTATCCATGTGCATCCACAGGAATGACAGAAAGACAGACTTCCTGGATAAGGATTCCAAGACAGACATCAGAATGCCAAGGACTGAGGGGGAGGAAAGGGCACTAGGAAGGTTCTGCACAACCAGGGAAAGCATCCCCAGGGTCAGTAGACACAGAGATGAGGGGACATGTTTCCAAAGAAATTATCAACAGTAGAGAAGCAAATATTGTAGGTAGATGCAGTTTGGAGGTGAGGGGAACAGTGACTCTAATGTTCTCTACACAGAAGGGCTTTTACATAACATAAAACAAATATAACATTATATTTTGTGGTTATTGAAATTAATAAATTTATTATTTACAGAATGAAGACAAAGGATTTGATGTTCCACACACACAGAAATGACCCTGCAGATCCCTAGCTGCTGTAGGAGACGTTGAGGAGCTAGAACTGCTTCTCTTATGATTTGACACAAACATTGTTTATAGGGACTCAACAATGCTACAGTGTCCTGTGCATGAGGATAAACATCACATGCTGATTAAAATGATTATAAATTTGGTATGATTGTATAAGTACTCATGGCACAGTATTTGAGAACCTAAGCCTTTGAAATCGAGTGTTCAGACACTTTACCCATGTGTGGTTTGGATCTGGAGTGTCTCTCAAGGTTTCCTGTGCTGGAGGCTGGTACTCATAGGAGCAGGGTTCACAGGGAACATGCGAGCCTTCATCATCCTCAAGGAACAAACTGTATCAGTGAAAGCCTGCTGATTGTTGGAGATGAGTGGACTACTAGGTAGTGAGGCTTTGCTGGAGGAAGGTTGGGGGCTCTATCTAAGGACACACTTCGTCCCTGTCTGTGTCTTGGCCACCATGAAGTGAGTGACTTGTGAGTCCCATTGTCTTCCTACTATGCAGTGGACCCAAATATCCATGTAGTTAACGTTCAAACTTGTGAGACAAAATAAGTGAAAATTAACCTTTGACATTTTTAATAGCTTCTCAATCTTGTGTATGTGAGTGTGTGTCTATGCAAGTATTTGTGTGTGACTATACATGTGTATCTGTTTGAGTGTGTGTGCATGTGTGTCTGTGTGTATGTATTGTGTTTGTGTATATATGTGAGAAAGTATGTATGCTAATGTGTGTGTAAGGATATGCATGTGTGATTCTGTGTTAGGTTGTGTATGTTGTATATATGGGTGTAATGTGTGATTGTGCATATGTGTGCTTGTACAAATGTGTGTGTGTATGTGGAAATTTGTGCATGTGTGTGAGTGTTTATACTTGTATGGGTTGGGATGTGTACATTGGTGTGTGCTTGTGTGTTTTCATGTATAGCTGTGTATGTATATGTGTTGAAAATCTGTATTAAGTGTGAGAATATGTGTATGTGTGTGTCTGTGGGCATGTGTGTGTGAGTCTGTTTATGTGTGCATATTGTGGGAATATGTGTATATGTGTGCATGTGTTTGTCCATCTGTGAGTTTGTATATGCGTGGATATTTTTGTGTTGGTGTATGTATGTGCATAATTGTGTGATGGTGTATCAATGCTCTCCTCTGTCTGTGAGTATGTATCTGTGTTTGATGGTATGTGTGTGAGTGTGTATTTCTGTGTTAGTGTGTATTTGTGTCATGGTTGTCATTTGGGGGGCTCTGTGTGTACCTGCATACACTGAGTGTGTGTTTGTAGGCACAAGGTTGTCAAATTGTGAATGAAGTGATTAGAGCCCACCTTATAAGAGTCAGATTCTTTATTTCAGCAATGGGTTCTAGGAATAAAATACAGCTCATCAAGCGTGAAGAGCAAGTCTTCACTCACTGAGACCTGATGATGGCATGACAATCATTGGATGAATAACTAAGATACACTGTTAATTCAATTAACATTTGATATAAATTAATAGTAGAATTAATGAATGCAATTTGAAGAAAATAAGTTTTAGTCTATAAACATTAGAAAACTTTAAAGTATACCATTGCATCAATACTTTAACTTAGGAACACATTTTGCATCATACCATACATTATGACAAATATTGATTTAAATGATAGAAATAAAAAATATAAAATGAATTACAATAACTTTCAAATACAATTTTTAGAGAAATATTTTGACTTTACAATACATGTGTACATTTCAAAAAAAGGATGTCTACTGTGGAGTAATAGTTAATGATAATTCTATTTAGAAAAAAAACTGTAAAACAGCTTTCTGAAGGCATCAGTGAAAGAGGAAGCAAAGATGAAAACGAAAATGGCTTAAATAAATTCCCAAAAGCAATCAGAGAATAAGTTAAAGAAAGTGAAAAGACAATTGGGAAATAAGGGGAGGGCATTCAGAAAATGGAAAGTGGTGTTTTCCCCTATATAAGACAGATGCACACAGCATTGTCTTCAGAGACTCTAAAGAGCAAGGTTCATGACCACAAAGCCCAGAAGACCAGCAGCATCTGCAACATTCGCAATGGCCAGGCCCTGTGTTTTCCTGATGATCCTGGTGGTGATGCACTACTGGTCAAGCTGCTGTCTGGGATGTGACCTGCCTCAGACTCATCACCTCAGGAACAAGAGAGCCTTCACACTCCTGGCACAAATGAGGAGACTCTCCCCTCTCTCCTGCCTGAAGGACAGAATGGACTTTGCATTCCCTTTGGAGAAGGTGGATGCCCAGCAGATCCAAAAGGCTCAACCCATCCAGGTCCTGGGTGAGTTGATCCAACAGGTCCTCATCCTTTTCACCTCCAGTGAATCATCTGCTGCTTGGGAGACAACCCTCCTAAACACCCTCTGCGATGAGCTCTACCAGCTGCTCAATGACCTGCAAGACTGTGTGATGGAGCAGGTGGAGGTGCAGGAACCTTCCTTGAGCCAGGAAGACTCCCTTTTGGCTGTGAGGAACTACTTCCACAGGATCACTGTCTACTTGAAGGAGAAGAAACACAGCCCCTGTGCCTGGGAGGTGGTCAGAGCAGAAGTCTGGAGAGCCCTGTCTTCCTCAGCCAACCTGCTGGCAGGATTGACTGAGGAGAAGAAGTAAGTCCCCAAGGGGTGAGAACTCTCCTGGGCTACAACACTGCATAAATTATCCTTTAAAGACTCATTTATTTTAACATGAATTCAATCAACCTACCTAGATGTTTCAGCAAAACAGCATGATTTTTATCTATATGTAAGGGCATTCGTGTCTGCATCCATTTGGGTATCTCTGTGTATTGTGTGTGTATTTATTTTACTATTTATGTAATTTAAGTTATTTAAATTAAATCTCGTAGTTTTGTATTTTCTTTAATGTAACAAACTATCACATGCAATAAAATTATTTTGAATCCCATTCAATTTTGCTGTATACAACACTTTTGATTTATTAATTTGGTATCTTTTCAATATATTTCAATATTTTTAGTTTTTACTCCAAACCATAAAAATTTTACAAAAGGACAGAGTATTGAAAATTGTACTGGATACAAGTGTTCACTGCATAGTGTTTAGACAAACCCTAAACCTGTCCCTCTACTTCTCCCAGTATATCGTATTCTTGGTATGTAAAGCCAGCATACTGCTTGGTAGGAAGCCAGAGAATCTTGCTCCTGTCACATTGTGACTTAGTCTTCTTTGACACATGTTTCCCAGAGGAATCCTCCCTCTGACCTCCATGACCTCTGGAACCTTTCATCTACTCTCAACTTCTATGAGTTTAACAGTTTTGGATTCTAGATATGAGTGAGATCATGTACAGTGATAGAAACAGATCACAGAAAAGTGATTAGCCTGCCTGAGTACCACAGACAAACACATCAAGAAGAAATAAGGAAATGATCCCCATTCATAACATCCTCATGAAACATTCCTGAAATAAACCCCACCAGGGAAGTGAAAGGCCTCTAAAATTAATCCTTTGCAACACCACAATTCCCTCTCAATTTTCATGGGTTTTTCTTGTCCTCCTCCTCCTCTTCCTCCTCCTCTTTCTCACCCTTCTTCTCTTGGAGCTTCCAGTTGTGCTTGGATACATGGCCATCTCCTGGAGCCTAGGTAGCCCCTCTGAGGGGCCCCAACACTGAGCACAACTGAATCTCTCTCAGAAGCTATCAACTGCCACAGTTCCTCAGCTAGAAGAGAACTTTCCTCCATTTTCCAAGCTGGGATTTTGTCTGTCCTTCCTTGTCCATTCAGTCATAGCAACTCTTGGTTCATTAGTGCCACTGCCCTGTTGTGTCCGAGAACACTGCTTTGCTGTGCTCATCATCCACTGCCTCTGGGTCTTACAATTCTTCTGCTCCCTCTTCTGCAATGATCCTTTGGGCAGGAAGTCAGCCCTTTATTTTGTGCTCATGGATCAGTTGTGTGTCTCTGTTTATTGCTATTGACTATGAGAGGTTTCTGTGGTAAGGGGTAGTAATCCTACAGTAACTCTCTTGTAAACATGTAGTTGTCATGTGAATTCAGGTATTGTGACACCACAACACTGGTTTTATTCTTTTGTATCTTCATGGTTCCATAAGCCCTCTTTTTGTTTGTTTGTTCATGATTTTTTTTTGAGACAGGGTTAATCAGTGTAGCTTTGGTGCCTGTCCTGGATCTTGTTCTGTACACCAACCAGGCTGATCTCGAACTCATAGAGATCCACCTGGCTCTGCTTCTTGAGTGCTTGAATTAAAGGCTTGCACCACCACCTCCCGGTTCATATGTGTTTTAAAAGTGATACTTCTGGAAGACACATAACATAAATTTTGTATTATGGGGCTGGAGAGATGACTCAGAGGATAGAAACACTGGTTGTTTTTCAGAGGTCCTGAGTTCAAATCCCACCATCCACATGGTTGTTCACAAACATCTGTAATGTGATCTTTTGCCCTCTCCCAGCCTGCAGGGATACATGCAGGCAGAACACTGTATATGTAATAAACAAATTTATAAATAAATAAAAATGTAATTAAGAAATTTTGTATTGTGTAGAGGATTTAAAAGGAATGTCCTCCATTGTCTTGTGTGTTTGAATGCTTGGCCCATGGGGATCAGCACGATAGGAGGTACTGCCTTGTTGGAGTAGGTGTGGCCTTGTGGGAATTGTGTCACTGTGGAAGTGGACTTAGAGGTCTTATATGCTCAAGGTAAGCCTTATGTGGCAGTCTCCTTCTGCTGCCTGTGGATCAAGGTGTAGAATTCTCAGGTCCTTCTCCAGTACCATGTCTGCCGGCATCCTGCCATGTTTCCTATCATAAAGATGATGGTGGGAACCGAAGCTGTAAGTCAGCCTTAATTAACTGTTTTCCTTTATAAGATTGCTGTGGTCATGGTGTCTCTTCACAGCAATAGAAACCTTAACTAAGACAGATTGCATTGAACCTGAAGATCCCTAGGATATAGAGTCAGTTTCATAGCATCATTGTATTTAGTCAACATAGATCTTTTCCACTGAATCTTAGTAGGTAATGTTGTTGCTGCTGCTGTCTCATTTGGATGACAAGCCAGTTCCTTTCTTCAACTTTCACTTCCAATAACATATTTTTTGGTTCATTGCTACAGCCACCATCAGGGTTTTCATCCTAGGAAAGAAGTAAAGAGAAATACAGCTGATGTGGAGACATGTATCATCGAACCAACACTTCAGGAAAAGACAGGAAGAATGACTGGAAAAGTATAGACAGTTGAAGTACTGCATTTCTTCACTGTCTTTGAAAATAGCCTGATCCCCTCTACAATTATTCATATTGGAACTGAGTATTAGTCACTGAAATTAATAAGGAATTGATGGTTTACAAATACTTTATATAGAAATCCTTGTCCTGGCCAACAATGAATGGGAAGTATTTATAAACATATATATTATATATGATGCACTACTTAATAGCAGCACATGCTATATATAATAATGTACATATACGTGCACACAACTTTCTTTCTGATATACTCACAGTCCCTCCCTGCTTTCCCAGACCCCAATCTTTTAGCCTCATAGGCCTGGTTTCCTCCTCCCTGATGTGGGAAGACAAGAGTTTGCTTCTCATTCTCTCCTCATCAACCAGCTCTGCCATTCTACAACTGATATCTATTACATCTTGCTTTCTGGCTATTATATTTATGGAAACGCATAACCACCAGCTGAAATAGAATATGAAGCAATTCAAGTTTTGTGAGGGAGTTTCCTCTTTTTTTGTTTTGTTTTGTTTAAATCAGACTGTTCTTCGAAAGAACAAATTCTAACTATGGCCAAAAACAGAGAGAGGGGTAGGGGGAAGGGTAGTGTGGGGAGAGGAAGAGGCAGTGGGAGAGAGAAGGGGAGGGGGAGGGGGAGGGGGAAGAGGAGGGAGAGGGGCAGGGACAGAGGAAATAATCTGCCATTTTCAAACATTTAGAGAGGAAGAGAGCTCCCTACTGGCCATCACTGTCAAAGAAGAAACGATTTAACTCTGGTGTGTTTTCTTTAGAAATTATATTTCTCAGAAGAGTTTTCCCACAACTAAAACAGGCATTTTCCCCAGAAGAACTGACATCAGTTTGGAAGACTCAATTCCCTTCACTTCTCATCTGAGGGAGGGAGCCCCCTCCCAGGTCCACAAGGGTCATGCCTTCTGGACAGTGGTCTGCTCAACATGCACAAAACAGTCAGTAAGGCTTTTTCCCCTCTAGTCTTCTCTAGAGGAGGTTCTCTGGAGAAGGAGGAGTCTGTGTGTAGTCCCCTCAGTTGATAACTACAACCAAGCTCTGTGTCTGACCTCACATCATTTTGACCAGTAGGTAAAGCATTTGTAATGTGTCATGTAACTGAGCAAACCATGCCCCAGCTAGGAATGATGTAAAATAATGTCTGAACCCACAGAAAAGATTCTGCCCCTGCTGCTCTGCCTACTGAGACCAGCAACACTGGGCTTGGGAAATGCACTGACTTATGACTGTTGTTTGAAGGGTGACTTCAAAAGTTCAGGTTACCTCTCCACAATAGAACATGTCACAAGGGGAACCTGAATCCTTGTTACAGACAATATTACAGTCACTCTTAACTGGTACAGAATGAACTAGCCCTTATTCAAACTGGATTGAGGTCTGTGTTTTGCAGGGTCACAGATCAACAGCCCAGAGTATCTTGACCCAACAGCCTCTTTGCATTCTTCAGTACAGATGTAGTGAAGAAGACAATGTCCATCTGTAGGTTCAGCTGCCAGGGAAACCCTAGACTTCCATCCACTTCATAAATACATATATATGATACTTTGGGAATTTCACATCATGCACCCCAATCCTGCACCCCTCCAGCACTCTCATATCTATCACTCACCGCTTCAGCATTGACCACCGACAGAAATTAATTAAAAACAAAATGAAACAGACCTAAAAATCCACCTCAACCCGCTGCCTTTCCCACTTCCCCAACTCTTCTTCATTTGTCCTAATGACATCAGGAGATTCAGTATGTCACACAGTATACCTTTTTCTTCAGTCAGCCTCACCCTCAAATGTTCTTTGCAATGAGTCTTTTGTCGGGTTCAAGACTTCTGGCCTCTGGCCCACCATCTACACTGGACCCTACATAAAGAAACTCCCCTCATATACTGTTATTGCCCCAAGTCAGTCATAGAGATGCTGCGGTTATTGCTGTGTGATGTGCTGTATGTTAAAAGTGTTGCTCAGATTGGTTAATAATTAAAATACTGATTGGCCGGTAGCCAGACAGGAAATATAGGGGGAAGAAGGAGAGAGGAAAATTCTGGTAAGTGGAAGGCTGAGACAGAGAGACACTGCCAGCCGCCGCCATGACAAGTGAGATGTAAGGTAGCAGAAGGCCAAGAACCATGTGGCAACTCATAGACTAAGAGACATGGGTTAATTTAAGGTGGAAGAATTAGATAGCAAGAAGCCTGCCACGATAATACAGTTTGTAAGCAATATAAGTCTCTGTGTGTTTATTCAGTTGAGTCTAAATGGCTTTGGGACAGGCCAGTGAGAGAGATTTTTCCTGACCCATGCCAGGCAGAACTTGAAAAAACTCCAGCTACAAGTTAATGTTCTGTAGGACCAGTCATCAGGTCATAAATGGGATAGATGATAGGGGGGGGGCAACCCAAGGGCAAGGATGTGGGTCTAAGTGGTAGCTGAGCTCCTCATTTGGGCAGCTGGGACCAGCCTCCTCAGGTCGGGGTTAGAGACAGCTTTCCTACACCAATTCCATTGGGGACTCCTCTCCAGTGCCCACAGTGAGGGGTGTGGTACTATACATCCCAAGAGGAACTGAGGCAGCTCTCCTGTTGCAGTGTCCAGTGAGGGGAAGGTCTAGTCATTCCAGAGCCAGTGAAGAGCAGGGTGGGCTCAGCAAGGCTCTTGGATTTCAACATGTACAGTTCTTATGGACCTCTGTGGTGACAGTGGCCATGGACATCAACACACACACCAGTGCAGCAGGACTATGGACCCAGATATGGCCTTCAGCGGTAACTCAGGCCAATATGTCTCATCAACTCCTTCTTAAGAGTAACTGGTCAACTACAAAGTCCTTCCTTCTGTCTGGTCTAGCCACTCAACTTCATGGTCAGGAGAAATTTGTCATTGTCACTTTGTTTGTGGAACATGCCCACATGAAGGTTGCCATGTTGGAGTCATCAGGAGAATCACAGGAATAGATAAAGGATTATCCAATATATAGGGACACACACTGTGGAGTGCGTATAAGGGGAAAATTGATTGATACCAAGTTGATCTGCAGAGCTTGTAATTGTAGAAGACTTTGTCAGGGAGTATGATTATGGATAAACTAGAGTCTGTGTGTCATTGTGCAACATCTTTTAGACATGACTTTCTGCATTCTTTCCTTGGTCCTTATTTTGAAGATAATTTTAATCATCTTTATGTTTACATAATAGAATAAATTACTTTAAAGCAGTCCCATACTATCACCATGCCCAGAAAATATGTACAGCCATATCATTTTCTACATGTTAGATATAATAATCTGCTTTGGTTCAATAGAATTGGGGAATCAAGAGACAGGAATAAAGAAACTGACACAGGACCACGATGTGAGGAGAGCATCTTAGATAGTTTCTATTGCTGTGAAGAGAAACATGACCATGGCAACTCTTGAAAAGCAAAACATATGGGGAACCTTGACACTCTGACCTCTGGTCATGTGTTTACTGCTGAACACAAAAGCTTTTCAAATGAATCCACTGAAACCATAGCAGTGATCTTCAAGAATTTATGATGCTAAAAATGAAGCAAAACCACACTGTGTGTGAGTACTGATGTCATCAAGATATGGTGAGCAATCTCAGGAAATGGGTCACAAGAAGAGGGCTGAGGACACTGTACCACAGTGCAGCAGAAAGTTGTTGCTATTGCTTCCCCACTGGGATGACAACACTTCCTTCTTTTGATTTCATTTCAAGTGACACCACAATTTCAGTTCAATGCCACCAACAACGTCAGTATCTTCTCTCTAGGAAAGTGGGGGGAGGGAAAGTAACAAAATATTCAATGCAAAGAAAATTCAAGAGACAAATGACATCCACCATGGAGACTCCATCACCATAGAAAAATTAAATGAATAATTATACACATTGGCAGTACTGAACCTCTACTATGTGGTTGAATCCCTCAAGGCTCTTCTGCTCAATTTTGAAATGGACAAAGACAGAGTGTGTGCAGTATCCACTACTAAAGTAAAACTGAATAAATATCTGTAAGTCCAAACTTCTGGGTAACTAACAGGCAATCAGAGGCACTGCTATCACTGTGTCTTTTGGTCTGTATTTCCACCTCCCAACTTCAGGCACAGCAAGCACTCAGTGAAAAATATTGATCAGAAAAGTTGTATTGGGAAAAAAAACTCAAACACTTATATCTTACAAGGACAAACTGGGATATTTACATTTTACTACAGACCTTAGAGTCTTCTGATGTTGACATCTGGGGATTCTTGAGATTCTGACCTCTGGCCATGTGCACACTGCTCAACAAAAAAAGCCTTTCTGATGAATCCACTGAAATGAGAGCAGCAACCTTGTTGGATTTAGGGAGCTAAAAAGCAAACAAACACCACAAGTTGTGTGAGTGCTGATGTCATGAAGATATGGTGAACACTCCCAGGGAGTGGGGTACAAGAAGACAGCTAAGGAGACTGTAGAGATGGCTGACAGGTCAAGAGCACTTACTGATCTTCCAGAGGTCCTGAGTTCATTTTCCAGAAACAACGTGGTGGCTAACAACCATCTGTAATGAGATCTGGTGCCCACTTCTGGCCTACAGTCACATATGATATATACATAATAAATGAATAAATGAATAAATAAATAAATAAATAATTTAAAAGAAGAAGAGGAAAAGGAGGAGGAGGAGAAGAAGAGGAAGAAGAAGAAGACAGCTGAGGACACTGTGCCACTGTGGGGCAGAGAGTGTGAGTCGACTCAAACTCTACAGAAGTCACAGGGCAAGTATAGAAAAGGCAGCAATCAGGTATCACAATCTTTGAATCAGACACAGCTAGAAAAATATACATGCTGTTTTGGGTAATTGGCTTTGGTAGAAAGATCCTGCAAAAGGGAATGATGAGCAGAAAGGGAGATGTATCCATGGATACTGACTTTGAAGGCACTATGAAGCACAAACCCAGGCAGACAAAATAGGTCCATGACAGAGAGAAATTTCAGAGACACACTGTTAACAGTAGAAGTCACAATGGCTATACCACAGAGAAGACCCGAATGGTCTACATTCAGATGAATGGTCTCCTGGAACACTAAACAGCATCCCTTTCCATCTTAAGGTGAGGGGACACCAAAAGTGGCAAAATAACCCCAAAACTTTTCCTTAGAGCAAAGCATAGATGATACATTTTTATGAGTTTATGTGAACCTATGTGTGTGTGCAGCAAAAATGTGGAGTGAGAGAACAACTTCCATGAATAAGATTTCTGGTCCCACCATGAGTTATAGGGATGAACATGAATATCTCAGTCTTGATCTGGAAGCTCTTGTTGATTGTGCCATAATAACCACCAAATGATCATTCAATAAATATCTAATATAAAATACAAACCAAATTTGATCCTTCATATACTTAGAGAACTCAAGTGTATTAAGATAACTAGAATAAAATATCTCAAACTCACAACCCTAACCAACATAGACAAGAATATCACATGTGCCATTGTTTCAAATAACACCTATAGACTCACAAATATTAGCTGAAACAAAATTGACATTACAATTCAAGTAGCTATATTAAGAAATATATGAAGCACAAATGTCAACTGCAGCATGAAATTCAAGAAATTTCCAGGCCAAGTACTAGAGGTAAGATTTTACACTTTACAGACAAGTGATTTCACACAGGAAAGGTATATCTGTAATATAAATATCAACCACAATTTCTTTCAGGAATAAACTCTAGAGAAGGTTTGTTGAGGGGGAGCATTAAAATTGGAAGCAATAATGAGAATAAAAATGGCGAGAAAAAAAATGACCAGAAACAAGCAGGGAATTACTGAAAGAAAGTGAAATGTACATGGGAGAGTCCTGGCAGGGCATTAAGAAAATGGAAACTAGTGCTTTCTCTTATTTAAGACACATGGAACCAGGCAGGATGGACTTCAGAGAACCTAGAGGGGAAGGTTCAGGACCACAGAGCCCAGAGGACCAGCAGCATCTGCCACATTCACAATGGCCAGGCCCTGTGCTCTCCTGACATTCCTGGTGGTGATGCACTTCTGGTCAAGCTGCTGTCTGGGATGTGACCTGCCTCAGACTCATCACCTCAGGAGCAAGAGATTCTCCACAATCCTGGCACAAATGAGGAGACTCTCCCCTCTCTCCTGCCTCAAGGACAGAATGGACTTTGCATTCCCTCTGGAGAAGGTGGATGCCCAGCAGATCCAGAAGGCCCAAGCCATCCCTGTCCTGCAGGAGCTGACCCAGCAGGTCCTAATCCTCTTCAGCTCAAAGGACTCATCTGCTGCTTGGGAGACAAGCCTCCTAGACACATTCTGCACTGACCTCCACCACCAGCTCAAAGACCTGCAAGCCTGTCTGATGGAGCAGGGTGGGGTGCAGGAACCTTCCCTGAGCCAGGAAGACTCCCTGGTGGCTGTGAGAAATTACTTCCACAGGATCACTCTCTACCTGAAGGAGAAGAAACACAGCCCCTGTGCCTGGGAAGTGGTCAGAGCAGAAGTCAGGAGAGCCCTGTCTTCCTCAGCCAAGCTGCTGGCAGGACTGACTGAGGAGAAGGAATAAGTCCTGAGCCAAAGTGGAGAGGACTCTCCTGGACTAGGATCCTGCACCTCACTGCTCAGATTTGGCCTTCTCCAAGAACTCTTTGACGTTGACATCAAACTTGCCTGGATAGTTATCCTAATATTGGGTTATATTGTGTTGATTTGTAAGGGCATTTTCTTATTGATTCATATGTTTTGTTTGTTTGTTGATTTATTTATTTGTTTTATTTATTTATTAGGTCTTCTGCTTGTTTGTCTATCTACATGATTTTAGTTATTTTTTATACCATAGAATTTTATATTTTCTTTAAATAACAAACCTTTATTGTTAATTTATTTCTTCTACTCTATAAAATTTTTACAATACATGCTTAATCTTATGTGTCATTCACATGATCTTTTGAAAACTGTTTGATGCTTCTAAACTCATTGTGTACATCATAAATATAATACACCTGAACGTGGTAGGAAATAATACTGAAGCAATGTGTACTGCTTAGACTTAAGAGGTGAGGTGATGCAGCCATCTTGTAGTTCCTTTCGCTGATGGTAAAACTCATACATCTCTCCATTAGATAGTACTCCTCTGGATGGATAGCCAACATGCTGTACAGAAGGAAACCAGAACATCTTGCTTGTGTTCCATTGTGCCTTAGTCCTCTTGAACTACAATTCTCCCTGAACTCTCTGGCCTCCCTTAATTAACATTTGACTCCCAGCTTCTATCAGATGAACTGGATTGGATTTCAAAGATGAGGGAGACCATAAAACCAAAATAAAATAAGTACAAAACAAATGAGGATCTTCCTACATACCATTAAAAAAGTGAGACATGAGAAAAGAAAAAAATGGAGTGTCAGCCCTGTCTTGGTGATGTCTTCAATTGCTGAGACAAAATATCATGACCTAAAGCATTTTGGGGTAGAAATATTTTATTATAGTTTAAAATCACAGCACATTCCATCACTTAGAGATTTTGCCAGGATCTTAAACAGGGCAGGAACCTGAAGGCAGTGGCTGATATAACGATCATGGAGGAACACACTTTCTCCTGCCCTGATGCCTCAGGGCCTGCTCAGCCTGCTTTCAAATACTCATCAGGACCACCTGCCCAGGGGATGGATCACCCATAGTGTACTGGACACTCCAATAGCAGTAATCAGTTATTAAAATGATTTAGAGACTGGTCTACAGTTTGATTCTGTAGAGACATCTTCCCTGGTGAGATCCCTTCTTCCCCACATAAACCTATCTGGTGACAGGTTTAACTTAGAATTATCCAGGGTAAATTCCCTTCATAATAGCCTCAAAAAACATACCCTGAAATAAATCTAACAAGGGGAGTGAATACAAATCTTCTAAAACACCCTAGCTCATCCCTCTCAATTTCATTTGGTATCTTTTCTTTATTTCAATTTTTGTCATTTCACATACTAAGCCCAGGTGTCCCTCCCTCCTCTTCTCTGGTCCTCACCTTACCAGCATCAACCCTGTCACCCAACAACTCCTCAGAGAAGAAAAGGCCTCCCTTGGGAGTCAACAATATGTGGCATACCAGGTTGAGCATAGCTCCCCACTTCTTCAAGGCTGAGCAAGGTGTCCCAGCATAGGATTTGGGATCCCCCAAGCCAGTTCTTGCACTTGGGACAAATCCTGGTCCCAATGCCAGGGGCCTCATGAACAGATCAAGCCACACATGTGTCAGCAGAATTCAGGGGGCCTAGTTGGGTTCCATGCAGGTCCCCCAGTAGTCAGTCCAGTGTCCCTGAGATCCCACTAGCTCAGGTCAGCTGTCTCTCTGGTTTTCCCCATCATGATCTTGACTCTCTTTCCCCTTTGCTTCTAGGATCCCACCTCCCTCCCTTCTACTGAACACCAGGAGCTCAGCCCAGTGCCTGGACTAGCAATCTCTTTGCTAACTGTTGCCAGTGGTCCATGGATACACCGCCATCTAGTGGACACGGGCAACCTCTCAGGGGCCCCATTACTGAGGATAACTCAATCTTCCTCTCCCTGCAGCCATAAGTTGAAAATAGTTCATCAGCTAGGGCTGGGATTTCCTGACATGCTCCCTGCTTGAAACTGGAATTTTATCTTTCTCTATCATACTCAGACTGTGCATGCAGTCACAGCTGCTATCAATATGGACCTGCAGCTACTATATGTTGTCTACAAATCCCTGTTTCCTACAGTCAGAAAGTGTCTCTGGGAATCCCCATCTTCCTGCCAGCTCTTGTGTAAAGTGTACTGCACTATGGATACCAGGAAAGCCATACTGATCTTTGCTCAGACACCTATTCCCTGTACATTGACCACTTGGAAGTGTCTGTGTCCAGTCATCTATTGCCATGAGAACCTCCTCTGAGGAGCACTGACAGATGCACTTATCCTCTGTGAGATGTGGGGGGTAATGTATAAAATCAGGCCTTTTGACACCATGGCCCTTGCTCTTATTCTTGACATTCCTGCTCTCTAGCAGCTTCCTGTTTCCACAGGTGTCTTAAGTTTGGTGTTGCTGGGAAGAAAATAATTGAAATTTTGAGTGTGATTGCATTGACTCTGCAGTTCAAGTTCCTAAGTGCACTCAGTTTGATGTAAAATAGCTTTATTTTATGGCCATTGAACTTTTAAGTTGAACACTCTTAACATTGTTGCTATTGCTTCCCCACTGGGATAACATCACTTCCATTGTTTTGCTTTCATTTCAAGTGACACCACAATTTCACTTCAATGCCACCAACAACTTCAGTATCTTCTCTCTAGAAAAGTGGAAAAAGGAAATAAAATATTTAATGCAATGAAAAATCAAAACAGAAATAACATCCACCATGGAGCCTCCATCCCTGTAGAAAAATTGAATGAAAAATTGTACACATTGCAGCACTGAAACACTTCTATGTGATGGAATCCCTCAAGGTTCTTCTGCTCAATTTTCTGATGAGCAAAGACAGAGTTTGTGCAGTATCCACTACTAAAGTATAACTCCATAAATATCTGTAGGTCCAAACTTCTGGGTAACTAATAGGCAATCAGAGGTACTGCTATCACTGTGTCTTCTGGTCTGTATTTCCACCTCCTAACTTGAGGCACAGCAGCAGTTAGTGAAAACTCCTGATCACAAAACTACATTTTTGGAAAAACCATAAATACTTATCTCTTACAAATGTAAACTGGGATATTTACACATCACTACAGATCACAGGGTCTTCTGCTGTTGACATCTGGGGATTCCTGACACTATGATCACTGCTGAACATAAAAGCCTTTCTAATGAATCCACTGAAATAAGAACAGCAGTCTTCTAGGTTTTATGACCACAAAAAACAAGCAAACACCACACTGTGTGTGAGTGCTGATGTCATCAAGGTATGGTGAGCACTCTCAAGGAGTGGGATACAAGAAGAGGGCCGAGGACATTCTGCCCTACTGTGCAGCAGAGAATGTGAGTCAACTCCAAAGCCACTGAAGAAGTCACAGGGCACTTAGAGAAAAGGCAGCAATCAGGGATCACAGCCTCTAATCTCAGACACAGCTAGAAAGAATGTGCATTCCATTTTGGGTAATTGTTGTTAGACAAAAAATCCTCGATAGGGGAATATTGGCCAGAAGGGAGATGTATCCATAGATCCTGACTTTGAAGGCACTGTGAAGCACAACCCCAAGGATGACAAAATTGGTCCATGACTGAGAGAAATTTCAGAGACGCTCTGTTAACAGTAGAAGTCACAATGGCTATACCATAGAGAAGCCCGGAATGGTCTTCATTCAGACGAATGGTCTCCTGGAACACTAAACAGTTCACGAAACCTACAGGCCAAGACGGCATCCCTTTCCATCTTAAGGTCAGAGGTCACCAAATTGGTAAATAACGCTGAAACTTCCTTGGAGCAAAGCATAGATGATATATTTTATGAGTTTTTGTGAACATGTGTGTGTGTGTGCAGCAAAGATGTGGAGTGAGAGAACAACTTCCATGAATAAGATTTCTGCTCCCACCATGAGTTCCAGGGATGAACATTAATATGTCAGTCTTGATTGAGAAGCTCTTGGTGATTGTGCCATAATAACCACCAAATGATCATTCAATAAATACCTAATATACAATGCAAACCAAATTTGATCCTTCATATACTTAAGAACTCATGTATATTAGGACAACTAGAATAAAATGACTTCTGAAGTCATTCTTGAAGCCCTCTGTCATGGAGTAAGTACAAGAGGGAGGGCTGAGGATGAGATTTCACTGTGCTGCAGAGAGTTGTAATGAACTTGAGAGGTACTGAGTAAGTCCCATGTTATTAGAAGTAACACCATCCTGGGGTCAGGCTCTGCACACACATACACACCAAGGAGGAACCAGCACTGCAGGTCTGGGTGATTGTCACAAGTTGAAGAACACTGTAGACCTCAGTGCAATGGGGTAAGCAAAAGGGAGGTGTCAACACTGATCCTGACTCTGAGGGATCAGGGAAGCACAGCCATGTGGGTCTTGAGAGGGAGAACTTATTCCTGAGACGAGAAATGTCAGAGAACCCATTCGTAATGAGTCACCTGTGGAAATAAAGAGGAAAAGCATCATCTGGTTCTCCATTCTGAAGAGACTGTGCTATGAAGGCTCTGACCAATCACTACTCAGTTATGGAAGACCAAGGGGCCATGGAGTATCTCTTTCCACTTAAAATAAGCAAGAAAACTGAGGCCTAAATCTTGTACCTCTAAGATAAATACCTACATATTGAATGAAATAAATTATTCTCTGTATGTGCTGTGCACATACGTATGTGTGCATGTTTGTACTCACAGGTAAAATATTGTGTTCTTGAAATGGAGGACTGATGAACTTTCAGACAAAGGAAAATGCTAAAGAACTTTGCTATCAGTAGACCATCCTTTTGAACATGCTTGACACATTCCTACCTTTCTTTCGCCTTCCTAAACATTTGAAATTCACGTTCGTCGTGTTATCCATGTGCATCCACAGGAATGACAGAAAGACAGACTTCCTATGTAAAGATTCCAAGACAGACATCAGAAGGCCATGAAGACTGAGGGGAGGAAAGGGCACTAGGAATTTTCTGCACTGCTGTGGGATGTTAATGTATGTCCTGTGGGAGCCCTTCTTGGGTTCCTTGTGGCGTTACCCAGCAGGTTTGCATAGAGGATGATTAGGACCATGGGCCTGAGTGCAGGTGTCTGAGATGGTCTGCACTTGGCTGTATTGGGGGATGGTCTGTATGTCAAGTTGCTCTGATTGGTCAATAAATAAAACCTGATCGGTCGTGGCTAGGCAGGAGGTATGGGCAGGACTAACAGAGAGGAGAGATAAAAGAGCAGGAAGGCAGAAGGAGACGCGGCCAGCCAGCTGCCAGCCACCGCCAGGACAAGCAGCATGTGAAGATGCTGGTGAGCCACGAGCCGCGTGGCAAGGTATAGATTTGTAGAAATGCGTTACTTTAAGATATAGGAACAGTTAACAGGAGGTCTGCCACGGCCATACAGTTTGTAAGCAATATAAGTCTCTGTGTTTGCTTGGTTGGGTCTGAGCGGCTGTGGGACTGGCGGGTGACAGAGATTTGTCCTGACTGTGGGCAAGGCAGGAAAACTCAAGCTACACTGCACCGCCAGGGAAACCATCACCAGGGTCAGTAGACACAGAGATGAGGGGACAGGTTTCCAAAGAAATTATCCGCAGCTGAGAAGCAAATGTTGCAGGTAGATGCAGTTTGGAGGTGAGGGGAATAGTGACTCTAATGTTCTCCTACACAGAAGGGCTTTTTACATAACATAAAACAAATATAAGATTATTTGTTGTGGATATTTAAATTAATTAATTTATTATTTATTTATTATTTACAGAAGTAAGACAAAGACTTTGAAGTTAAATACACACAGAAATGACCCTGCAGATCCCTAGCTGCTGTAGGAGACATTGAGGAGCTGGAACTGCTTTTCTTATGATTTGACACAAACATTGTTTATAGGGACTCAACAATACTACAGTGTCCTGTGCATGAAGATAAACATCACATGATGATTAAAATGATTATAAATTTGGTGTGATTGTAACAGTACTCATGGCATACATTTGAGAACCTAAGCCTTTGAAATCGAGTGTTCAGACACTTCACCTGTATGTGTGGTTTGGATATGGAGCGTCTCTCGAGGTTTCCTGTGCTGGAGGCTGGTACTCATGGGAGCAGTGTTCACAGGGAACATGAACCTTCATCATCCTCAAGGAGCAAACTGTATCAGTGAAAGCCTGCTGATTGTTGGAGATGAGTGGACTACCAGGTAGTGAGGCTTTGCTGGAAGAAGGTTGGGGCTCCATCTAAGGACACACTTCGTCCCTGTCTGCATCTTGGAAACCATGAAGTGAGTGACTTGTGAGTCCCATTGTCTTCCTACTATGCAGTGGACCCAAAAATCCATGCAGTTCAAACTTGTGAGACAAAATAAGTGAAAATTAACCTTTGACATTTTTAATAGCTCCTCACTCTTGTGTATACATGTGAGTGTGTGTCTATGAATGGATTTGTGTGTGACTATACATGTATATCTGTCTGAGTGTGTGTTCATGTGTGTCTGTGTGTGTGTATGTGTGTTTGTGTATATATGTGAGAAAGTGTGTATGCTAATGTTTGTAAGGATATGCATGTGTGATTCTGTGTGTAAGTTTGTGTGTGTTGTATATATATGTGGAATATGGGATTGTGCATATGTGTGTGTTAGTGCAAATGTGTGTATGTGTGGAAATTTGTGTGTGTGAGTGTTTATGTTTGAATGATGGTATGTATTTGTATGTGTTGGAATGTGTACATTGGTGTGTGCTTGTGTGTTTTCATGTATAGCTGTGTGTATATGTGTTGAAAATCTGTATTAAGTGTGAGAATATGTGTATGTGTGTGTCTGTGGGCATGTGTGTGTGAGTCTGTTTATGTGTGCGTATTGTGGGGATATGTGTGTGTGCGCATGTGTTTGTCTATCTGTGAGTGTGTATATGCATGGATATTTGTGTATTGGTGTATGTATGTACATAATTGTGTGATGGTGTATCAATACTCTCCTTTGTCTTTGAGTATGTATCTGTGTGTGATGGTATGTATGCGAGTGTGTTTACGTGTCCTGTGCATGTGTATATGAGAGTGTGTGTCTGTGTGTTTGTGGATGTTCATGAATGAGTGTGTGTATCTGTGTTAGTGTGTATTTGTGTCATGGTTGTCATTTGGAGGGCTCTGTGTGTACCTGCATACATTGAGTGTGTATTTGCAGGCACAAGGTTGTCAAATTGTGAATGAAATGGTTGGAGCCCACCTTATAGGAGTTAGTTTCTTTATTTCAGCAATGGGTTCCAGGAATGAAATACAGCTCATCAAGCCTGAACAGCAAGCCTTTACTCACTGAGACCTGATGATGGCATGACAATCATTGGATAAATAACTAAGATACACTGTTAATTCAATTAACATTTTATATAAATTAATAGCAGAATTAATGAATGCAATTTGAAGAAAATTAGTGTTAGTCTTTAAACATTGGAAAAATTTAAAGTATACCATTGCATCAATACTTTAACTTAGGAACACTTTTTGCATCATACCATACATTATGACAAATGTTTATTTAAATGATAGAAATAAAAAATATAAAATGAATTACAATAACTTTGAATTACAATTTTTAGAGAAAAATTTTGACTTTACAATACATGTGTACATTTCAAAAAAAGGATGTCTACTGTGGAGTAATAGTTAATGATAATTCTATTTAGAAAAAAACTGTAAAACAGCTTTCTGAGGGCAGCAGTGAAAGAGGAAGCAAAGATGAAAACCAAAATGGCTTAGAAAAAATTCCCAAAAGCAATCAGAGAATAAGTTAAAGTGAAAAGACAATTGGGAAATAAGGGGAGGGCATTCAGAAAATGGAAAGTGGTGTTTCCCCCTATATAAGACAGATGCACACAGCATTGTCTTCAGAGACTCTAAAGAGCAAGGTTCAGGACCACAGAGCCCAGAGGACCAGCAGCATCTGCAACATTCACAATGGCCAGGCCCTGTGCTCTCCTGACATTCCTGGTGGTGATGCACTACCAGTCAAGCTGCTGTCTGGGATGTGACCTGCCTCAGACTCATCACCTCAGGAACAAGAGAGCCTCCACACTCCTGGCACAAATAAGGAGACTCTCCCCTCTCTCCTGCCTGAAGGACAGAATGGACTTTGCATTCCCTTTGGAGAAGGTGGATGCCCAGCAGATCCAAAAGGCTCAACCCATCCAGGTCCTGGGTGAGTTGATCCAACAGGTCCTGACCCTCTTCACCTCCAATGAATCATCTGCTGCTTGGGAGACAAGCCTCTTAAACACCTTCTGTGATGAGCTCCACCAGCTGCTCAATGACCTGCAAGACTGTCTCATGGAGCAGGTGGAGGTGCAGGAGCCATCCCTGAGCCAGGAAGACTCCATGGTGGCTCTGAGGAACTACTTCCACAGGATCACTGTCTACCTGAAGGAGAAGAAACACAGCCCCTGTGCCTGGGAGGTGGTCAGAGCAGAAGTCAGGAGAGCCCTGTCTTCCTCAGCCAACCTGCTGGCAAGATTAACTGAGAAGAAGAAGTAAGTCCCCAAGAAAAGTGGTGAGAACTTCGCTGGGCTACAACACTGCATAAATTATCCTTTAAAGACTCATTTATTTTAACATGAATTCAATCCACCTACCTAGATATTTCAGCAAAACAGTATAAATTTTATCTATATGTAAGGGCATTTGTTTCTGCATCCATATGGGTATCTCTGTGTATTATGTGTGTATTTATTTTACTCTTTATGTAATTTAAGTTATTTAAATTAAATCTTGTAGTTTTGTATTTTTTAATGTAACAAACCATCATATACAATTAAATTATTTTGAATCCCATTCAGTTTTGCTGTATAAAACACTTTTGATTTGTTAATTTTGTATCTTTTCAAAATATTTCAATTTCTTAGTTGATACTCCAAAACTCCAAAAATTTTACAAATGGACAGAGTATTGAAAATTGCACTGGATACAAGTGTACAATGCATAGTGTTTAGACAAACTCTAAATCTATCTCTCTAATTCTCCCCAGTATGTAGTATTCTCTGTATGTAAAGCCAGCATACTGTCTAGTAGAAAGCCAGAGAATCTTGCTCCTGTCACATTTTAACTTAGTCTTCTTTGACATGTTTCCCAGAGGAATCCTCCCTCTGACCTCCATGACCTCCGGTATCTTTCATCTACTCTCAACTACTGTGAGTTTAACAGGTTTGGATTCTAGATATGAGTGAGATCATGAACAGTGATAGAAACAGATAACAGAAAAATAATTAGCTATCCTGAATACCGCAGACAAACACATCAAGAAGAAATCAGGAATCCAACCCCATTCATAACAGCCTCATGAAACATCCCTGAAATAAAGCCCACCAAGAAAAGTGAAACGCCTCTAAAATGAATCCTTTGCAACACTACTATAACATCTCAATTTTCATGGGTTTTTCTTCTCCTCCTCCTCCTCTTCCTCCTCCTCCTTCTCACCCTTCTTCTCTTGGAGCTTCCAGTTGTGCATGGATACACGGCCATCGCCTGGAGCCTAGGTAGCCTCTCTGAGGGGCCCCAACCCTGAGAACAACTGAATCTCTCTCTCAGAAGCTATCAACTGCCACAGTTCCTCAGCTAGAAGAGAACTTTCCTCCATTTTCCAAGCTGGGATTTTGTCTGGCCTGGTCTTGTCCATTTGGTCATAGCCATCTCGATTCATTATTGTAACTGCCCTGTTGTGTCCGAGAACACTGCTTTCCCGTGGTTATCATTTACTGTCTCTGGGTCTTACAATTCTGCTCCCTCTTCTACAATAATCCTCGGGGCAGGAAGACTGCCCTTTATTTTGTGCTCATTGAACAGTTGTGGGTCTCTGTTTATTGCCATGGACTGTGAGAGGCTTCTGTGGTAAGGGGTAGTAATCCTGCAGGAACTCTCTCATAGACATGTAGTTGTCATGTGAATTCAGGTATTGTGACACCACAACACTGCTTTTATGCTTTTGTACCTTCATGATTCCATATGTGTTTTAAAAGTAATACTTCTGGGAGAAAAATAATTTATTTTTGGATTTGGATTATGTGGTGGTTTGAATAGGAATAGCTTCCATAGACTCATATATTTGAATACCTGTCCCATGGGGAGTGGCACTATTAGGAGATATGGCTTTGTGGGAGCAGGTGTGGCATATTTGTAAGAAGTGTGTCCCTGTGGAGGTGGGCTTTGAGATCTTACATGTTCAAGCTTGGTCCAATGTGGCAGTCTCCTTTTTCTGCCTGTGGATCAAAATGCAGAACTCTCAGCTCCTTCTTCAGCACCATGTCTGCCTGCATGCTGCCATGTTTACCACCGTGACGATAATGGTTTTAACCTCTGAAGCGTAAGCCAGCCCCAATTAAATGTGTTTCTTTATAAGAGTTGCTGTGGTCATGGTGTCTCGTCACAGCAATAGAAACTCTAACTTAGACAGCAACCATTCTCTTTCAAACCACCATAATTCACATCATATGTGTAAAGTGAATATTGAAGTAACAGACTACAAAATTATCAAGAAATACAAATGGATAAGGCTAGCATAGTTCATGCTATATTGTATTGTTCCGGTTCACAGGGAAAAAACACAAAACTTCATTATTTATGTGATTCTATTTATACAAAATGATACAAAAAATAATAATATGTTCATTCATAAAAAATGTTAGTCAGGGATTACTCCTAGGCTCTCTGGGTATGCTACATGCTATTGTAGTGTGTGCCTGGCCTTGGATGCCCAGGCTGCATGGCCTTGGATGCCCAGGATACACGGCCTCCTCCCGAGAAGCATAATTGAGGCAGCCTGCTGTCAGCAGGGCCTCCCAGATCCCTAGAGCCTAAGCCCCGGGGCCAGTGTGTGGCCTGGCGATGGGCACATAGTCTGGTGCCCTGGAGCCTCATGCTGTTCTCATTAGGCATGGTCCTGCTCTGGTGCTCAACCTGCTACAGATCCAGCAGAATGCCATGCTCCTCCCTGACAAGGTGATTGCCAACGTCGTTCTCCTCTACCTGGTGGGTGGCCCCACGCAGCCGCAGTTGTCAGCCTTCTGAAACCCTATAGTGACGTCACCTGGGAGAGCCACATAAGAGCGTGAACCAGTGTCGTGTGCTGTACTGCATTGTTCGTTGGCATCAATCACTCCAATGCCCAATTGGATTTCACCAATAATGTCCAGCTGTACTTGATTTTAATAGCCTGTCTTTGGCCTGTGGTGGACTGGACGATTGATTGCCCTGGAAGCAGCCTTAGGCTCGGGCTCACCATTGCCTTCCTAGCTACACTGATCACTCAGTTTCTGGTGTATGGTGGTGTCTGCCAGTATACATCCCCAGATTTCCTCTGTATTCATTCTAGGTTCCCATGTGTATTTTTCTCAGGAGGCATCACAGTGGGAAACATAGGACAGCAGTTAGCTATGGGTGATCCGGGAAAGCTCCACAGTGAATGAGCTTCAGAGCATGGTTCAGAGCAGAGGCAGGATGAGGAGACACTGGTGCTGGGTATGATGAAGATGATTTTTCCTCAATGTCCCATTTAGACTGAGCTGACGATGATAAAAGACTCCTAAAGAAGTGTTCACATGGTCTTGACTAGCAAATGGAGGCAAGAGCGACTTACATAAAAGTCTTACCTTGTTCACCCACCCTCACACCTGTCCCCACTGGAACATTCCATCCCAGGCTGTGTAAATGTAACCAACTGTCTTATTAAATAAGAAACACAGAACCAATGTAAAGGAGAAAGCCAAGAGGTCAGAGCTCAGAGCTAAAATCTCACCCTTCCTCCTGCGGTGGTCCTAGCTCTCCCCAAAAGAGAGCTACTTCCTGTGTGTCTGTCTTTACATAGTCTTTCGGTTCTGCCTTCTCATTGGTTGTAAACGCAAACACATGACTGCCTCATCACTGCCTGTAAGTACAGCCCTCTAGGTCTTAAAGGCGTATGTCTCCAATGCTGGCTGTATCCCTGAACACACAGAGATCTATGGGATTAAAGGCGTGCGCCACCACTGCCATGCTCTTTCTATAGCTCTAATAGCTCTGACCCCCGGGCAACTTTATTTATTAACATATAATTAAAATCACATTTCAGTACAAATAGAATACCACCACAAGGCTGTATGTGAGAGTGGGATGGAAGGCTAGCTTCCCAAGCATTATATTTTCTTCATCAATCAGAGCAAGTGGCTGCATTTCAAAGCCTTGGATCAAAATGAATTATCAACCTGCAGTTTTGTGTCAGCGCCTAAAGGAGAGAAGTTGATAGTGCTTAACAGACATAAAGAATGTGTAGTAAGAATATTTATTCAGAATTAAAATAGAGTGTTGTGTAAGGGGGGGCAGCAGTGAGTAGAAGGATGATCACATTCCCATTCCCAGTGCAAACCATCTCCAGGTCACATTCCCATTCCCAGTGCAGCCGCATCTCCAGGTCGCTCTCAGGTAGACTCTCACATGTGGGTCTCATCAGTGTGGGAACTATGCATTTCATGGCCAGAGGTTTGTAGACAATCCTACTGAGAGCCAAGGACAGCGCAATGTCATGACTCTGCACTGTGATGCTGGACTTTTCACCCCCATTTACATGAAGTTTTTGTCCAAGATCTGGACTAAGAGTGTCTCTGCTGTTTTCAGTGTTAATGAGCCAAAATTGTTTCTGTCATTCCAGAGTGGAGAGGACTTTCCCACAGCCAAATGGAGCTTGTAATCTGTGATCACCTTGTAAAAGGTTGAGTTCACACGTCATGTCACTGCATTAAACACGCAGTGCCCTGTATATGTCAATGGCATAGACCACAAGGGACCTAATTTGCAAGTACTGGGTCTTCGGCTTCAAGTGCAATGTGTATGAAAACCAATCTGAGTTTTTAAAAATTTTTTATTTGTTTCATGTTTGCTTGTTTGTTTGTTTATTTATTTATTTATTTATTTTACCACTTTTACCACATGGGCTCTTCCAGAGAAGGGTTCTCGGGTCATTTCAGAGCTGTGTGGAAGCAAGCTCAAAATACTAGTGTCAAATGTGACGCTCCCTGGGTCACACCCTCCACTACACCCTAGTCCTCTGACATACTCCAGTTCTATGAGTTTAGTAATTTTTACTTACAAATGTACCCTTTTTTGTATTCTGCAATGCAAGTGGGTTTGTTTTGCTTTAATTCTGTGGCACTGACTTGATGAAGCAGAATTTGATCCCCAGGCAGGACAGGAGGTTGGCGCCTGTGTGGACATCTGGCTTTGGGTTCACTCACATGGTGATGCTCATTGGGGTTTTGCTTATCTTGTTTTGAAGTAAATGTCTGGAATAAATTGGTTTTCAAAACTACTTTGGTTGAGAGAAAATGGGTTGTTCTGAACTTTGGAACAATCCTTGAAATTTCCTGAAAATGAAAACAAATGATTGGTTCTTTGAAGGTATTCTTCAGCTAAGATTTAAGTGTCTTATGAAAACCACAAGTGACTAGAAGAAAAGCAAGTGAACCTGGTGATGTACTTGATTGTATCCAGTGAGGTGTTTCCTCTTAAACTGGAAATAAATCTGTTAGAAATAATGTAGCCAAACACTGAGTCAAAGGATGTACTTACCAATAGTTTACTATAGGTACACTGAACCAAAGGGATTGAATTTGTAAAATTGGTAATTAGAACCAACCACATTCACTGTCCCAGATAGAAACACTCATTGACATTCACATTTATACTGTTTGCAGCATCGTGCTCTTTTTCCTTTCTTCAAATTGTTATTAAAGATTCAAAACCAAAAAATAAAGCTTGTCATAAAATATACAGAGAAAAAATTATTGAATATCATTAGGTGCCTACTGAATCGTGAAATTACAGAAGTATAATTGGCAATAGGATGTATAGTTCTATAATTAATGACATGGGTAGAGATATAAATCCAAATTAGGATTCCACACAAGGTAATGAGGACAGTAAATGGATTTTTATTTGCTGCTATTATGTATAGGCTGACAATCCATTTTGTGCCTGAGTAGAGAGAATACAGGTATAAGTCTCCCTGCTTTATCAGTAACATTTACACACAACAACTTTGGAAAGAGCTCAGACAATAGAGACAAAGCTCAAAGATAATTTGAAGAATCTTTGCAACCACTCAAAGAAGATAAGGCATAAACACAAAAGCAACGCATACCCTAGCCTACAAAGAAAGACCACATGGGGATGGAACTTGTGGCTGTTTGCACATTGACTAAGTCAACCCATGTAACTTGAGAAAACAAGCAAGAAAAGGTGGTGTCAGAATTAATTGTACATTAAGAACATGAATAGAATGAAAATAAACTTAATAAATAGGAAAAACTATCTACTGCCCATCTATAAACTAAGATAGACTACAATCTAATGACAATAAGTAGAAAACACAAAAATGGAAACCAGTAAGAAAACTGCACAGAAAGGCAAATTCGATTAACATTGTGCACAATAATCAAAGGAGTTTAGCATTCAGAAAAGAAAGACAGAGCATTCCTTAAGTGAAAATATGAGATATAAAAGAGAGAGAACCAAGAAGAACATACTTTTAAGTATATGTAGATTTGGGAAACATTATATGCAAATGTAAGTCATGAGTAAAATGTGGATGCAAAAATTCGATTGACAAAAAATGAAAAAAATATATCCACAGAGATGTAACAAGGGAAGAAATGATAAACTTGAAAAAAAAAGAGAAACACATAATCAGAAGACCGACAGAATAAAATGTTTATGGACTGCTTCACAGCAAATATTTCAGAGTTATCACCAGACTCCAGTAACTGACAGGGCACGGGCACATGGAGCTTAAGGCCTCCAGGAGGAGCAAAACACCCAAGTATTAAGACCATTCACCTAAACAGAGTAGAGATCAGACTAAACATTTAAGGAGAGAGGGAGGGAGAAATATATGTAGCCAGGGAAGAAAGAAACAAAAACAAATAAATAACTAAAAAGAGATGCCAACATATCAGAGAATTCCAAAGATATACAAAGAATTCTCAAAATATATTAGGAGAGGACATCATAACAATACAGAAGTGGAGGAGGGTGCAGAGAGGGTATTGGGGAGGAAGTTAAAAGGTCTGTTTCTGTTTCAGATAGACAGTGGATCTGAGAAATACAAGAGACTGGGTCACTTCAAGAAACCACACTGAGGCAGAGCAAGGAGCTATCTATCCAACCACAGGAAAGGCCATTGGGCTGAGTGTGTGGTTCAAGCAAAAGAAAGCAGAGAGCTGCCCAGGAGGAGCGCGATCCTCCTGCTTCAAGTCCCTCTGCACTAAGTCAGCACTGGCTGGTTCACAGTCATGGGGCAAGCCAAGACCCGTGCCCTATTTGAGACACTTTCCTTTCCTGGCCAAGCTCTCCTCTTTCACACCTCCTCTTCCCGGTCCCCCTGGTTCCCATCTCCTGAGGGAGAGGAGCAAGGCTCCTGCCTATAAAACACACCAATCGCTGGAAGGTGGAGCCCAGAGGAAAACAAAAACAAACAAAGTGGGGCTCCGTGGGATTGGAGCCTCCACATTTTGCCCGCAATGTGTCCTCTGTCCAAGCGAGTCCATGTGCACTTCGGTTCCAGGCCCCGGTGGGGCCATACCCGCAGAACGCAGGCAGGACGAGGGTGGCCATCAATCGGGCTCCTGTGAGGCACTCCATTTCCGGCTAAGCCAGGAGCCCGGTCAGCCAAGGCCAACCAATGCTGGAGCCTTCAGTGTGCACTATTAAAGCAGAAACCAATACTCCATGCTCAATGGGTCTGCAGTGTTGCATTACAAGCGCGCCCCCTGTCGGCCAGCTCCGGAATCCTTACGCTCTGGCATGGTGCCTGTGCTCCCCCTCGTCCTGGGAGTGATGCTGGGCTGCAGCACAGCCTGCTCACTGGACAGGGGTGCATCTTGGAGCCTGCGCCTGCAGCGCGGGGAAACCGCCAGGTTGTTAGGGCAGCTGAAAAGCCTGCCGGGCCACCAGTGCCTGCGGGACAGAATGGATTTCAGATGTCCCTGGAAGAAAGGGCGCATCAGCCAAGGGGAGCAGAAAGAAGAAGATGCCACCTGTTGCCACTCCGAGATGCTCAGGCAGCTCCTCCAGCTCTTCGCGACAGAGGCCAGCAGAGATGCCTGGGCAGAGAGGCCGCTTGGGCAACTTGTCACTAGTCTGTTGAGTGGCCTGGAAGCGCTGGAGGGGAGAGCAGCGGAGCCAAGCCCAGCCTGTGCACCTCCTTTGGCCATGGCCATCCGCACCTACTTTTGGGGGATCTCCCGCTATCTCCAGGCAAAGGGATACAGCTCTTGCTCGTGGGAGATCATCAGAGCAGAAATGCAAGTGGCCCTTAGGACATTCCCAGTGCCTGCAGAGAGAAACCCCAAGAAGAGAAGAAGGTCCATGGAGGAATCCCCGCCGCTCAGGTGACAGCATGCTCATGGCCGCAAGTCGGAACACACACCCACACCCAACACACACAGAGAGAGTCACCTCTGGGACCTCATGAAAGGCGTCCGAATGGAAAACGAGGGCAAGAGCATCCATTTCTTTGAAGCATGCCATCGTACATCGCGCTCTACCAATGGGAGACTTGAAGGGCCGGGTGTGTCATATCACATCTGTTTCCTAATAAAGCCTTGATTCCAAATCTTCTCGATCGGTTTCCATTCCTGGTTGGGGTCGGGCACCAGCCACGGGTGGGAAAGATTTTTCCTGTGTCAGCATAGACTGAAGCTCAGCGGGTCCTGCCTTCCTTCTGTTAGCTAGGAACTCAAGAGTCTGGAGTCTGGAGGCAGAAGGCTGCCTCTTCTTTGCTCACTGAAAGGGCCGTAGAGAGAGGGATTGCAAAGCCCCTGGATGAATGCTGCCAGCATGGCCCTCTGGCAAGCCCTGGGCCTTGCTTGTGTCCGTGCAGTCCAAGACACGAGTCGCCGCCGCCGACTGTGTCCCTGGTGTTGGCATGATGGATGGCCATCTCTCTATTAGGAGAAAGGGTCCAGTGATTCACCTGAGGTGGTGCACTGGGACCGGGTAACTAGACCGTCCTAATACTCCAGGAGACAAACAAGGACTCTGCCCTGTTCTGTCAGCCTCCTTATGTTCTCAAAGGACAGTAGTGCCTTGCGCTGATCAGCACAAAGCGAGCCACTGGGTGACCAGAGGCAGGAGGAGGCAAGTGTAGGGACACCGAGGAGACCCTTCCTGGTCTCCCTCTTATGTGACACTGCTGCTTGCCAAGGTGCTCAGACATGCCTCTTGTGCTTTCCCTTCCCTTTGTCCTGTGGAGACACACAGGTGCGGAAAATAGCAATATGGGCCTGGTTTGGAGATTGAGACTCACAGAAGATGTCAGCTATTCAACTTCACAGACTCTAGGTGACTTTCAAGAAGCACTGCAGTAGACGGACTCAGGCAGGGATCTAGGCTGTTGAGTGTAGGAGTGTCTGTGTGTGTGTGTGTGTGTGTGTGTGTGTGTGTGTGTGTGTGTGTATGTGTGTGTTTGGTGGCGGGGACGCCTGGCCACCCATAGACAAGCTGAGCCAAAGGCCCCAGGAGGTGAGGTGGGGGAAGGCCCGATCATGTAAGTCCTTGCAGGGCACCACAGTGACCCAGACAGCACACTGGCCGGCCAGGCAGCCGTGCAGTCTTCCTGGACTCCTTCTCTCTAAAGTCAGGGCTGGGATACGTGGAGTCGGCAGGGCGCACTAGCCAGGTTCCTGCCACACTCCTCAGGCTCTCCTCTGAGTTCCGAGTTCTTGGTTCTGCTGCTGATGCTCACTAAGAGCCACCGAGAAGTGAAGGCTGACTTCTGCTCTCCTATCCTCTGTCCCCAGCTGCCTACTCCACTGCCAGGCCACATTCACCTCCCAGGCTCCCCTTACTGATCCATTCCCCACAATGAGCAGAATTCCAAGACAGGACACTGGGCTCAAGACTGAGTTTGAAACACATCCCTGGGAAGTCTCCTCACACAACTTTCCTAGGAGCTCCTGCTGAGGGGTCAGCCAGTGCCTAGCCTTCCTCTCCTCCAAAGGTCCCATTGTAGGCCATCCCAAGAGAAGAGAGCCATGCCTCATGCAGACCCAGGTCTTCCCTGGCCAAAATGATCAGCTGACGACTGTGAACCCACTGAGAAGCCCAAGAGCTCAGGTGCCCCACAGGCCACCCCTGTCCCACTGGAACGAGCACCCAGGATTATTGAAAAAGTGTTCGAATCCCAACAAGAAGCTCAGAGTACACCAAGCAGCACAGCCAGAGAGAGGTGAGCACTGTGGCTCAGGGTCTGAGGCTTTTCCTGGAGAGGCAGGTAGGTGCAAGAGATGCTGCGGATACCTAGCAGGTGGCTTCTGGAACTTGCCAGTGCCTGTGGTCCCCTGGCACTTCATTCAGCTTCCCCACCGCCCCTGCATGCCCCTTTCCCATTCTTGTTCAGTGTTTGCAGTTCTTGGGAGTTGAGAGACCCTGGTGCTTTCCCTGCTCTCAGTCTTCTAAAAACCACCTGTGCAGGTGCTGCTGTTGTGCCTGAGGTCAGCCTCCTGGGAGCAGAGTGTCCGCGGGTCTGCCCTGGAGCCATGAAGTTGTCTGGGGAAGAGGAGAAGGCAGCTGAGCAGGGCGGACTGACTCCTGGGGTCCGGTGTCCTTGGGAGTGAAGAAGGGTGAGAGGCAGAGGGACACAGGCCCTCCCTCCGGGAACAGCGCTGGTGGGGTGAAGAAGGGCAAAGGAGGCACTGGGAACTCCTGAAAGCCTGCTGGGCAAACAGCGGGGTCAGGTTGGCCTGCACTGCTTCCCAGCAAACCTCCATCAGAGTCACCAGGCTCCACCAACTGAAACAGCAGAGAAGCCCTCGGATCCTCAGGCCTGAAAGAGGAGCCCAAGGCCAATGCTTTGAGACCATTCAGCTAAAGACAGTAGAGATCTGACTAAACATTTCAAGAGAGACTGAGAGAGAGATCAATAGAGCCAGGAAGAGAGAAAAAATATTTTAAAAAAAATAAAATAAAGTAAAATAAAATGAAATAAAAAAGTAAAATAAAATGAAATAAAGTAAAATAAAATAGTATAAAGAGAGAAGCCAACAATCTCTAAAACTCCTTAGACCCCAAGCGAAAGAATTTCTGAAAGTATGCTGAGAAGCAGAGGACATCGTCATAATCCGGGTGGGGGAGGGCCGATGCAGGGCGGGTCCAGTCACAAGGAGGGTGTTCAAACTTGTGTTTCCGTTCCAGAGGGACAGTGGATCTGAGGAGTACCAGAGATTGGGTCACTTCAAGAAAGCACACTGAGGCAGAGCAAGGGGCTCTCTATCCAAGGACAGGAAATGCCATTGGGCTGAGTGTGTGGTTCAAGCAAAAGAAGGCAGAGAGTTGCCCAGCAGGAGCGCAATCCTCCTGCTTCAAGTCCCTCTGGGCTGAAGTCAGCTCTGGCTGGTTCAGGCACAATGGAGGAGCCAGGACCGGTGCCCTCTTTGGGACACTCTTCCTTTCCGGGCCGAGCTCTCCTCTTTCCATCCTCCACTTCCCGGCCCCCCAGGTTCCCAGGTCCTGAGGGCAAGCAGAACGGCTCCCGCCTCCCAAACGCACCACTCGCGGGGAGTTTGAGCCCAGAGGAAACCATAACCAAACAAAGTGGGGCTCCCTGGGATTGGAGCCTCCACATTATGCCCGCAATGTGTCCTCTGTCCAAGCGAGTCCGTGTGCACTTCGGTTCCAGGCCTCCGTGGGCCATACCCGCAGAACGCAGGCAGGACGAGGCCGGCGATCGATCGGGCTCCCGTGAGGCGCTCGATTTCGCGCGAAGCCAGGAGTCCGGTCAGCCAGAGCCCAAACAATGCTGGAGCCTTCAGTGTGCACTATTAAAGTAGAAACCAAAACTCCGTGCGCAATGGGTCTGCAGTCTTGCTGTACGCGCCCGCCCCCTGTCGGCCAGCTCCGGAATCCTTACGCTCTGGCATGGTGCCTGTGCTCCTCCTCCTCCTGGCAGTGATGCTGGGCTGCAGCACAGCCTGCTCACTGGACAGGGGTGCATCTTGGAGCCTGCGCCTGCAGCGCGGGGAAACCGCCAGGTTGTTAGGGCAGCTGAAAAGCCTGCCGGGCCACCAGTGCCTGCGGGACAGAATGGATTTCAGATGTCCCTGGAAGAAAGGGCGCATCAGCCAAGGGGAGCAGAAAGAAGAAGATGCCACCTGTTGCCACTCCGAGATGCTCAGGCAGCTCCTCCAGCTCTTCGCGACAGAGGCCAGCAGAGATGCCTGGGCAGAGAGGCCGCTTGGGCAACTTGTCACTAGTCTGTTGAGTGGCCTGGAAGCGCTGGAGGGGAGAGCAGCGGAGCCAAGCCCAGCCTGTGCACCTCCTTTGGCCATGGCCATCCGCACCTACTTTTGGGGGATCTCCCGCTATCTCCAGGCAAAGGGATACAGCCCTTGCTCGTGGGAGATCATCAGAGCGGAAACGCAAGTGGCCCTTTGGACATTCCCAGTGCCTGCAGAGAGAAAGCCCAAGAAGAGAAGAAGGTCCATGGAGGAATCCCCGCCGCTCAGGTGACAGCATGCTCAGGGCCTCAAGTCGGAACACACACCCACACCCAACACACACACAGAGAGTCGCCTGCGGGAGCTCATGAAAGGCGTCCGAATGGAAAACGAGGGCAAGAGCATCCATTTCTTTGAAGCATCCCATCGTACATCGCGCTCTACCAATGGGAGACTTGAAGGGCCGGGTGTGTCATATCACATCTGTTTCCTAATAAAGCTATGATTCCAAATCTTCTCGATCGGTTTCCATTCCTGGTTGGGGTCGGGCACCAGCCACGGGTGGGAAAGATTTTTCCTGTGTCAGCATGGACTGAAACCCAGCGGGTCCTGCCTTCCTTCTGTTAGCTAGGAACTCAAGAGTCTGGAGTCTGGAGGCAGAAGGCTGCCTCCTCTTTGCTCACTGAAAGGGCCCTAGAGAGAGGGATTGCAAAGCCCCTGGATGAATGCTGCCAGCATGGCCCTCTGGCAAGCCCTGGGCCTTGCTTGTGTCCGTGCAGTCAAAGACACGAGTCGCTGCCGACTGTGTCCCTGGTGTTGGCAAGATGGGTGGCCATCTCTCTATTAGGAGAAAGGGTCCAGTGATTCACCTGGGGTGGTGCACTGGGACCGGGTAACTAGACCGTACTAATACTCCAGGAGACAAACAAGGACTCTGCCCTGTTCTGTCAGCCTCTTTCTGTTCTCACAGGACAGTAGTGCCTTGGGCTGATCAGCACAAAGCGAGCCACTGGGTGACCAGAGGCAGGAGGAGGCAAGTGTAGGGACACCGAGGAGACCCTTCCTGGTCTCCCTCTTATGTGACACTGCTGCTTGCCAGGGTGCTCAGACATGCCTCTTGTGCTTTCCCTTCCCTTTGTCCTGTGGAGACACACAGGTGCGGAAAATAGCAATATGGGCCTGGTTTGGAGATTGAGACTCACAGAAGATGTCAGCTATTCAACTTCACAGACTCTAGGTGACTTTCAAGAAGCACTGCAGGAGACACACTCAGGCAGGGATCTAGGCTGTTGAGTGTAGGAGTGTGTGTTTGTGTGTGTGTGTGTGTGTGTGTGTGTGTGTGTGTGTGTGTGTGTGTGTGTTTGGTGGCGGGGACGCCTGGCCACCCATAGACAAGTTGAGCCAAAGGCCCCAGGAGGTGAGGTGGGGGAAGGCCCGATCATGTAAGTCCTTGCAGGGCACCACAGTGACCCAGACAGCACACTGGCCGGCCAAGCAGCCTTGCAGTCTTCCTGGACTCCTTCAGGGCTGGGATTCGTGGAGTCGGCAGGGCACACTAGCCAGGTTCCTGCCACACTCCTCAGGCTCTCCTCTGAATTCCGAGTTCTTGGTTCTGCTGCTGATGCTCACTAAGAGCCACCGAGAAGTGAAGGCTGACTTCTGCTCTCCTATCCTCTGTCCCCAGCTGCCTACTCCACTGCCAGGCCACATTCACCTCCCAGGCTCCCCTTACTGATCCATTCCCCACAATGAGCAGAATTCCAAGACAGGACACTGGGCTCAAGACTGAGTTTGAAACACATCCCTGGGAAGTCTCCTCACACAACTTTCCTAGGAGCTCCTGCTGAGGGGTCACCCAGTGCCTAGCCTTCCTCTCCTCCAAAGGTCCCATTGTAGGCCATCCCAAGAGAAGAGAGCCATGCCTCATGCAGACCCAGGTCTTCCCTGGCCAAAATAATCAGCTGACGACTGTGAACACACTGAGAAGCCCAAGAGCTCAGGTGCCCCACAGGCCAGCCCTTTCCCACTGGAACGAGCACTCAGGATTATTGAAAAAGTGTTCGAATCCCAACAAGAAGCTCAGAGTACACCAAGCAGCACAGCCAGAGAGAGGTGAGCACTGTGGCTCAGGGTCTGAGGCTTTTCCTGGAGAGGCAGGCAGGTGGAAGAGATGCTGTGGATACCTAGCAGGTGGCTTCTGGAACTTGCCAGTGCCTGTGGTCCCCTGGCACTTCATTCAGCTTCCAAGGCAGAGACAGTTCCCCACCGCCCCTGCATGCCCCTTTCCCATTCTTGTTCAGTGTTTGCAGTTCTTGGGAGTTGAGAGACCCTGGTGCTTTCCCTGCTCTCAGTCTTCTAAAAACCACCTGTGCAGGTGCTGCTGTTGTGCCTGAGGTCGGGCTCTTGGGAGCAGAGTGTCCGCGGGTCTTCCCTGCAGCCATGAAGTTGTCTGGGGAAGAGGAGAAGGCAGCTGAGCAGGGTGGACTGACTCCTGGGGTCCGGTGTCCTTGGGAGTGAAGAAGGGTGAGAGGCAGAGGGACACAGGCCCTCCCTCCGGGAACAGCGCTTGTGGGGTGAAGAAGGGCAAAGGAGGCACTGGGAACTCCTGAAAGCCTGCTGGGCAAACAGCGGGGTCAGGTTGGCCTGCACTGCTTCCCAGCAAACCTCCATCAGAGTCACCAGGCTCCACCAACTGAAACAGCAGAGAAGCCCTCGGATCCTCAGGCCTGAAAGAGGAGCCCAAGGCCAATGCTTTGAGACCATTCAGCTAAAGACAGTAGAGATCTGACAAAACATTTCAAGAGAGACTGAGAGAGAGATCAATAGAGCCAGGAAGAGAGAAAAAAATATTTAAAAAAAAATAAAATAAAGTAAAATAAAATGAAATAAAAAAGTAAAATAAAATGAAATAAAAAAGTAAAATAAAATGAAATAAAGTAAAATAAAATAGTATAAAGAGAGAAGCCAACAATCTCTAAAACTCCTTAGACCCCAAGCGAAAGAATTTCTGAAATATGCTGAGAAGCAGAGGACATCATCATAATCCGGGTGGGGGAGGGCCGATGCAGGGCGGGTCCAGTCACAAGGAGGGTGTTCAAACTTGTGTTTCGGTTCCAGAGGGACAGTGGATCTGAGGAGTACCAGAGATTGGGTCACTTCAAGAAAGCACACTGAGGCAGAGCAAGGGGCTCTCTATCCGCGGACAGGAAATGCCATTGGGCTGAGTGTGTGGTTCAAGCAAAAGAAGGCAGAGAGTTGCCCAGCAGGAGCGCGATCCTCCTGCTTCAAGTCCCTCTGGGCTGAAGTCAGCACTGGCTGGTTCAGGCACAATGGAGGAGCCAGGACCAGTGCCCTCTTGGGGACCCTCTTCCTTTCCGGGCCGAGCTCTCCTCTTTCCCACCTCCACTTCCCGGCCCCCCAGGTTCCCAGGTCCTGAGGGCAAGCAGGACGGCTCCCGCCTCCCAAACGCACCACTCGCGGGGAGTTTGAGCCCAGAGGAAACCATAACCAAACAAAGTGGGGCTCCCTGGGATTGGAGCCTCCACATTTTGCCCGCAATGTGTCCTCTGTCCAAGCGAATCCGTGTGCACCTCGGTTCCAGGCCTCCGTGGGCCATACCCGCAGAACGCAGGCAGGACGAGGCCGGCGATCGATCGGGCTCCCGTGAGGCGCTCGATTTCGCGCGAAGCCCGGAGTCCGGTCAGCCAGAGCTCAAACAATGCTGGAGCCTTCAGTGTGCACTATTAAAGTAGAAACCAAAACTCCGTGCGCAATGGGTCTGCAGTCTTGCTGTACGCGCCCGCCCCCTGTCGGCCAGCTCCGGAATCCTTACGCTCTGGCATGGTGCCTGTGCTCCTCCTCCTCCTGGGAGTGATGCTGGGCTGCAGCACAGCCTGCTCACTGGACAGGGGTGCATCTTGGAGCCTGCGCCTGCAGCGCGGGGAAAGCGCCAGGTTGTTAGGGCAGCTGAAAAGCCTGCGGGGCCACCAGTGCCTGCGGGACAGAATGGATTTCAGATGTCCCTGGAAGAAAGGGCGCATCAGCCAAGGGGAGCAGAAAGAAGAAGATGCCACCTGTTGCCACTCCGAGATGCTCAGGCAGCTCCTCCAGCTCTTCGCGACAGAGGCCAGCAGAGATGCCTGGGCAGAGAGGCCGCTTGGGCAACTTGTCACTAGTCTGTTGAGTGGCCTGGAAGCGCTGGAGGGGAGAGCAGCGGAGCCAAGCCCAGCCTGTGCACCTCCTTTGGCCATGGCCATCCGCACCTACTTTTGGGGGATCTCCCGCTATCTCCAGGCAAAGGGATACAGCCCTTGCTCGTGGGAGATCATCAGAGCAGAAATGCAAGTGGCCCTTAGGACATTCCCAGTGCCTGCAGAGAGAAACCCCAAGAAGAGAAGAAGGTCCATGGAGGAATCCCTGCCGCTCAGGTGACAGCATGCTCAGGGCCTCAAGTCGGAACACACACCCACACCCAACACACACACAGAGAGTCGCCTGCGGGACCTCATGAAAGGCGTCCGAATGGAAAACGAGGGCAAGAGCATCCATTTCTTTGAAGCATCCCATCGTACATCGCGCTCTACCAATGGGAGACTTGAAGGGCCGGGTGTGTCATATCACATCTGTTTCCTAATAAAGCTATGATTCCAAATCTTCTCGATCGGTTTCCATTCCTGGTTGGGGTCGGGCACCAGCCACGGGTGGGAAAGATTTTTCCTGTGTCAGCATAGACTGAAGCTCAGCGGGTCCTGCCTTCCTTCTGTTAGCTAGGAACTCAAGAGTCTGGAGTCTGGAGGCAGAAGGCTGCCTCCTCTTTGCTCACTGAAAGGGCCCTAGAGAGAGGGATTGCAAAGCCCCTGGATGAATGCTGCCAGCATGGCCCTCTGGCAAGGCCTGGGCCTTGCTTGTGTCCCGGCAGTCCAAGACACGAGTCGCCGCCGCCGACTGTGTCCCTGGTGTTGGAAAGATGGGTGGCCATCTCTCTATTAGGAGAAAGGGTCCAGTGATTCACCTGGGGTGGTGCACTGGGACCGGGTAACTAGACCGTCCTAATACTCCAGGAGACAAACAAGTACTCTGCCCTGTTCTGTCAGCCTCTTTCTGTTCTCACAGGACAGTAGTGCCTTGCGCTGATCAGCACAAAGCGAGCCACTGGGTGACCAGAGGCAGGAGGAGGCAAGTGTAGGGACACCGAGGAGACCCTTCCTGGTCTCCCTCTTATGTGACACTGCTGCTTGCCAGGGTGCTCAGACATGCCTCTTGTGCTTTCCCTTCCCTTTGTCCTGTGGAGACACACAGGTGCAGAAAATAGCAATATGGGCCTGGTTTGGAGATTGAGACTCACAGAAGATGTCAGCTATTCAACTTCACAGACTCTAGGTGACTTTCAAGAAGCACTGCAGTAGACGGACTCAGGCAGGGATCTAGGCTGTTGAGTGTAGGAGTGTGTGTGTGTGTGTGTGTGTGTGTGTGTGTGTGTGTGTGTGTGTGTTTGGTGGCGGGGACGCCTGGCCACCCATAGACAAGCTGAGCCAAAGGCCCCAGGAGGTGAGGTGGGGGAAGGCCCGATCATGGAAGTCCTTGCAGGGCACCACAGTGACCCAGACAGCACACTGGCCGGCCAGGCAGCCTTGCAGTCTTCCTGGACTCCTTCTCTCTAAAGTCAGGGCTGGGATACGTGGAATCCGCAGGGCGCACTAGCCAGGTTCCTGCCACACTCCTCAGGCTCTCCTCTGAGTTCCGAGTTCTTGGTTCTGCTGCTGATGCTCACTAAGAGCCACCGAGAAGTGAAGGCTGACTTCTGCTCTCCTATCCTCTGTCCCCAGCTGCCTACTCCACTGCCAGGCCACATTCACCTCCCAGGCTCCCCTTACTGATCCATTCCCCCACAATGAGCAGAATTCCAAGACAGGACACTGGGCTCAAGACTGAGTTTGAAACACATCCCTGGGAAGTCTCCTCACACAACTTTCCTAGGAGCTCCTGCTGAGGGGTCAGCCAGTGCCTAGCCTTCCTCTCCTCCAAAGGTCCCATTGTAGGCCATCCCAAGAGAAGAGAGCCATGCCTCATGCAGACCCAGGTCTTCCCTGGCCAAAATGATCAGCTGACGACTGTGAACCCACTGAGAAGCCCAAGAGCTCAGGTGCCCCACAGGCCACCCCTGTCCCACTGGAACGAGCACCCAGGATTATTGAAAAAGTGTTCGAATCCCAACAAGAAGCTCAGAGTACACCAAGCAGCACAGCCAGAGAGAGGTGAGCACTGTGGCTCAGGGTCTGAGGCTTTTCCTGGAGAGGCAGGTAGGTGCAAGAGATGCTGCGGATACCTAGCAGGTGGCTTCTGGAACTTGCCAGTGCCTGTGGTCCCCTGGCACTTCATTCAGCTTCCCCACCGCCCCTGCATGCCCCTTTCCCATTCTTGTTCAGTGTTTGCAGTTCTTGGGAGTTGAGAGACCCTGGTGCTTTCCCTGCTCTCAGTCTTCTAAAAACCACCTGTGCAGGTGCTGCTGTTGTGCCTGAGGTCAGCCTCCTGGGAGCAGAGTGTCCGCGGGTCTGCCCTGGAGCCATGAAGTTGTCTGGGGAAGAGGAGAAGGCAGCTGAGCAGGGCGGACTGACTCCTGGGGTCCGGTGTCCTTGGGAGTGAAGAAGGGTGAGAGGCAGAGGGACACAGGCCCTCCCTCCGGGAACAGCGCTGGTGGGGTGAAGAAGGGCAAAGGAGGCACTGGGAACTCCTGACAGCCTGCTGGGCAAACAGCGGGGTCAGGTTGGCCTGCACTGCTTCCCAACAAACCTCCACCAATGTTACCAGGCTCCACCAACTGAAACAGCAGAGAAGCCCTCGGATCCTCAGGCCTGAAAGAGGAGCCCAAGGCCAATGCTTTGAGACCATTCAGCTAAAGACAGTAGAGATCTGACTAAACATTTCAAGAGAGACTGAGGGAGATCAATAGAGCCAGGAAGAGAGAAAAAATATTTAAAAAAAATAAAATAAAGTAAAATAAAATGAAATAAAAAAGTAAAATAAAATGAAATAAAGTAAAATAAAATAGTATAAAGAGAGAAGCCAACAATCTCTAAAACTCCTTAGACCCCAAGCAAAAGAATTTCTGAAATATGCTGAGAAGCAGAGGACATCATCATAATCCGGGTGTGGGAGGGCCGATGCAGGGCGGGTCCAGTCACAAGGAGGGTGTTCAAACTTGTGTTTCGGTTCCAGAGCGACAGTGGATCTGAGGAGTACCAGAGATTGGGTCACTTCAAGAAAGCACACTGAGGCAGAGCAAGGGGCTCTCTATCCAAGGACAGGAAATGCCATTGGGCTGAGTGTGTGGTTCAAGCAAAAGAAGGCAGAGAGTTGCCCAGCAGGAGCGCGATCCTCCTGCTTCAAGTCCCTCTGGGCTGAAGTCAGCGCTGGCTGGTTCAGGCACAATGGAGGAGCCAGGACCAGTGCCCTCTTGGGGACCCTCTTCCTTTCCGGGCCGAGCTCTCCTCTTTCCCACCTCCACTTCCCGGCCCCCCAGGTTCCCAGGTCCTGAGGGCAAGCAGGACGGCTCCCGCCTCCCAAACGCACCACTCGCGGGGAGTTTGAGCCCAGAGGAAACCATAACCAAACAAAGTGGGGCTCCCTGGGATTGGAGCCTCCACATTTTGCCCGCAATGTGTCCTCTGTCCAAGCGAATCCGTGTGCACCTCGGTTCCAGGCCTCCGTGGGCCATACCCGCAGAACGCAGGCAGGACGAGGCCGGCGATCGATCGGGCTCCCGTGAGGCGCTCGATTTCGCGCGAAGCCCGGAGTCCGGTCAGCCAGAGCTCAAACAATGCTGGAGCCTTCAGTGTGCACTATTAAAGTAGAAACCAAAACTCCGTGTGCAATGGGTCTGCAGTCTTGCTGTACGCGCCCGCCCCCTGTCGGCCAGCTCCGGAATCCTTACGCTCTGGCATGGTGCCTGTGCTCCTCCTCCTCCTCCTGGGAGTGATGCTGGGCTGCAGCACAGCCTGCTCACTGGACAGGGGTGCATCTTGGAGCCTGCGCCTGCAGCGCGGGGAAACCGCCAGGTTGTTAGGGCAGCTGAAAAGCCTGCCGGGCCACCAGTGCCTGCGGGACAGAATGGATTTCAGATGCCCCTGGAAGAAAGGGCGCATCAGCCAAGGGGAGCAGAAAGAAGAAGATGCCACCTGTTGCCACTCCGAGATGCTCAGGCAGCTCCTCCAGCTCTTCGCGACAGAGGCCAGCAGAGATGCCTGGGCAGAGAGGCCGCTTGGGCAACTTGTCACTAGTCTGTTGAGTGGCCTGGAAGCGCTGGAGGGGAGAGCAGCGGAGCCAAGCCCAGCCTGTGCACCTCCTTTGGCCATGGCCATCCGCACCTACTTTTGGGGGATCTCCCGCTATCTCCAGGCAAAGGGATACAGCCCTTGCTCGTGGGAGATCATCAGAGCGGAAATGCAAGTGGCCCTTAGGACATTCCCAGTGCCTGCAGAGAGAAACCCCAAGAAGAGAAGAAGGTCCATGGAGGAATCCCCGCCGCTCAGGTGACAGCATGCTCAGGGCCTCAAGTCGGAACACACACCCACACCCAACACACACAGAGAGAGTAGCCTGCGGGACCTCATGAAAGGCGTCCGAATGGAAAACGAGGGCAAGAGCATCCATTTCTTTGAAGCATCCCATCGTACATCGCGCTCTACCAATGGGAGACTTGAAGGGCCGGGTGTGTCGTATCACATCTGTTTCCTAATAAAGCTATGATTCCAAATCTTCTCGATCGGTTTCCATTCCTGGTTGGAGTCGGGCACCAGCCACGGGTGGGAAAGATTTTTCCTGTGTCAGCATAGACTGAAGCTCAGCGGGTCCTGCCTTCCTTCTGTTAGCTAGGTACTCAAGAGTCTGGAGTCTGGAGGCAGAAGGCTGCCTCCTCTTTGCTCACTGAAAGGGCCCTAGAGAGAGGGATTGCAAAGCCCCTGGATGAATGCTGCCAGCATGGCCCTCTGGCAAGCCCTGGGCCTTGCTTGTGTCCGTGCAGTCCAAGACACGAGTCGCCGCCGACTGTGTCCCTGGTGTTGGCAAGATGGGTGGCCATCTCTCTATTAGGAGAAAGGGTCCAGTGATTCACCTGGGGTGGTGCACTGGGACCGGGTAACTAGACCGTCCTAATACTCCAGGAGACACACAAGGACTCTGCCCTGTTCTGTCAGCCTCTTTCTGTTCTCACAGGACAGTAGTGCCTGGCGCTGATCAGCTCAAAGCGAGCCACTGGGTGACCAGAGGCAGGAGGAGGCAAGTGTAGGGACACCGAGGAGACCCTTCCTGGTCTCCCTCTTATGTGACACTGCTGCTTGCCAGGGTGCTCAGACATGCCTCTTGTGCTTTCCCTTCCCTTTGTCCTGTGGAGACACACAGGTGCGGAAAATAGCAATATGGGCCTGGTTTGGACATTGAGACTCACACAAGATGTCAGCTATTCAACTTCACAGACTCTAGGTGACTTTCAAGAAGCACTGCAGTAGACGGACTCAGGCAGGGATCTAGGCTGTTGAGTGTAGGAGTGTGTGTGTGTGTGTGTGTGTGTGTGTGTGTGTGTGTGTGTGTGTGTGTTTGGTGGTGGGGACACCTGGCCACCCATAGACAAGCTGAGCCAAAGGCCCCAGGAGGTGAGGTGGGGGAAGGCCCGATCATGGAAGTCCTTGCAGGGCACCACAGTGACCCAGACAGCACACTGGCCGGCCAGGCAGCCTTGCAGTCTTCCTGGACTCCTTCTCTCTAAAGTCAGGGCTGGGATTCGTGGAGTCAGCAGGGCGCACTAGCCAGGTTCCTGCCACACTCCTCAGGCTCTCCTCTGAGTTCCGAGTTCTTGGTTCTGCTGCTGATGCTCACTAAGAGCCACCTAGAGAGAAGTGAAGGCTGACTTCTGCTCTCCTATCCTCTGTCCCCAGCTGCCTACTCCACTGCCAGGCCACATTCACCTCCCAGGCTCCCCTTACTGATCCATTCCCCACAATGAGCAGAATTCCAAGACAGGACACTGGGCTCAAGACTGAGTTTGAAACACATCCCTGGGAAGTCTCCTCGCACAACTTTCCTAGGAGCTCCTGCTGAGGGGTCAGCCAGTGCCTAGCCTTCCTCTCCTCCAAAGGTCCCATTGTAGGCCATCCCAAGAGAAGAGAGCCATGCCTCATGCAGACCCAGGTCTTCCCTGGCCAAAATGATCAGCTGACGACTGTAAACCCACTGAGAAGCCCAAGAGCTCAGGTGCCCCACAGGCCACCCCTGTCCCACTGGAACAAGCACCCAGGATTATTGAAAAAGTGTTCGAATCCCAACAAGAAGCTCAGAGTACACCAAGCAGCACAGCCAGAGAGAGGTGAGCACTGTGGCTCAGGGTCTGAGGCTTTTCCTGGAGAGGCAGGTAGGTGCAAGAGATGCTGTGGATACCTAGCAGGTGGCTTCTGGAACTTGCCAGTGCCTGTGGTCCCCTGGCACTTCATTCAGCTTCCAAGGCAGAGTCAGTTCCCCACCGCCCCTGCATGCCCCTTTCCCATTCTTGTTCAGTGTTTGCAGTTCTTGGGAGTTGAGAGACCCTGGTGCCTTCCCTGCTCTCAGTCTTCTAAAAACCACCTGTGCAGGTGCTGCTGTTGTGCCTGAGGTCGGCCTCTTGGGAGCAGAGTGTCTGCGGGTCTGCCCTGGATCCATGAAGTTGTCTGGGGAAGAGGAGAAGGCAGCTGAGCAGGGCGGACTGACTCCTGGGGTCCTGTGTCCTTGGGAGTGAAGAAGGGTGAGAGGCAGAGGGACACAGGCCCTCCCTCCGGGAACAGCGCTGGTGGGGGGAAGAAGGGCAAAGGAGGCACTGGGAACTCCTGACAGCCTGCTGGGCAAACAGCGGGGTCAGGTTGGCCTGCACTGCTTCCCAGCAAACCTCCATCAGAGTCACCAGGCTCCACCAACTGAAACAGCAGAGAAGCCCTCGGATCCTCAGGCCTGAAAGAGGAGCCCAAGGCCAATGCTTTGAGACCATTCAGCTAAAGACAGTAGAGATCTGACTAAACATTTCAAGAGAGACTGAGAGAGAGATCAATAGAGCCAGGAAGAGAGAAAAAATATTTAAAAAAAAATAAAATAAAGTGAAATGAAATGAAATAAAAAAGTAAAATAAAATGAAATAAAATAAAATAAAGAGAGAAGCCAACAATCTCTAAAACTCCTTAGACCCCAAGCGAAAGAATTTCTGAAAGTATGCTGAGAAGCAGAGGACATCGTCATAATCCGGGTGTGGGAGGGCGGATGCAGGGCGGGTCCAGTCACAAGGAGGGTGTTCAAACTTGTGTTTCGGTTCCAGAGGGACAGTGGATCTGAGGAGTACCAGAGATTGGGTCACTTCAAGAAAGCACACTGAGGCAGAGCAAGGGGCTCTCTATCCAAGGACAGGAAATGCCATTGGGCTGAGTGTGTGGTTCAAGCAAAAGAAGGCAGAGAGTTGCCCAGCAGGAGCGCGATCCTCCTGCTTCAAGTCCCTCTGGGCTGAGGTCAGCACTGGCTGGTTCAGGCACAATGGAGGAGCCAGGACCGGTGCCCTCTTTGGGACCCTCTTCCTTTCCGGGCCGAGCTCTCCTCTTTCCCACCTCCACTTCCCGGCCCCCCAGGTTCCCAGGTCCTGAGGGCAAGCAGGACGGCTCCCGCCTCCCAAACGCACCACTCGCGGGGAGTTTGAGCCCAGAGGAAACCATAACCAAACAAAGTGGGGCTCCCTGGGATTGGAGCCTCCACATTATGCCCGCAATGTGTCCTCTGTCCAAGCGAGTCCGTGTGCACTTCGGTTCCAGGCCTCCGTGGGCCATACCCGCAGAACGCAGGCAGGACGAGGCCGGCGATCGATCGGGCTCCCGTGAGGCGCTCGATTTCGCGCGAAGCCAGGAGTCCGGTCAGCCAGAGCCCAAACAATGCTGGAGCCTTCAGTGTGCACTATTAAAGTAGAAACCAAAACTCCGTGCGCAATGGGTCTGCAGTCTTGCTGTACGCGCCCGCCCCCTGTCGGCCAGCTCCGGAATCCTTACGCTCTGGCATGGTGCCTGTGCTCCTCCTCCTCCTGGGAGTGATGCTGGGCTGCAGCACAGCCTGCTCACTGGACAGGGGTGCATCTTGGAGCCTGCGCCTGCAGCGCGGGGAAAGCGCCAGGTTGTTAGGGCAGCTGAAAAGCCTGCGGGGCCACCAGTGCCTGCGGGACAGAATGGATTTCAGATGTCCCTGGAAGAAAGGGCGCATCAGCCAAGGGGAGCAGAAAGAAGAAGATGCCACCTGTTGCCACTCCGAGATGCTCAGGCAGCTCCTCCAGCTCTTCGCGACAGAGGCCAGCAGAGATGCCTGGGCAGAGAGGCCGCTTGGGCAACTTGTCACTAGTCTGTTGAGTGGCCTGGAAGCGCTGGAGGGGAGAGCAGCGGAGCCAAGCCCAGCCTGTGCACCTCCTTTGGCCATGGCCATCCGCACCTACTTTTGGGGGATCTCCCGCTATCTCCAGGCAAAGGGATACAGCCCTTGCTCGTGGGAGATCATCAGAGCGGAAATGCAAGTGGCCCTTAGGACATTCCCAGTGCCTGCAGAGAGAAACCCCAAGAAGAGAAGAAGGTCCATGGAGGAATCCCCGCCGCTCAGGTGACAGCATGCTCAGGGCCTCAAGTCGGAACACACACCCACACCCAACACACACAGAGAGAGTCGCCTGCGGGACCTCATGAAAGGCGTCCGAATGGAAAACGAGGGCAAGAGCATCCATTTCTTTGAAGCATGCCATCGTACATCGCGCTCTACCAATGGGAGACTTGAAGGGCCGGGTGTGTCGTATCACATCTGTTTCCTAATAAAGCTATGATTCCAAATCTTCTCGATCTGTTTCCATTCCTGGTTGGGGTCGGGCACCAGCCACGGGTGGGAAAGATTTTTCCTGTGTCAGCATAGACTGAAGCTCAGCGGGTCCTGCCTTCCTTCTGTTAGCTAGGAACTCAAGAGTCTGGAGTCTGGAGGCAGAAGGCTGCCTCCTCTTTGCTCACTGAAAGGGCCCTAGAGAGAGGGATTGCAAAGCCCCTGGATGAATGCTGCCAGCATGGCCCTCTGGCAAGCCCTGGGCCTTGCTTGTGTCCGTGCAGTCCAAGACACGAGTCGCCGCCGCCGACTGTGTCCCTGGTGTTGGCAAGATGGGTGGCCATCTCTCTATTAGGAGAAAGGGTCCAGTGATTCACCTGGGGTGGTGCACTGGGACCGGATAACTAGACCGACCTAATACTCCAGGAGACAAACAAGGACTCTGCCCTGTTCTGTCAACCTCTTTCTGTTCTCACAGGACAGTAGTGCCTTGAGCTGATCAGCCCAATGCGAGCCACTGGGTGATCAGAGGCAGGAGGAGGCAAGTGTAGGGACACCGAGGAGACCCTTCCTGGTCTCCCTCTTATGTGACACTGCTGCTTGCCAGGGTGCTCAGACATGCCTCTTGTGCTTTCCCTTCCATTTGTCCTGTGGAGACACACAGGTGCAGAAAATAGCAATATGGGCTTGGTTTGGAGATTGAGACTCACAGAAGATGTCAGCTATTCAACTTCACAGACTCTAGGTGACTTTCAAGAAGCACTGCAGTAGACGGACTCAGGCAGGGATCTAGGCTGTTGAGTGTAGGAGTGTGTGTGTGTGTGTGTGTGTGTGTGTGTGTGTGTGTGTTTGTGTGTGTGTGTGTTTGGTGGCGGGGACGCCTGGCCACCCATAGACAAGCTGAGCCAAAGGCCCCAGGAGGTGAGGTGGGGGAAGGCCCGATCATGGAAGTCCTTGCAGGGCACCACAGTGACCCAGACAGCACACTGGCCGGCCAGGCAGCCTTGCAGTCTTCCTGGACTCCTTCTCTCTAAAGTCAGGGCTGGGATACGTGGAATCCGCAGGGCGCATTAGCCAGGTTCCTGCCACACTCCTCAGGCTCTCCTCTGAGTTCCGAGTTCTTGGTTCTGCTGCTGATGCTCACTAAGAGCCACCGAGAAGTGAAGGCTGACTTCTGCTCTCCTATCCTCTGTCCCCAGCTGCCTACTCCACTGCCAGGCCACATTCACCTCCCAGGCTCCCCTTACTGATCCATTCCCCCACAATGAGCAGAATTCCAAGACAGGACACTGGGCTCAAGACTGAGTTTGAAACACATCCCTGGGAAGTCTCCTCACACAACTTTCCTAGGAGCTCCTGCTGAGGGGTCAGCCAGTGCCTAGCCTTCCTCTCCTCCAAAGGTCCCATTGTAGGCCATCCCAAGAGAAGAGAGCCATGCCTCATGCAGACCCAGGTCTTCCCTGGCCAAAATGATCAGCTGACGACTGTGAACCCACTGAGAAGCCCAAGAGCTCAGGTGCCCCACAGGCCACCCCTGTCCCACTGGAACGAGCACCCAGGATTATTGAAAAAGTGTTCGAATCCCAACAAGAAGCTCAGAGTACACCAAGCAGCACAGCCAGAGAGAGGTGAGCACTGTGGCTCAGGGTCTGAGGCTTTTCCTGGAGAGGCAGGTAGGTGCAAGAGATGCTGCGGATACCTAGCAGGTGGCTTCTGGAACTTGCCAGTGCCTGTGGTCCCCTGGCACTTCATTCAGCTTCCCCACCGCCCCTGCATGCCCCTTTCCCATTCTTGTTCAGTGTTTGCAGTTCTTGGGAGTTGAGAGACCCTGGTGCTTTCCCTGCTCTCAGTCTTCTAAAAACCACCTGTGCAGGTGCTGCTGTTGTGCCTGAGGTCAGCCTCCTGGGAGCAGAGTGTCCGCGGGTCTGCCCTGGAGCCATGAAGTTGTCTGGGGAAGAGGAGAAGGCAGCTGAGCAGGGCGGACTGACTCCTGGGGTCCGGTGTCCTTGGGAGTGAAGAAGGGTGAGAGGCAGAGGGACACAGGCCCTCCCTCCGGGAACAGCGCTGGTGGGGTGAAGAAGGGCAAAGGAGGCACTGGGAACTCCTGACAGCCTGCTGGGCAAACAGCGGGGTCAGGTTGGCCTGCACTGCTTCCCAACAAACCTCCACCAATGTTACCAGGCTCCACCAACTGAAACAGCAGAGAAGCCCTCGGATCCTCAGGCCTGAAAGAGGAGCCCAAGGCCAATGCTTTGAGACCATTCAGCTAAAGACAGTAGAGATCTGACTAAACATTTCAAGAGAGACTGAGGGAGATCAATAGAGCCAGGAAGAGAGAAAAAATATTTAAAAAAAATAAAATAAAGTAAAATAAAATGAAATAAAAAAGTAAAATAAAATGAAATAAAATAAAATAAAATAAAATAAAATAAAGAGAGAAGCCAACAATCTCTAAAACTCCTTAGACCCCAAGCGAAAGAATTTCTGAAAGTATGCTGAGAAGCAGAGGACATCGTCATAATCCGGGTGTGGGAGGGCCGATGCAGGGCGGGTCCAGTCACAAGGAGGGTGTTCAAACTTGTGTTTCCGTTCCAGAGGGACAGTGGATCTGAGGAGTACCAGAGATTGGGTCACTTCAAGAAAGCACACTGAGGCAGAGCAAGGGGCTCTCTATCCAAGGACAGGAAATGCCATTGGGCTGAGTGTGTGGTTCAAGCAAAAGAAGGCAGAGAGTTGCCCAGCAGGAGCGCGATCCTCCTGCTTCAAGTCCCTCTGGGCTGAAGTCAGCGCTGGCTGGTTCAGGCACAATGGAGGAGCCAGGACCGGTGCCCTCTTTGGGACCCTCTTCCTTTCCGGGCCGAGCTCTCCTCTTTCCCACCTCCACTTCCCGGCCCCCCAGGTTCCCAGGTCCTGAGGGCAAGCAGGACGGCTCCCGCCTCCCAAAAGCACCACTCGCGGGGAGTTTGAGCCCAGAGGAAACCATAACCAAACAAAGTGGGGCTCCCTGGGATTGGAGCTTCCACATTATGCCCGCAATGTGTCCTCTGTCCAAGCGAGTCCGTGTGCACTTCGGTTCCAGGCCTCCGTGGGCCATACCCGCAGAACGCAGGCAGGACGAGGCCGGCGATCGATCGGGCTCCCGTGAGGCGCTCGATTTCGCGCGAAGCCAGGAGGAGTCCGGTCAGCCAGAGCCCAAACAATGCTGGAGCCTTCAGTGTGCACTATTAAAGTAGAAACCAAAACTCCGTGCGCAATGGGTCTGCAGTCTTGCTGTACGCGCCCGCCCCCTGTCGGCCAGCTCCGGAATCCTTACGCTCTGGCATGGTGCCTGTGCTCCTCCTCCTCCTGGGAGTGATGCTGGGCTGCAGCACAGCCTGCTCACTGGACAGGGGTGCATCTTGGAGCCTGCGCCTGCAGCGCGGGGAAAGCGCCAGGTTGTTAGGGCAGCTGAAAAGCCTGCGGGGCCACCAGTGCCTGCGGGACAGAATGGATTTCAGATGTCCCTGGAAGAAAGGGCGCATCAGCCAAGGGGAGCAGAAAGAAGAAGATGCCACCTGTTGCCACTCCGAGATGCTCAGGCAGCTCCTCCAGCTCTTCGCGACAGAGGCCAGCAGAGATGCCTGGGCAGAGAGGCCGCTTGGGCAACTTGTCACTAGTCTGTTGAGTGGCCTGGAAGCGCTGGAGGGGAGAGCAGCGGAGCCAAGCCCAGCCTGTGCACCTCCTTTGGCCATGGCCATCCGCACCTACTTTTGGGGGATCTCCCGCTATCTCCAGGCAAAGGGATACAGCCCTTGCTCGTGGGAGATCATCAGAGCAGAAATGCAAGTGGCCCTTAGGACATTCCCAGTGCCTGCAGAGAGAAACCCCAAGAAGAGAAGAAGGTCCATGGAGGAATCCCCGCCGCTCAGGTGACAGCATGCTCAGGGCCTCAAGTCGGAACACACACCCACACCCAACACACACACAGAGAGTCGCCTGCGGGACCTCATGAAAGGCGTCCGAATGGAAAACGAGGGCAAGAGCATCCATTTCTTTGAAGCATCCCATCGTACATCGCGCTCTACCAATGGGAGACTTGAAGGGCCGGGTGTGTCATATCACATCTGTTTCCTAATAAAGCTATGATTCCAAATCTTCTCGATCGGTTTCCATTCCTGGTTGGGGTCGGGCACCAGCCACGGGTGGGAAAGATTTTTCCTGTGTCAGCATAGACTGAAGCTCAGCGGGTCCTGCCTTCCTTCTGTTAGCTAGGAACTCAAGAGTCTGGAGTCTGGAGGCAGAAGGCTGCCTCCTCTTTGCTCACTGAAAGGGCCCTAGAGAGAGGGATTGCAAAGCCCCTGGATGAATGCTGCCAGCATGGCCCTCTGGCAAGGCCTGGGCCTTGCTTGTGTCCCGGCAGTCCAAGACACGAGTCGCCGCCGCCGACTGTGTCCCTGGTGTTGGCAAGATGGGTGGCCATCTCTCTATTAGGAGAAAGGGTCCAGTGATTCACCTGGGGTGGTGCACTGGGACCGGGTAACTAGACCGTCCTAATACTCCAGGAGACAAACAAGGACTCTGCCCTGTTCTGTCAGCCTCTTTCTGTTCTCACAGGACAGTAGTGCCTTGCGCTGATCAGCACAAAGCGAGCCACTGGGTGACCAGAGGCAGGAGGAGGCAAGTGTAGGGACACCGAGGAGACCCTTCCTGGTCTCCCTCTTATGTGACACTGCTGCTTGCCAGGGTGCTCAGACATGCCTCTTGTGCTTTCCCTTCCCTTTGTCCTGTGGAGACACACAGGTGCAGAAAATAGCAATATGGGCCTGGTTTGGAGATTGAGACTCACAGAAGATGTCAGCTATTCAACTTCACAGACTCTAGGTGACTTTCAAGAAGCACTGCAGTAGACGGACTCAGGCAGGGATCTAGGCTGTTGAGTGTAGGAGTGTGTGTGTGTGTGTGTGTGTGTGTGTGTGTGTGTGTGTGTGTGTTTGGTGGCGGGGACGCCTGGCCACCCATAGACAAGCTGAGCCAAAGGCCCCAGGAGGTGAGGTGGGGGAAGGCCCGATCATGGAAGTCCTTGCAGGGCACCACAGTGACCCAGACAGCACACTGGCCGGCCAGGCAGCCTTGCAGTCTTCCTGGACTCCTTCTCTCTAAAGTCAGGGCTGGGATACGTGGAATCCGCAGGGCGCACTAGCCAGGTTCCTGCCACACTCCTCAGGCTCTCCTCTGAGTTCCGAGTTCTTGGTTCTGCTGCTGATGCTCACTAAGAGCCACCTAGAGAGAAGTGAAGGCTGACTTCTGCTCTCCTATCCTCTGTCCCCAGCTGCCTACTCCACTGCCAGGCCACATTCACCTCCCAGGCTCCCCTTACTGATCCATTCCCCCACAATGAGCAGAATTCCAAGACAGGACACTGGGCTCAAGACTGAGTTTGAAACACATCCCTGGGAAGTCTCCTCACACAACTTTCCTAGGAGCTCCTGCTGAGGGGTCAGCCAGTGCCTAGCCTTCCTCTCCTCCAAAGGTCCCATTGTAGGCCATCCCAAGAGAAGAGAGCCATGCCTCATGCAGACCCAGGTCTTCCCTGGCCAAAATGATCAGCTGACGACTGTGAACCCACTGAGAAGCCCAAGAGCTCAGGTGCCCCACAGGCCACCCCTGTCCCACTGGAACGAGCACCCAGGATTATTGAAAAAGTGTTCGAATCCCAACAAGAAGCTCAGAGTACACCAAGCAGCACAGCCAGAGAGAGGTGAGCACTGTGGCTCAGGGTCTGAGGCTTTTCCTGGAGAGGCAGGTAGGTGCAAGAGATGCTGCGGATACCTAGCAGGTGGCTTCTGGAACTTGCCAGTGCCTGTGGTCCCCTGGCACTTCATTCAGCTTCCCCACCGCCCCTGCATGCCCCTTTCCCATTCTTGTTCAGTGTTTGCAGTTCTTGGGAGTTGAGAGACCCTGGTGCTTTCCCTGCTCTCAGTCTTCTAAAAACCACCTGTGCAGGTGCTGCTGTTGTGCCTGAAGTCGGCCTCCTGGGAGCAGAGTGTCCGCGGGTCTGCCCTGGAGCCATGAAGTTGTCTGGGGAAGAGGAGAAGGCAGCTGAGCAGGGCGGACTGACTCCTGGGGTCCGGTGTCCTTGGGAGTGAAGAAGGGTGAGAGGCAGAGGGACACAGGCCCTCCCTCCGGGAACAGCGCTGGTGGGGTGAAGAAGGGCAAAGGAGGCACTGGGAACTCCTGACAGCCTGCTGGGCAAACAGCGGGGTCAGGTTGGCCTGCACTGCTTCCCAACAAACCTCCACCAATGTTACCAGGCTCCACCAACTGAAACAGCAGAGAAGCCCTCGGATCCTCAGGCCTGAAAGAGGAGCCCAAGGCCAATGCTTTGAGACCATTCAGCTAAAGACAGTAGAGATCTGACTAAACATTTCAAGAGAGACTGAGGGAGATCAATAGAGCCAGGAAGAGAGAAAAAATATTTAAAAAAAATAAAATAAAGTAAAATAAAATGAAATAAAAAAGTAAAATAAAATGAAATAAAGTAAAATAAAATAGTATAAAGAGAGAAGCCAACAATCTCTAAAACTCCTTAGACCCCAAGCGAAAGAATTTCTGAAATATGCTGAGAAGCAGAGGACATCGTCATAATCCGGGTGTGGGAGGGCCGATGCAGGGCGGGTCCAGTCACAAGGAGGGTGTTCAAACTTGTGTTTCGGTTCCAGAGCGACAGTGGATCTGAGGAGTACCAGAGATTGGGTCACTTCAAGAAAGCACACTGAGGCAGAGCAAGGGGCTCTCTATCCAAGGACAGGAAATGCCATTGGGCTGAGTGTGTGGTTCAAGCAAAAGAAGGCAGAGAGTTGCCCAGCAGGAGCGCGATCCTCCTGCTTCAAGTCCCTCTGGGCTGAAGTCAGCGCTGGCTGGTTCAGGCACAATGGAGGAGCCAGGACCAGTGCCCTCTTGGGGACCCTCTTCCTTTCCGGGCCGAGCTCTCCTCTTTCCCACCTCCACTTCCCGGCCCCCCAGGTTCCCAGGTCCTGAGGGCAAGCAGGACGGCTCCCGCCTCCCAAACGCACCACTCGCGGGGAGTTTGAGCCCAGAGGAAACCATAACCAAACAAAGTGGGGCTCCCTGGGATTGGAGCCTCCACATTTTGCCCGCAATGTGTCCTCTGTCCAAGCGAATCCGTGTGCACCTCGGTTCCAGGCCTCCGTGGGCCATACCCGCAGAACGCAGGCAGGACGAGGCCGGCGATCGATCGGGCTCCCGTGAGGCGCTCGATTTCGCGCGAAGCCCGGAGTCCGGTCAGCCACAGCTCAAACAATGCTGGAGCCTTCAGTGTGCACTATTAAAGTAGAAACCAAAACTCCGTGCGCAATGGGTCTGCAGTCTTGCTGTACGCGCCCGCCCCCTGTCGGCCAGCTCCGGAATCCTTACGCTCTGGCATGGTGCCTGTGCTCCTCCTCCTCCTCCTGGGAGTGATGCTGGGCTGCAGCACAGCCTGCTCACTGGACAGGGGTGCATCTTGGAGCCTGCGCCTGCAGCGCGGGGAAACCGCCAGGTTGTTAGGGCAGCTGAAAAGCCTGCCGGGCCACCAGTGCCTGCGGGACAGAATGGATTTCAGATGCCCCTGGAAGAAAGGGCGCATCAGCCAAGGGGAGCAGAAAGAAGAAGATGCCACCTGTTGCCACTCCGAGATGCTCAGGCAGCTCCTCCAGCTCTTCGCGACAGAGGCCAGCAGAGATGCCTGGGCAGAGAGGCCGCTTGGGCAACTTGTCACTAGTCTGTTGAGTGGCCTGGAAGCGCTGGAGGGGAGAGCAGCGGAGCCAAGCCCAGCCTGTGCACCTCCTTTGGCCATGGCCATCCGCACCTACTTTTGGGGGATCTCCCGCTATCTCCAGGCAAAGGGATACAGCCCTTGCTCGTGGGAGATCATCAGAGCGGAAATGCAAGTGGCCCTTAGGACATTCCCAGTGCCTGCAGAGAGAAACCCCAAGAAGAGAAGAAGGTCCATGGAGGAATCCCCGCCGCTCAGGTGACAGCATGCTCAGGGCCTCAAGTCGGAACACACACCCACACCCAACACACACAGAGAGAGTCGCCTGCGGGACCTCATGAAAGGCGTCCGAATGGAAAACGAGGGCAAGAGCATCCATTTCTTTGAAGCATCCCATCGTACATCGCGCTCTACCAATGGGAGACTTGAAGGGCCGGGTGTGTCATATCACATCTGTTTCCTAATAAAGCTATGATTCCAAATCTTCTCGATCGGTTTCCATTCCTGGTTGGGGTCGGGCACCAGCCACGGGTGGGAAAGATTTTTCCTGTGTCAGCATAGACTGAAGCTCAGCGGGTCCTGCCTTCCTTCTGTTAGCTAGGAACTCAAGAGTCTGGAGTCTGGAGGCAGAAGGCTGCCTCCTCTTTGCTCACTGAAAGGGCCCTAGAGAGAGGGATTGCAAAGCCCCTGGATGAATGCTGCCAGCATGGCCCTCTGGCAAGGCCTGGGCCTTGCTTGTGTCCCGGCAGTCCAAGACACGAGTCGCCGCCGCTGACTGTGTCCCTGGTGTTGGAAAGATGGGTGGCCATCTCTCTATTAGGAGAAAGGGTCCAGTGATTCACCTGGGGTGGTGCACTGGGACCGGGTAACTAGACCGTCCTAATACTCCAGGAGACAAACAAGGACTCTGCCCTGTTCTGTCAGCCTCTTTCTGTTCTCACAGGACAGTAGTGCCTTGCGCTGATCAGCACAAAGCGAGCCACTGGGTGACCAGAGGCAGGAGGAGGCAAGTGTAGGGACACCGAGGAGACCCTTCCTGGTCTCCCTCTTATGTGACACTGCTGCTTGCCAGGGTGCTCAGACATGCCTCTTGTGCTTTCCCTTCCCTTTGTCCTGTGGAGACACACAGGTGCAGAAAATAGCAATATGGGCCTGGTTTGGAGATTGAGACTCACAGAAGATGTCAGCTATTCAACTTCACAGACTCTAGGTGACTTTCAAGAAGCACTGCAGTAGACGGAATCAGGCAGGGATCTAGGCTGTTGAGTGTAGGAGTGTGTGTGTGTGTGTGTGTGTGTGTGTGTGTGTGTGTGTGTGTGTGTGTGTTTGGTGGCGGGGACGCCTGGCCACCCATAGACAAGCTGAGCCAAAGGCCCCAGGAGGTGAGGTGGGGGAAGGCCCGATCATGGAAGTCCTTGCAGGGCACCACAGTGACCCAGACAGCACACTGGCCGGCCAGGCAGCCTTGCAGTCTTCCTGGACTCCTTCTCTCTAAAGTCAGGGCTGGGATACGTGGAATCCGCAGGGCGCACTAGCCAGGTTCCTGCCACACTCCTCAGGCTCTCCTCTGAGTTCCGAGTTCTTGGTTCTGCTGCTGATGCTCACTAAGAGCCACCGAGAAGTGAAGGCTGACTTCTGCTCTCCTATCCTCTGTCCCCAGCTGCCTACTCCACTGCCAGGCCACATTCACCTCCCAGGCTCCCCTTACTGATCCATTCCCCCACAATGAGCAGAATTCCAAGACAGGACACTGGGCTCAAGACTGAGTTTGAAACACATCCCTGGGAAGTCTCCTCACACAACTTTCCTAGGAGCTCCTGCTGAGGGGTCAGCCAGTGCCTAGCCTTCCTCTCCTCCAAAGGTCCCATTGTAGGCCATCCCAAGAGAAGAGAGCCATGCCTCATGCAGACCCAGGTCTTCCCTGGCCAAAATGATCAGCTGACGACTGTGAACCCACTGAGAAGCCCAAGAGCTCAGGTGCCCCACAGGCCACCCCTGTCCCACTGGAACGAGCACCCAGGATTATTGAAAAAGTGTTCGAATCCCAACAAGAAGCTCAGAGTACACCAAGCAGCACAGCCAGAGAGAGGTGAGCACTGTGGCTCAGGGTCTGAGGCTTTTCCTGGAGAGGCAGGTAGGTGCAAGAGATGCTGCGGATACCTAGCAGGTGGCTTCTGGAACTTGCCAGTGCCTGTGGTCCCCTGGCACTTCATTCAGCTTCCCCACCGCCCCTGCATGCCCCTTTCCCATTCTTGTTCAGTGTTTGCAGTTCTTGGGAGTTGAGAGACCCTGGTGCTTTCCCTGCTCTCAGTCTTCTAAAAACCACCTGTGCAGGTGCTGCTGTTGTGCCTGAGGTCAGCCTCCTGGGAGCAGAGTGTCCGCGGGTCTGCCCTGGAGCCATGAAGTTGTCTGGGGAAGAGGAGAAGGCAGCTGAGCAGGGCGGACTGACTCCTGGGGTCCGGTGTCCTTGGGAGTGAAGAAGGGTGAGAGGCAGAGGGACACAGGCCCTCCCTCCGGGAACAGCGCTGGTGGGGTGAAGAAGGGCAAAGGAGGCACTGGGAACTCCTGACAGCCTGCTGGGCAAACAGCGGGGTCAGGTTGGCCTGCACTGCTTCCCAACAAACCTCCACCAATGTTACCAGGCTCCACCAACTGAAACAGCAGAGAAGCCCTCGGATCCTCAGGCCTGAAAGAGGAGCCCAAGGCCAATGCTTTGAGACCATTCAGCTAAAGACAGTAGAGATCTGACTAAACATTTCAAGAGAGACTGAGGGAGATCAATAGAGCCAGGAAGAGAGAAAAAATATTTAAAAAAAATAAAATAAAGTAAAATAAAATGAAATAAAAAAGTAAAATAAAATGAAATAAAGTAAAATAAAATAGTATAAAGAGAGAAGCCAACAATCTCTAAAACTCCTTAGACCCCAAGCGAAAGAATTTCTGAAATATGCTGAGAAGCAGAGGACATCATCATAATCCGGGTGTGGGAGGGCCGATGCAGGGCGGGTCCAGTCACAAGGAGGGTGTTCAAACTTGTGTTTCGGTTCCAGAGCGACAGTGGATCTGAGGAGTACCAGAGATTGGGTCACTTCAAGAAAGCACACTGAGGCAGAGCAAGGGGCTCTCTATCCAAGGACAGGAAATGCCATTGGGCTGAGTGTGTGGTTCAAGCAAAAGAAGGCAGAGAGTTGCCCAGCAGGAGCGCGATCCTCCTGCTTCAAGTCCCTCTGGGCTGAAGTCAGCGCTGGCTGGTTCAGGCACAATGGAGGAGCCAGGACCAGTGCCCTCTTGGGGACCCTCTTCCTTTCCGGGCCGAGCTCTCCTCTTTCCCACCTCCACTTCCCGGCCCCCCAGGTTCCCAGGTCCTGAGGGCAAGCAGGACGGCTCCCGCCTCCCAAACGCACCACTCGCGGGGAGTTTGAGCCCAGAGGAAACCATAACCAAACAAAGTGGGGCTCCCTGGGATTGGAGCCTCCACATTTTGCCCGCAATGTGTCCTCTGTCCAAGCGAATCCGTGTGCACCTCGGTTCCAGGCCTCCGTGGGCCATACCCGCAGAACGCAGGCAGGACGAGGCCGGCGATCGATCGGGCTCCCGTGAGGCGCTCGATTTCGCGCGAAGCCCGGAGTCCGGTCAGCCACAGCTCAAACAATGCTGGAGCCTTCAGTGTGCACTATTAAAGTAGAAACCAAAACTCCGTGCGCAATGGGTCTGCAGTCTTGCTGTACGCGCCCGCCCCCTGTCGGCCAGCTCCGGAATCCTTACGCTCTGGCATGGTGCCTGTGCTCCTCCTCCTCCTCCTGGGAGTGATGCTGGGCTGCAGCACAGCCTGCTCACTGGACAGGGGTGCATCTTGGAGCCTGCGCCTGCAGCGCGGGGAAACCGCCAGGTTGTTAGGGCAGCTGAAAAGCCTGCCGGGCCACCAGTGCCTGCGGGACAGAATGGATTTCAGATGCCCCTGGAAGAAAGGGCGCATCAGCCAAGGGGAGCAGAAAGAAGAAGATGCCACCTGTTGCCACTCCGAGATGCTCAGGCAGCTCCTCCAGCTCTTCGCGACAGAGGCCAGCAGAGATGCCTGGGCAGAGAGGCCGCTTGGGCAACTTGTCACTAGTCTGTTGAGTGGCCTGGAAGCGCTGGAGGGGAGAGCAGCGGAGCCAAGCCCAGCCTGTGCACCTCCTTTGGCCATGGCCATCCGCACCTACTTTTGGGGGATCTCCCGCTATCTCCAGGCAAAGGGATACAGCCCTTGCTCGTGGGAGATCATCAGAGCGGAAATGCAAGTGGCCCTTAGGACATTCCCAGTGCCTGCAGAGAGAAACCCCAAGAAGAGAAGAAGGTCCATGGAGGAATCCCCGCCGCTCAGGTGACAGCATGCTCAGGGCCTCAAGTCGGAACACACACCCACACCCAACACACACAGAGAGAGTAGCCTGCGGGACCTCATGAAAGGCGTCCGAATGGAAAACGAGGGCAAGAGCATCCATTTCTTTGAAGCATCCCATCGTACATCGCGCTCTACCAATGGGAGACTTGAAGGGCCGGGTGTGTCATATCACATCTGTTTCCTAATAAAGCTATGATTCCAAATCTTCTCGATCGGTTTCCATTCCTGGTTGGAGTCGGGCACCAGCCACGGGTGGGAAAGATTTTTCCTGTGTCAGCATAGACTGAAGCTCAGCGGGTCCTGCCTTCCTTCTGTTAGCTAGGTACTCAAGAGTCTGGAGTCTGGAGGCAGAAGGCTGCCTCCTCTTTGCTCACTGAAAGGGCCCTAGAGAGAGGGATTGCAAAGCCCCTGGATGAATGCTGCCAGCATGGCCCTCTGGCAAGCCCTGGGCCTTGCTTGTGTCCGTGCAGTCCAAGACACGAGTCGCCGCCGACTGTGTCCCTGGTGTTGGCAAGATGGGTGGCCATCTCTCTATTAGGAGAAAGGGTCCAGTGATTCACCTGGGGTGGTGCACTGGGACCGGGTAACTAGACCGTCCTAATACTCCAGGAGACACACAAGGACTCTGCCCTGTTCTGTCAGCCTCTTTCTGTTCTCACAGGACAGTAGTGCCTGGCGCTGATCAGCTCAAAGCGAGCCACTGGGTGACCAGAGGCAGGAGGAGGCAAGTGTAGGGACACCGAGGAGACCCTTCCTGGTCTCCCTCTTATGTGACACTGCTGCTTGCCAGGGTGCTCAGACATGCCTCTTGTGCTTTCCCTTCCCTTTGTCCTGTGGAGACACACAGGTGCGGAAAATAGCAATATGGGCCTGGTTTGGACATTGAGACTCACACAAGATGTCAGCTATTCAACTTCACAGACTCTAGGTGACTTTCAAGAAGCACTGCAGTAGACGGACTCAGGCAGGGATCTAGGCTGTTGAGTGTAGGAGTGTGTGTGTGTGTGTGTGTGTGTGTGTGTGTGTGTGTGTGTGTGTGTGTGTTTGGTGGTGGGGACACCTGGCCACCCATAGACAAGCTGAGCCAAAGGCCCCAGGAGGTGAGGTGGGGGAAGGCCCGATCATGGAAGTCCTTGCAGGGCACCACAGTGACCCAGACAGCACAATGTCCGGCCAGGCAGCCTTGCAGTCTTCCTGGACTCCTTCTCTCTAAAGTCAGGGCTGGGATTCGTGGAGTCAGCAGGGCGCACTAGCCAGGTTCCTGCCACACTCCTCAGGCTCTCCTCTGAGTTCCGAGTTCTTGGTTCTGCTGCTGATGCTCACTAAGAGCCACCTAGAGAGAAGTGAAGGCTGACTTCTGCTCTCCTATCCTCTGTCCCCAGCTGCCTACTCCACTGCCAGGCCACATTCACCTCCCAGGCTCCCCTTACTGATCCATTCCCCACAATGAGCAGAATTCCAAGACAGGACACTGGGCTCAAGACTGAGTTTGAAACACATCCCTGGGAAGTCTCCTCACACAACTTTCCTAGGAGCTCCTGCTGAGGGGTCACCCAGTGCCTAGCCTTCCTCTCCTCCAAAGGTCCCATTGTAGGCCATCCCAAGAGAAGAGAGCCATGCCTCATGCAGACCCAGGTCTTCCCTGGCCAAAATGATCAGCTGACGACTGTAAACCCACTGAGAAGCCCAAGAGCTCAGGTGCCCCACAGGCCACCCCTGTCCCACTGGAACAAGCACCCAGGATTATTGAAAAAGTGTTCGAATCCCAACAAGAAGCTCAGAGTACACCAAGCAGCACAGCCAGAGAGAGGTGAGCACTGTGGCTCAGGGTCTGAGGCTTTTCCTGGAGAGGCAGGTAGGTGCAAGAGATGCTGTGGATACCTAGCAGGTGGCTTCTGGAACTTGCCAGTGCCTGTGGTCCCCTGGCACTTCATTCAGCTTCCAAGGCAGAGTCAGTTCCCCACCGCCCCTGCATGCCCCTTTCCCATTCTTGTTCAGTGTTTGCAGTTCTTGGGAGTTGAGAGACCCTGGTGCCTTCCCTGCTCTCAGTCTTCTAAAAACCACCTGTGCAGGTGCTGCTGTTGTGCCTGAGGTCGGCCTCTTGGGAGCAGAGTGTCTGCGGGTCTGCCCTGGATCCATGAAGTTGTCTGGGGAAGAGGAGAAGGCAGCTGAGCAGGGCGGACTGACTCCTGGGGTCCTGTGTCCTTGGGAGTGAAGAAGGGTGAGAGGCAGAGGGACACAGGCCCTCCCTCCGGGAACAGCGCTGGTGGGGGGAAGAAGGGCAAAGGAGGCACTGGGAACTCCTGACAGCCTGCTGGGCAAACAGCGGGGTCAGGTTGGCCTGCACTGCTTCCCAGCAAACCTCCATCAGAGTCACCAGGCTCCACCAACTGAAACAGCAGAGAAGCCCTCGGATCCTCAGGCCTGAAAGAGGAGCCCAAGGCCAATGCTTTGAGACCATTCAGCTAAAGACAGTAGAGATCTGACTAAACATTTCAAGAGAGACTGAGAGAGAGATCAATAGAGCCAGGAAGAGAGAAAAAATATTTAAAAAAAAATAAAATAAAGTGAAATGAAATGAAATAAAAAAGTAAAATAAAATGAAATAAAATAAAATAAAGAGAGAAGCCAACAATCTCTAAAACTCCTTAGACCCCAAGCGAAAGAATTTCTGAAAGTATGCTGAGAAGCAGAGGACATCGTCATAATCCGGGTGGGGGAGGGCGGATGCAGGGCGGGTCCAGTCACAAGGAGGGTGTTCAAACTTGTGTTTCGGTTCCAGAGGGACAGTGGATCTGAGGAGTACCAGAGATTGGGTCACTTCAAGAAAGCACACTGAGGCAGAGCAAGGGGCTCTCTATCCAAGGACAGGAAATGCCATTGGGCTGAGTGTGTGGTTCAAGCAAAAGAAGGCAGAGAGTTGCCCAGCAGGAGCGCGATCCTCCTGCTTCAAGTCCCTCTGGGCTGAGGTCAGCACTGGCTGGTTCAGGCACAATGGAGGAGCCAGGACTGGTGCCCTCTTTGGGACCCTCTTCCTTTCCGGGCCGAGCTCTCCTCTTTCCCACCTCCACTTCCCGGCCCCCCAGGTTCCCAGGTCCTGAGGGCAAGCAGGACGGCTCCCGCCTCCCAAACGCACCACTCGCGGGGAGTTTGAGCCCAGAGGAAACCATAACCAAACAAAGTGGGGCTCCCTGGGATTGGAGCCTCCACATTATGCCCGCAATGTGTCCTCTGTCCAAGCGAGTCCGTGTGCACTTCGGTTCCAGGCCTCCGTGGGCCATACCCGCAGAACGCAGGCAGGACGAGGCCGGCGATCGATCGGGCTCCCGTGAGGCGCTCGATTTCGCGCGAAGCCAGGAGTCCGGTCAGCCAGAGCCCAAACAATGCTGGAGCCTTCAGTGTGCACTATTAAAGTAGAAACCAAAACTCCGTGCGCAATGGGTCTGCAGTCTTGCTGTACGCGCCCGCCCCCTGTCGGCCAGCTCCGGAATCCTTACGCTCTGGCATGGTGCCTGTGCTCCTCCTCCTCCTGGGAGTGATGCTGGGCTGCAGCACAGCCTGCTCACTGGACAGGGGTGCATCTTGGAGCCTGCGCCTGCAGCGCGGGGAAACCGCCAGGTTGTTAGGGCAGCTGAAAAGCCTGCCGGGCCACCAGTGCCTGCGGGACAGAATGGATTTCAGATGTCCCTGGAAGAAAGGGCGCATCAGCCAAGGGGAGCAGAAAGAAGAAGATGCCACCTGTTGCCACTCCGAGATGCTCAGGCAGCTCCTCCAGCTCTTCGCGACAGAGGCCAGCAGAGATGCCTGGGCAGAGAGGCCGCTTGGGCAACTTGTCACTAGTCTGTTGAGTGGCCTGGAAGCGCTGGAGGGGAGAGCAGCGGAGCCAAGCCCAGCCTGTGCACCTCCTTTGGCCATGGCCATCCGCACCTACTTTTGGGGGATCTCCCGCTATCTCCAGGCAAAGGGATACAGCCCTTGCTCGTGGGAGATCATCAGAGCGGAAATGCAAGTGGCCCTTAGGACATTCCCAGTGCCTGCAGAGAGAAACCCCAAGAAGAGAAGAAGGTCCATGGAGGAATCCCCGCCGCTCAGGTGACAGCATGCTCAGGGCCTCAAGTCGGAACACACACCCACACCCAACACACACACAGAGAGTCGCCTGCGGGACCTCATGAAAGGCGTCCGAATGGAAAACGAGGGCAAGAGCATCCATTTCTTTGAAGCATGCCATCGTACATCGCGCTCTACCAATGGGAGACTTGAAGGGCCGGGTGTGTCGTATCACATCTGTTTCCTAATAAAGCTATGATTCCAAATCTTCTCGATCGGTTTCCATTCCTGGTTGGGGTCGGGCACCAGCCACGGGTGGGAAAGATTTTTCCTGTGTCAGCATAGACTGAAGCTCAGCGGGTCCTGCCTTCCTTCTGTTAGCTAGGAACTCAAGAGTCTGGAGTCTGGAGGCAGAAGGCTGCCTCCTCTTTGCTCACTGAAAGGGCCCTAGAGAGAGGGATTGCAAAGCCCCTTGATGAATGCTGCCAGCATGGCCCTCTGGCAAGCCCTGGGCCTTGCTTGTGTCCGTGCAGTCCAAGACACGAGTCGCCGCCGCCGACTGTGTCCCTGGTGTTGGCAAGATGGGTGGCCATCTCTCTATTAGGAGAAAGGGTCCAGTGATTCACCTGGGGTGGTGCACTGGGACGGGATAACTAGACCGACCTAATACTCCAGGAGACAAACAAGGACTCTGCCCTGTTCTGTCAACCTCTTTCTGTTCTCACAGGACAGTAGTGCCTTGCGCTGATCAGCCCAATGCGAGCCACTGGGTGATCAGAGGCAGGAGGAGGCAAGTGTAGGGACACCGAGGAGACCCTTCCTGGTCTCCCTCTTATGTGACACTGCTGCTTGCCAGGGTGCTCAGACATGCCTCTTGTGCTTTCCCTTCCATTTGTCCTGTGGAGACACACAGGTGCAGAAAATAGCAATATGGGCTTGGTTTGGAGATTGAGACTCACACAAGATGTCAGCTATTCAACTTCACAGACTCTAGGTGACTTTCAAGAAGCACTGCAGGAGACAGACTCAGGCAGGGATCTAGGCTGTTGAGTGTAGGAGTGTGTTTGTGTGTGTGTGTGTGTGTGTGTGTGTGTGTGTGTGTGTGTTTGGTGGTGGGGACACCTGGTCACCCATAGACAAGCTGAGCCAAAGGCCCCAGGAGGTGAGGTGGGGGAAGGCCCGATCATGTAAGTCCTTGCAGGGCACCACAGTGACCCAGACAGCACACTGGCCGGCCAGGCAGCCTTGCAGTCTTCCTGGACTCCTTCTCTCTAAAGTCAGGGCTGGGATTCGTGGAGTCAGCAGGGCGCACTAGCCAGGTTCCTGCCACACTCCTCAGGCTCTCCTCTGAGTTCCGAGTTCTTGGTTCTGCTGCTGATGCTCACTAAGAGCCACCGAGAGAGAAGTGAATGCTGACTTCTGCTCTCCTATCCTCTGTCCCCAGCTGCCTACTCCACTGCCAGGCCACATTCACCTCCCAGGCTCCCCTTACTGATCCATTCCCCACAATGAGCAGAATTCCAAGACAGGACACTGGGCTCAAGACTGAGTTTGAAACACATCCCTGGGAAGTCTCCTCGCACAACTTTCCTAGGAGCTCCTGCTGAGGGGTCACCCAGTGCCTAGCCTTCCTCTCCTCCAAAGGTCCCATTGTAGGCCATCCCAAGAGAAGAGAGCCATGCCTCATGCAGACCCAGGTCTTCCCTGGCCAAAATGATCAGCTGACGACTGTGAACCCACTGAGAAGCCCAAGAGCTCAGGTGCCCCACAGGCCACCGCTGTCCCACTGGAACGAGCACCCAGGATTATTGAAAAAGTGTTCGAATCCCAACAAGAAGCTCAGAGTACACCAAGCAGCACAGCCAGAGAGAGGCAGCACATGAGCTGTGAGCACTTGGCTCAGGGTCTGAGGCTTTTCCTGGAGAGGCAGGTAGGTGCAAGAGATGCTGTGGATACCTAGCAGGTGGCTTCTGGAACTTGCCAGTGCCTGTGGTCCCCTGGCACTTCATTCAGCTTCCAAGGCGGAGTCAGTTCCCCACCGCCCCTGCATGCCCCTTTCCCATTCTTGTTCAGTGTTTGCAGTTCTTGGGAGTTGAGAGACCCTGGTGCTTTGCCTGCTCTCAGTCTTCTAAAAACCACCTGTGCAGGTGCTGCTGTTGTGCCTGAGGTCGGCCTCTTGGGAGCAGAGTGTCCGCGGGTCTGCCCTGGAGCCATGAAGTTGTCTGGGGAAGAGGAGAAGGCAGCTGAGCAGGGCGGACTGACTCCTGGGGTCCGGTGTCCTTGGGAGTGAAGAAGGGTGAGAGGCAGAGGGACACAGGCCCTCCCTCCGGGAACAGCGCTGGTGGGGTAAAGAAGGGCAAAGGAGGCACTGGGAACTCCTGACAGCCTGCTGGGCAAACAGCGGGGTCAGGTTGGCCTGCACTGCTTCCCAGCAAACCTCCACCAATGTTACCAGGCTCCACCAACTGAAACAGCAGAGAAGCCCTCGGATCCTCAGGCCTGAAAGAGGAGCCCAAGGCCAATGCTTTGAGACCATTCAGCTAAAGACAGTAGAGATCTGACTAAACGTTTCAAGAGAGACTGAGAGAGAGATCAATAGAGCAAGGAAGAGAGAAAAAATATTTTAAAAAAATAAAATGAAGTAAAATAAAATGAAATAAAAAAGTAAAATAAAATGAAATAAAATAAAATAAAATAAAATAAAATAAAATAAAATAAAGAGAGAAGCCAACAATCTCTAAAACTCCTTAGACCCCAAGCGAAAGAATTTCTGAAAGTATGCTGAGAAGCAGAGGACATCGTCATAATCCGGGTGTGGGAGGGCCGATGCAGGGCGGGTCCAGTCACAAGGAGGGAGTTCAAACTTGTGTTTCCGTTCCAGAGGGACAGTGGATCTGAGGAGTACCAGAGATTGGGTCACTTCAAGAAAGCACACTGAGGCAGAGCAAGGGGCTCTCTATCCAAGGACAGGAAATGCCATTGGGCTGAGTGTGTGGTTCAAGCAAAAGAAGGCAGAGAGTTGCCCAGCAGGAGCGCGATCCTCCTGCTTCAAGTCCCTCTGGGCTGAAGTCAGAGCTGGCTGGTTCAGGCACAATGGAGGAGCCAGGACCGGTGCCCTCTTTGGGACCCTCTTCCTTTCCGGGCCGAGCTCTCCTCTTTCCAACCTCCACTTCCCGGCCCCCCAGGTTCCCAGGTCCTGAGGGCAAGCAGGACGGCTCCCGCCTCCCAAACGCACCACTCGCGGGGAGTTTGAGCCCAGAGGAAACCATAACCAAACAAAGTGGGGCTCCCTGGGATTGGAGCCTCCACATTATGCCCGCAATGTGTCCTCTGTCCAAGCGAGTCCGTGTGCACTTCGGTTCCAGGCCTCCGTGGGCCATACCCGCAGAACGCAGGCAGGACGAGGCCGGCGATCGATCGGGCTCCCGTGAGGCGCTCGATTTCGCGCGAAGCCAGGAGTCCGGTCAGCCAGAGCCCAAACAATGCTGGAGCCTTCAGTGTGCACTATTAAAGTAGAAACCAAAACTCAGTGCGCAATGGGTCTGCAGTCGTGCTGTACGCGCCCGCCCCCTGTCGGCCAGCTCCGGAATCCTTACGCTCTGGCATGGTGCCTGTGCTCCTCCTCCTCCTGGGAGTGATGCTGGGCTGCAGCACAGCCTGCTCACTGGACAGGGGTGCATCTTGGAGCCTGCGCCTGCAGCGCGGGGAAAGCGCCAGGTTGTTAGGGCAGCTGAAAACCCTGCGGGGCCACCAGTGCCTGCGGGACAGAATGGATTTCAGATGCCCCTGGAAGAAAGGGCGCATCAGCCAAGGGGAGCAGAAAGAAGAAGATGCCACCTGTTGCCACTCCGAGATGCTCAGGCAGCTCCTCCAGCTCTTCGCGACAGAGGCCAGCAGAGATGCCTGGGCAGAGAGGCCGCTTGGGCAACTTGTCACTAGTCTGTTGAGTGGCCTGGAAGCGCTGGAGGGGAGAGCAGCGGAGCCAAGCCCAGCCTGTGCACCTCCTTTGGCCATGGCCATCCGCACCTACTTTTGGGGGATCTCCCGCTATCTCCAGGCAAAGGGATACAGCCCTTGCTCGTGGGAGATCATCAGAGCGGAAATGCAAGTGGCCCTTTGGACATTCCCAGTGCCTGCAGAGAGAAACCCCAAGAAGAGAAGAAGGTCCATGGAGGAATCCCCGCCGCTCAGGTGACAGCATGCTCAGGGCCTCAAGTCGGAACACACACCCACACCCAACACACACACAGAGAGTCGCCTGCGGGACCTCATGAAAGGCATCCAAATGGAAAACGAGGGCACGAGCATCCATTTTTTGAAGCATGCCATCGTACATCGCGCTCTACCAATGGGAGACTTGAAGGGCCGGGTGTGTCATATCACATCTGTTTCCTAATAAAGCTATGATTCCAAATCTTCTCGATGGGTTTCCATTCCTGGTTGGGGTCGGGCACCAGCCACGGGTGGGAAAGATTTTTCCTGTGTCAGCATAGACTGAAGCTCAGCGGGTCCTGCCTTCCTTCTGTTAGCTAGGTACTCAAGAGTCTGGAGTCTGGAGGCAGAAGGCTGCCTCCTCTTTGCTCACTGAAAGGGCCCTAGAGAGGGGGATTGCAAAGCCCCTGGATGAATGCTGCCAGCATGGCCCTCTGGCAAGCCCTGGGCCTTGCTTGTGTCCGTGCAGTCCAAGACACGAGTCGCCACCGACTGTGTCCCTGGTGTTGGCAAGATGGGTGGCCATCTCTCTATTAGGAGAAAGGGTCCAGTGATTCACCTGGGGTGGTGCACTGGGATCGGGTAACTAGACCGTCCTAATACTCCAGGAGACACACAAGGACTCTGCCCTGTTCTGTCAGCCTCTTTCTGTTCTCACAGGACAGTAGTGCCTGGCGCTGATCAGCTCAAAGCGAGCCACTGGGTGACCAGAGGCAGGAGGAGGCAAGTGTAGGGACACCGAGGAGACCCTTCCTGGTCTCCCTCTTATGTGACACTGCTGCTTGCCAGGGTGCTCAGACATGCCTCTTGTGCTTTCCCTTCCCTTTGTCCTGTGGAGACACACAGGTGCGGAAAATAGCAATATGGGCCTGGTTTGGACATTGAGACTCACACAAGATGTCAGCTATTCAACTTCACAGACTCTAGGTGACTTTCAAGAAGCACTGCAGGAGACAGACTCAGGCAGGGATCTAGGCTGTTGAGTGTAGGAGTGTGTTTGTGTGTGTGTGTGTGTGTGTGTGTGTGTGTGTGTGTGTGTGTGTGTGTGTGTTTGGTGGTGGGGACACCTGGCCACCCATAGACAAGCTGAGCCAAAGGCCCCAGGAGGTGAGGTGGGGGAAGGCCCGATCATGTAAGTCCTTGCAGGGCACCACAGTGACCCAGACAGCACACTGGCCGGCCAGGCAGCCTTGCAGTCTTCCTGGACTCCTTCTCTCTAAAGTCAGGGCTGGGATTCGTGGAGTCAGCAGGGCGCACTAGCCAGGTTCCTGCCACACTCCTCAGGCTCTCCTCTGAGTTCCGAGTTCTTGGTTCTGCTGCTGATGCTCACTAAGAGCCACCGAGAGAGAAGTGAAGGCTGACTTCTGCTCTCCTATCCTCTGTCCCCAGCTGCCTACTCCACTGCCAGGCCACATTCACCTCCCAGGCTCCCCTTACTGATCCATTCCCCACAATGAGCAGAATTCCAAGACAGGACACTGGGCTCAAGACTGAGTTTGAAACACATCCCTGGGAAGTCTCCTCGCACAACTTTCCTAGGAGCTCCTGCTGAGGGGTCACCCAGTGCCTAGCCTTCCTCTCCTCCAAAGGTCCCATTGTAGGCCATCCCAAGAGAAGAGAGCCATGCCTCATGCAGACCCAGGTCTTCCCTGGCCAAAATGATCAGCTGACGACTGTGAACCCACTGAGAAGCCCAAGAGCTCAGGTGCCCCACAGGCCACCGCTGTCCCACTGGAACGAGCACCCAGGATTATTGAAAAAGTGTTCGAATCCCAACAAGAAGCTCAGAGTACACCAAGCAGCACAGCCAGAGAGAGGCAGCACATGAGCTGTGAGCACTTGGCTCAGGGTCTGAGGCTTTTCCTGGAGAGGCAGGTAGGTGCAAGAGATGCTGTGGATACCTAGCAGGTGGCTTCTGGAACTTGCCAGTGCCTGTGGTCCCCTGGCACTTCATTCAGCTTCCAAGGCGGAGTCAGTTCCCCACCGCCCCTGCATGCCCCTTTCCCATTCTTGTTCAGTGTTTGCAGTTCTTGGGAGTTGAGAGACCCTGGTGCTTTGCCTGCTCTCAGTCTTCTAAAAACCACCTGTGCAGGTGCTGCTGTTGTGCCTGAGGTCGGCCTCTTGGGAGCAGAGTGTCCGCGGGTCTGCCCTGGAGCCATGAAGTTGTCTGGGGAAGAGGAGAAGGCAGCTGAGCAGGGCGGACTGACTCCTGGGGTCCGGTGTCCTTGGGAGTGAAGAAGGGTGAGAGGCAGAGGGACACAGGCCCTCCCTCCGGGAACAGCGCTGGTGGGGTAAAGAAGGGCAAAGGAGGCACTGGGAACTCCTGACAGCCTGCTGGGCAAACAGCGGGGTCAGGTTGGCCTGCACTGCTTCCCAGCAAACCTCCACAAATGTTAACAGGTTCCACCAACTGAAACAGCAGAGAAGCCCTCGGATCCTCAGGCCTGAAAGAGGAGCCCAAGGCCAATGCTTTGAGACCATTCAGCTAAAGACAGTAGAGATCTGACTAAACGTTTCAAGAGAGACTGAGAGAGAGATCAATAGAGCCAGGAAGAGAGAAAAAAATATTTAAAAAAAAAATAAAATGAAGTAAAATAAAATGAATTAAAATAAAATAAAATAAAATAAAATAAAATAAAATAAAATAAAGAGAGAAGCCAACAATCTCTAAAACTCCTTAGACCCCAAGCGAAAGACTTTCTGAAAGTATGCTGAGAAGCAGAGGACATCGTCATAATCCGGGTGGGGGAGGGCCGATGCAGGGCGGGTCCAGTCACAAGGAGGGTGTTCAAACTTTTGTTTAGGTGCCAGAGGGACAGTGGATCTGAGGAGTACCAGAGATTGGGTCACTTCAAGAAAGCACACTGAGGCAGAGCAAGGGGCTCTCTATCCAAGGACAGGAAATGCCATTGGGCTGAGTAAGAAGGCAGAGAGTTGCCCAGCAGGAGCGCGATCCTCCTGCTTCAAGTCCCTCTGGGCTGAGGTCAGCACTGGCTGGTTCAGGCACAATGGAGGAGCCAGGACCGGTGCCCTCTTTGGGACCCTCTTCCTTTCCGGGCCGAGCTCTCCTCTTTCCCACCTCCACTTCCCGGCCCCCCAGGTTCCCAGGTCCTGAGGGCAAGCAGGACGGCTCCCGCCTCCCAAACGCACCACTCGCGGGGAGTTTGAGCCCAGAGGAAACCATAACCAAACAAAGTGGGGCTCCCTGGGATTGGAGCCTCCACATTATGCCCGCAATGTGTCCTCTGTCCAAGCGAGTCCGTGTGCACTTCGGTTCCAGGCCTCCGTGGGCCATACCCGCAGAACGCAGGCAGGACGAGGCCGGCGATCGATCGGGCTCCCGTGAGGCGCTCGATTTCGCGCGAAGCCAGGAGTCCGGTCAGCCAGAGCCCAAACAATGCTGGAGCCTTCAGTGTGCACTATTAAAGTAGAAACCAAAACTCCGTGCGCAATGGGTCTGCAGTCTTGCTGTACGCGCCCGCCCCCTGTCGGCCAGCTCCGGAATCCTTACGCTCTGGCATGGTGCCTGTGCTCCTCCTCCTCCTGGCAGTGATGCTGGGCTGCAGCACAGCCTGCTCACTGGACAGGGGTGCATCTTGGAGCCTGCGCCTGCAGCGCGGGGAAACCGCCAGGTTGTTAGGGCAGCTGAAAAGCCTGCCGGGCCACCAGTGCCTGCGGGACAGAATGGATTTCAGATGTCCCTGGAAGAAAGGGCGCATCAGCCAAGGGGAGCAGAAAGAAGAAGATGCCACCTGTTGCCACTCCGAGATGCTCAGGCAGCTCCTCCAGCTCTTCGCGACAGAGGCCAGCAGAGATGCCTGGGCAGAGAGGCCGCTTGGGCAACTTGTCACTAGTCTGTTGAGTGGCCTGGAAGCGCTGGAGGGGAGAGCAGCGGAGCCAAGCCCAGCCTGTGCACCTCCTTTGGCCATGGCCATCCGCACCTACTTTTGGGGGATCTCCCGCTATCTCCAGGCAAAGGGATACAGCCCTTGCTCGTGGGAGATCATCAGAGCGGAAATGCAAGTGGCCCTTAGGACATTCCCAGTGCCTGCAGAGAGAAACCCCAAGAAGAGAAGAAGGTCCATGGAGGAATCCCCGCCGCTCAGGTGACAGCATGCTCAGGGCCTCAAGTCGGAACACACACCCACACCCAACACACACACAGAGAGTCGCCTGCGGGACCTCATGAAAGGCGTCCGAATGGAAAACGAGGGCAAGAGCATCCATTTCTTTGAAGCATGCCATCGTACATCGCGCTCTACCAATGGGAGACTTGAAGGGCCGGGTGTGTCGTATCACATCTGTTTCCTAATAAAGCTATGATTCCAAATCTTCTCGATGGGTTTCCATTCCTGGTTGGGGTCGGGCACCAGCCACGGGTGGGAAAGATTTTTCCTGTGTCAGCATAGACTGAAGCTCAGCGGGTCCTGCCTTCCTTCTGTTAGCTAGGAACTCAAGAGTCTGGAGTCTGGAGGCAGAAGGCTGCCTCCTCGTTGCTCACTGAAAGGGCCCTAGAGAGAGGGATTGCAAAGCCCCTGGATGAATGCTGCCAGCATGGCCCTCTGGCAAGCCCTGGGCCTTGCTTGTGTCCGTGCAGTCCAAGACACGAGTCGCCGCCGCCGACTGTGTCCCTGGTGTTGGCAAGATGGGTGGCCATCTCTCTATTAGGAGAAAGGGTCCAGTGATTCACCTGGGGTGGTGCACTGGGACCGGGTAACTAGACCGACCTAATACTCCAGGAGACAAACAAGGACTCTGCCCTGTTCTGTCAACCTCTTTCTGTTCTCACAGGACAGTAGTGCCTTGCGCTGATCAGCCCAATGCGAGCCACTGGGTGACCAGAGGCAGGAGGAGGCAAGTGTAGGGACACCGAGGAGACCCTTCCTGGTCTCCCTCTTATGTGACACTGCTGCTTGCCAGGGTGCTCAGACATGCCTCTTGTGCTTTCCCTTCCCTTTGTCCTGTGGAGACACACAGGTGCAGAAAATAGCAATATGGGCTTGGTTTGGAGATTGAGACTCACAGAAGATGTCAGCTATTCAACTTCACAGACTCTAGGTGACTTTCAAGAAGCACTGCAGTAGACGGACTCAGGCAGGGATCTAGGCTGTTGAGTGTAGGAGTGTCTGTGTGTGTGTGTGTGTGTGTGTGTGTGTGTGTGTGTGTGTGTGTGTGTGTGTTTGGTGGCGGGGACGCCTGGCCACCCATAGACAAGCTGAGCCAAAGGCCCCAGGAGGTGAGGTGGGGGAAGGCCCGATCATGTAAGTCCTTGCAGGGCACCACAGTGACCCAGACAGCACACTGGACGGCCAGGCAGCCTTGCAGTCTTCCTGGACTCCTTCTCTCTAAAGTCAGGGCTGGGATACGTGGAGTCGGCAGGGCGCACTAGCCAGGTTCCTGCCACACTCCTCAGGCTCTCCTCTGAGTTCCGAGTTCTTGGTTCTGCTGCTGATGCTCACTAAGAGCCACCGAGAAGTGAAGGCTGACTTCTGCTCTCCTATCCTCTGTCCCCAGCTGCCTACTCCACTGCCAGGCCACATTCACCTCCCAGGCTCCCCTTACTGATCCATTCCCCACAATGAGCAGAATTCCAAGACAGGACCCTGGGCTCAAGACTGAGTTTGAAACACATCCCTGGGAAGTCTCCTCACACAACTTTCCTAGGAGCTCCTGCTGAGGGGTCACCCAGTGCCTAGCCTTCCTCTCCTCCAAAGGTCCCATTGTAGGCCATCCCAAGAGAAGAGAGCCATGCCTCATGCAGACCCAGGTCTTCCCTGGCCAAAATGATCAGCTGACGACTGTGAACCCACTGAGAAGCCCAAGAGCTCAGGTGCCCCACAGGCCACCGCTGTCCCACTGGAACGAGCACCCAGGATTATTGAAAAAGTGTTCGAATCCCAACAAGAAGCTCAGAGTACACCAAGCAGCACAGCCAGAGAGAGGCAGCACATGAGCTGTGAGCACTTGGCTCAGGGTCTGAGGCTTTTCCTGGAGAGGCAGGTAGGTGCAAGAGATGCTGTGGATACCTAGCAGGTGGCTTCTGGAACTTGCCAGTGCCTGTGGTCCCCTGGCACTTCATTCAGCTTCCAAGGCGGAGTCAGTTCCCCACCGCCCCTGCATGCCCCTTTCCCATTCTTGTTCAGTGTTTGCAGTTCTTGGGAGTTGAGAGACCCTGGTGCTTCCCCTGCCCTCAGTCTTCTAAAAACCACCTGTGCAGGTGCTGCTGTTGTGCCTGAGGTCAGCCTCTTGGGAGCAGAGTGTCCGCGGGTCTGCCCTGGAGCCATGAAGTTGTCTGGGGAAGAGGAGAAGGCAGCTGAGCAGGGCGGACTGACTCCTGGGGTCCGGTGTCCTTGGGAGTGAAGAAGGGTGAGAGGCAGAGGGACACAGGCCCTCCCTCCGGGAACAGCGCTGGTGGGGTAAAGAAGGGCAAAGGAGGCACTGGGAACTCCTGACAGCCTGCTGGGCAAACAGCGGGGTCAGGTTGGCCTGCACTGCTTCCCAGCAAACCTCCACAAATGTTAACAGGTTCCACCAACTGAAACAGCAGAGAAGCCCTCGGATCCTCAGGCCTGAAAGAGGAGCCCAAGGCCAATGCTTTGAGACCATTCAGCTAAAGACAGTAGAGATCTGACTAAACGTTTCAAGAGAGACTGAGAGAGAGATCAATAGAGCCAGGAAGAGAGAAAAAAATATTTAAAAAAAAATAAAATGAAGTAAAATAAAATAAATAAAATAAAATAAAATAAAGAGAGAAGCCAACAATCTCTAAAACTCCTTAGACCCCAAGCGAAAGACTTTCTGAAAGTATGCTGAGAAGCAGAGGACATCGTCATAATCCGGGTGGGGGAGGGCCGATGCAGGGCGGGTCCAGTCACAAGGAGGGTGTTCAAACTTTTGTTTAGGTGCCAGAGGGACAGTGGATCTGAGGAGTACCAGAGATTGGGTCACTTCAAGAAAGCACACTGAGGCAGAGCAAGGGGCTCTCTATCCCAGGACAGGAAATGCCATTGGGCTGAGTAAGAAGGCAGAGAGTTGCCCAGCAGGAGCGCGATCCTCCTGCTTCAAGTCCCTCTGGGCTGAGGTCAGCACTGGCTGGTTCAGGCACAATGGAGGAGCCAGGACCGGTGCCCTCTTTGGGACCCTCTTCCTTTCCGGGCCGAGCTCTCCTCTTTCCCACCTCCACTTCCCGGCCCCCCAGGTTCCCAGGTCCTGAGGGCAAGCAGGACGGCTCCCGCCTCCCAAACGCACCACTCGCGGGGAGTTTGAGCCCAGAGGAAACCATAACCAAACAAAGTGGGGCTCCCTGGGATTGGAGCCTCCACATTATGCCCGCAATGTGTCCTCTGTCCAAGCGAGTCCGTGTGCACTTCGGTTCCAGGCCTCCGTGGGCCATACCCGCAGAACGCAGGCAGGACGAGGCCGGCGATCGATCGGGCTCCCGTGAGGCGCTCGATTTCGCGCGAAGCCAGGAGTCCGGTCAGCCAGAGCCCAAACAATGCTGGAGCCTTCAGTGTGCACTATTAAAGTAGAAACCAAAACTCCGTGCGCAATGGGTCTGCAGTCTTGCTGTACGCGCCCGCCCCCTGTCGGCCAGCTCCGGAATCCTTACGCTCTGGCATGGTGCCTGTGCTCCTCCTCCTCCTGGGAGTGATGCTGGGCTGCAGCACAGCCTGCTCACTGGACAGGGGTGCATCTTGGAGCCTGCGCCTGCAGCGCGGGGAAAGCGCCAGGTTGTTAGGGCAGCTGAAAAGCCTGCGGGGCCACCAGTGCCTGCGGGACAGAATGGATTTCAGATGTCCCTGGAAGAAAGGGCGCATCAGCCAAGGGGAGCAGAAAGAAGAAGATGCCACCTGTTGCCACTCCGAGATGCTCAGGCAGCTCCTCCAGCTCTTCGCGACAGAGGCCAGCAGAGATGCCTGGGCAGAGAGGCCGCTTGGGCAACTTGTCACTAGTCTGTTGAGTGGCCTGGAAGCGCTGGAGGGGAGAGCAGCGGAGCCAAGCCCAGCCTGTGCACCTCCTTTGGCCATGGCCATCCGCACCTACTTTTGGGGGATCTCCCGCTATCTCCAGGCAAAGGGATACAGCCCTTGCTCGTGGGAGATCATCAGAGCGGAAATGCAAGTGGCCCTTAGGACATTCCCAGTGCCTGCAGAGAGAAACCCCAAGAAGAGAAGAAGGTCCATGGAGGAATCCCCGCCGCTCAGGTGACAGCATGCTCAGGGCCTCAAGTCGGAACACACACCCACACCCAACACACACACAGAGAGTCGCCTGCGGGACCTCATGAAAGGCGTCCGAATGGAAAACGAGGGCAAGAGCATCCATTTCTTTGAAGCATGCCATCGTACATCGCGCTCTACCAATGGGAGACTTGAAGGGCCGGGTGTGTCGTATCACATCTGTTTCCTAATAAAGCTATGATTCCAAATCTTCTCGATGGGTTTCCATTCCTGGTTGGGGTCGGGCACCAGCCACGGGTGGGAAAGATTTTTCCTGTGTCAGCATAGACTGAAGCTCAGCGGGTCCTGCCTTCCTTCTGTTAGCTAGGAACTCAAGAGTCTGGAGTCTGGAGGCAGAAGGCTGCCTCCTCTTTGCTCACTGAAAGGGCCCTAGAGAGAGGGATTGCAAAGCCCCTGGATGAATGCTGCCAGCATGGCCCTCTGGCAAGCCCTGGGCCTTGCTTGTGTCCGTGCAGTCCAAGACACGAGTCGCCGCCGCCGACTGTGTCCCTGGTGTTGGCAAGATGGGTGGCCATCTCTCTATTAGGAGAAAGGGTCCAGTGATTCACCTGGGGTGGTGCACTGGGACCGGGTAACTAGACCGACCTAATACTCCAGGAGACAAACAAGGACTCTGCCCTGTTCTGTCAACCTCTTTCTGTTCTCACAGGACAGTAGTGCCTTGCGCTGATCAGCCCAATGCGAGCCACTGGGTGACCAGAGGCAGGAGGAGGCAAGTGTAGGGACACCGAGGAGACCCTTCCTGGTCTCCCTCTTATGTGACACTGCTGCTTGCCAGGGTGCTCAGACATGCCTCTTGTGCTTTCCCTTCCCTTTGTCCTGTGGAGACACACAGGTGCAGAAAATAGCAATATGGGCTTGGTTTGGAGATTGAGACTCACAGAAGATGTCAGCTATTCAACTTCACAGACTCTAGGTGACTTTCAAGAAGCACTGCAGTAGACGGACTCAGGCAGGGATCTAGGCTGTTGAGTGTAGGAGTGTCTGTGTGTGTGTGTGTGTGTGTGTGTGTGTGTGTGTGTGTGTGTGTGTTTGGTGGCGGGGACGCCTGGCCACCCATAGACAAGCTGAGCCAAAGGCCCCAGGAGGTGAGGTGGGGGAAGGCCCGATCATGTAAGTCCTTACAGGGCACCACAGTGACCCAGACAGCACACTGGACGGCCAGGCAGCCTTGCAGTCTTCCTGGACTCCTTCTCTCTAAAGTCAGGGCTGGGATACGTGGAGTCGGCAGGGCGCACTAGCCAGGTTCCTGCCACACTCCTCAGGCTCTCCTCTGAGTTCCGAGTTCTTGGTTCTGCTGCTGATGCTCACTAAGAGCCACCGAGAAGTGAAGGCTGACTTCTGCTCTCCTATCCTCTGTCCCCAGCTGCCTACTCCACTGCCAGGCCACATTCACCTCCCAGGCTCCCCTTACTGATCCATTCCCCACAATGAGCAGAATTCCAAGACAGGACCCTGGGCTCAAGACTGAGTTTGAAACACATCCCTGGGAAGTCTCCTCACACAACTTTCCTAGGAGCTCCTGCTGAGGGGTCACCCAGTGCCTAGCCTTCCTCTCCTCCAAAGGTCCCATTGTAGGCCATCCCAAGAGAAGAGAGCCATGCCTCATGCAGACCCAGGTCTTCCCTGGCCAAAATGATCAGCTGACGACTGTGAACCCACTGAGAAGCCCAAGAGCTCAGGTGCCCCACAGGCCACCCCTGTCCCACTGGAACGAGCACCCAGGATTATTGAAAAAGTGTTCGAATCCCAACAAGAAGCTCAGAGTACACCAAGCAGCACAGCCAGAGAGAGGCAGCACATGAGCTGTGAGCACTTGGCTCAGGGTCTGAGGCTTTTCCTGGAGAGGCAGGTAGGTGCAAGAGATGCTGTGGATACCTAGCAGGTGGCTTCTGGAACTTGCCAGTGCCTGTGGTCCCCTGGCACTTCATTCAGCTTCCAAGGCGGAGTCAGTTCCCCACCGCCCCTGCATGCCCCTTTCCCATTCTTGTTCAGTGTTTGCAGTTCTTGGGAGTTGAGAGACCCTGGTGCTTTGCCTGCTCTCAGTCTTCTAAAAACCACCTGTGCAGGTGCTGCTGTTGTGCCTGAGGTCGGCCTCTTGGGAGCAGAGTGTCCGCGGGTCTGCCCTGGAGCCATGAAGTTGTCTGGGGAAGAGGAGAAGGCAGCTGAGCAGGGCGGACTGACTCCTGGGGTCCGGTGTCCTTGGGAGTGAAGAAGGGTGAGAGGCAGAGGGACACAGGCCCTCCCTCCGGGAACAGCGCTGGTGGGGTAAAGAAGGGCAAAGGAGGCACTGGGAACTCCTGACAGCCTGCTGGGCAAACAGCGGGGTCAGGTTGGCCTGCACTGCTTCCCAGCAAACCTCCACAAATGTTAACAGGTTCCACCAACTGAAACAGCAGAGAAGCCCTCGGATCCTCAGGCCTGAAAGAGGAGCCCAAGGCCAATGCTTTGAGACCATTCAGCTAAAGACAGTAGAGATCTGACTAAACGTTTCAAGAGAGACTGAGAGAGAGATCAATAGAGCCAGGAAGAGAGAAAAAAATATTTAAAAAAAAATAAAATGAAGTAAAATAAAATGAATTAAAATAAAATAAAATAAAATAAAATAAAATAAAATAAAATAAAATAAAATAAAATAAAATAAAATAAAGAGAGAAGCCAACAATCTCTAAAACTCCTTAGACCCCAAGCGAAAGACTTTCTGAAAGTATGCTGAGAAGCAGAGGACATCGTCATAATCCGGGTGGGGGAGGGCCGATGCAGGGCGGGTCCAGTCACAAGGAGGGTGTTCAAACTTTTGTTTAGGTGCCAGAGGGACAGTGGATCTGAGGAGTACCAGAGATTGGGTCACTTCAAGAAAGCACACTGAGGCAGAGCAAGGGGCTCTCTATCCCAGGACAGGAAATGCCATTGGGCTGAGTAAGAAGGCAGAGAGTTGCCCAGCAGGAGCGCGATCCTCCTGCTTCAAGTCCCTCTGGGCTGAAGTCAGCGCTGGCTGGTTCAGGCACAATGGAGGAGCCAGGACCGGTGCCCACTTGGGGACCCTCTTCCTTTCCGGGCCGAGCTCTCCTCTTTCCCACCTCCACTTCCCGCCCCCCAGGTTCCCAGGTCCTGAGGGCAAGCAGGACGGCTCCCGCCTCCCAAACGCACCACTCGCGGGGAGTTTGAGCCCAGAGGAAACCATAACCAAACAAAGTGGGGCTCCCTGGGATTGGAGCCTCCACATTATGCCCGCAATGTGTCCTCTGTCCAAGCGAGTCCGTGTGCACTTCGGTTCCAGGCCTCCGTGGGCCATACCCGCAGAACGCAGGCAGGACGAGGCCGGCGATCGATCGGGCTCCCGTGAGGCGCTCGATTTCGCGCGAAGCCAGGAGTCCGGTCAGCCAGAGCCCAAACAATGCTGGAGCCTTCAGTGTGCACTATTAAAGTAGAAACCAAAACTCCGTGCGCAATGGGTCTGCAGTCTTGCTGTACGCGCCCGCCCCCTGTCGGCCAGCTCCGGAATCCTTACGCTCTGGCATGGTGCCTGTGCTCCTCCTCCTCCTGGGAGTGATGCTGGGCTGCAGCACAGCCTGCTCACTGGACAGGGGTGCATCTTGGAGCCTGCGCCTGCAGCGCGGGGAAACCGCCAGGTTGTTAGGGCAGCTGAAAAGCCTGCCGGGCCACCAGTGCCTGCGGGACAGAATGGATTTCAGATGTCCCTGGAAGAAAGGGCGCATCAGCCAAGGGGAGCAGAAAGAAGAAGATGCCACCTGTTGCCACTCCGAGATGCTCAGGCAGCTCCTCCAGCTCTTCGCGACAGAGGCCAGCAGAGATGCCTGGGCAGAGAGGCCGCTTGGGCAACTTGTCACTAGTCTGTTGAGTGCCCTGGAAGCGCTGGAGGGGAGAGCAGCGGAGCCAAGCCCAGCCTGTGCATCTCCTTTGGCCATGGCCATCCGCACCTACTTTTGGGGGATCTCCCGCTATCTCCAGGCAAAGGGATACAGCCCTTGCTCGTGGGAGATCATCAGAGCGGAAATGCAAGTGGCCCTTAGGACATTCCCAGTGCCTGCAGAGAGAAACCCCAAGAAGAGAAGAAGGTCCATGGAGGAATCCCCGCCGCTCAGGTGACAGCATGCTCAGGGCCTCAAGTCGGAACACACACCCACACCCAACACACACACACAGAGTCGCCTGCGGGACCTCATGAAAGGCGTCCGAATGGAAAACGAGGGCAAGAGCATCCATTTCTTTGAAGCATGCCATCGTACATCGCGCTCTACCAATGGGAGACTTGAAGGGCCGGGTGTGTCGTATCACATCTGTTTCCTAATAAAGCTATGATTCCAAATCTTCTCGATGGGTTTCCATTCCTGGTTGGGGTCGGGCACCAGCCACGGGTGGGAAAGATTTTTCCTGTGTCAGCATAGACTGAAGCTCAGCGGGTCCTGCCTTCCTTCTGTTAGCTAGGAACTCAAGAGTCTGGAGTCTGGAGGCAGAAAGCTGCCACCTCTTTGCTCACTGAAAGGGCCCTAGAGAGAGGGATTGCAAAGCCCCTGGATGAATGCTGCCAGCATGGCCCTCTGGCAAGCCCTGGGCCTTGCTTGTGTCCGTGCAGTCCAAGACACGAGTCGCCGCCGCCGACTGTGTCCCTGGTGTTGGCAAGATGGGTGGCCATCTCTCTATTAGGAGAAAGGGTCCAGTGATTCACCTGGGGTGGTGCACTGGGACCGGGTAACTAGACCGTCCTAATACTCCAGGAGACAAACAAGGACTCTGCCCTGTTCTGTCAACCTCTTTCTGTTCTCACAGGACAGTAGTGCCTTGCGCTGATCAGCCCAATGCGAGCCACTGGGTGACCAGAGGCAGGAGGAGGCAAGTGTAGGGACACCGAGGAGACCCTTCCTGGTCTCCCTCTTATGTGACACTGTTGCTTGCCAGGGTGCTCAGACATGCGTCTTGTGCTTTCCCTTCCCTTTGTCCTGTGGAGACACACAGGTGCAGAAAATAGCAATATGGGCTTGGTTTGGAGATTGAGACTCACAGAAGATGTCAGCTATTCAACTTCACAGACTCTAGGTGACTTTCAAGAAGCACTGCAGTAGACGGACTCAGGCAGGGATCTAGGCTGTTGAGTGTAGGAGTGTCTGTGTGTGTGTGTGTGTGTGTGTGTGTGTGTGTGTGTGTGTGTGTGTGTTTGGTGGCGGGGACGCCTGGCCACCCATAGACAAGCTGAGCCAAAGGCCCCAGGAGGTGAGGTGGGGGAAGGCCCGATCATGTAAGTCCTTGCAGGGCACCACAGTGACCCAGACAGCACACTGGCCGGCCAGGCAGCCTTGCAGTCTTCCTGGACTCCTTCTCTCTAAAGTCAGGGCTGGGATACGTGGAGTCGGCAGGGCGCACTAGCCAGGTTCCTGCCACACTCCTCAGGCTCTCCTCTGAGTTCCGAGTTCTTGGTTCTGCTGCTGATGCTCACTAAGAGCCACCGAGAAGTGAAGGCTGACTTCTGCTCTCCTATCCTCTGTCCCCAGCTGCCTACTCCACTGCCAGGCCATATTCACCTCCCAGGCTCCCCTTACTGATCCATTCCCCACAATGAGCAGAATTCCAAGACAGGACCCTGGGCTCAAGACTGAGTTTGAAACACATCCCTGGGAAGTCTCCTCACACAACTTTCCTAGGAGCTCCTGCTGAGGGGTCACCCAGTGCCTAGCCTTCCTCTCCTCCAAAGGTCCCATTGTAGGCCATCCCAAGAGAAGAGAGCCATGCCTCATGCAGACCCAGGTCTTCCCTGGCCAAAATGATCAGCTGACGACTGTGAACCCACTGAGAAGCCCAAGAGCTCAGGTGCCCCACAGGCCACCGCTGTCCCACTGGAACGAGCACCCAGGATTATTGAAAAAGTGTTCGAATCCCAACAAGAAGCTCAGAGTACACCAAGCAGCACAGCCAGAGAGAGGCAGCACATGAGCTGTGAGCACTTGGCTCAGGGTCTGAGGCTTTTCCTGGAGAGGCAGGTAGGTGCAAGAGATGCTGTGGATACCTAGCAGGTGGCTTCTGGAACTTGCCAGTGCCTGTGGTCCCCTGGCACTTCATTCAGCTTCCAAGGCGGAGTCAGTTCCCCACCGCCCCTGCATGCCCCTTTCCCATTCTTGTTCAGTGTTTGCAGTTCTTGGGAGTTGAGAGACCCTGGTGCTTTGCCTGCTCTCAGTCTTCTAAAAACCACCTGTGCAGGTGCTGCTGTTGTGCCTGAGGTCGGCCTCTTGGGAGCAGAGTGTCCGCGGGTCTGCCCTGGAGCCATGAAGTTGTCTGGGGAAGAGGAGAAGGCAGCTGAGCAGGGCGGACTGACTCCTGGGGTCCGGTGTCCTTGGGAGTGAAGAAGGGTGAGAGGCAGAGGGACACAGGCCCTCCCTCCGGGAACAGCGCTGGTGGGGTAAAGAAGGGCAAAGGAGGCACTGGGAACTCCTGACAGCTTGCTGGGCAAACAGCGGGGTCAGGTTGGCCTGCACTGCTTCCCAGCAAACCTCCACAAATGTTAACAGGTTCCACCAACTGAAACAGCAGAGAAGCCCTCGGATCCTCAGGCCTGAAAGAGGAGCCCAAGGCCAATGCTTTGAGACCATTCAGCTAAAGACAGTAGAGATCTGACTAAACGTTTCAAGAGAGACTGAGAGAGAGATCAATAGAGCCAGGAAGAGAGAAAAAAATATTTAAAAAAAAATAAAATGAAGTAAAATAAAATGAATTAAAATAAAATGAATTAAAATAAAATAAAATAAAATAAAATAAAGAGAGAAGCCAACAATCTCTAAAACTCCTTAGACCCCAAGCGAAAGACTTTCTGAAAGTATGCTGAGAAGCAGAGGACATCGTCATAATCCGGGTGGGGGAGGGCCGATGCAGGGCGGGTCCAGTCACAAGGAGGGTGTTCAAACTTTTGTTTAGGTGCCAGAGGGACAGTGGATCTGAGGAGTACCAGAGATTGGGTCACTTCAAGAAAGCACACTGAGGCAGAGCAAGGGGCTCTCTATCCAAGGACAGGAAATGCCATTGGGCTGAGTAAGAAGGCAGAGAGTTGCCCAGCAGGAGCGCGATCCTCCTGCTTCAAGTCCCTCTGGGCTGAGGTCAGCACTGGCTGGTTCAGGCACAATGGAGGAGCCAGGACCGGTGCCCTCTTTGGGACCCTCTTCCTTTCCGGGCCGAGCTCTCCTCTTTCCCACCTCCACTTCCCGGCCCCCCAGGTTCCCAGGTCCTGAGGGCAAGCAGGACGGCTCCCGCCTCCCAAACGCACCACTCGCGGGGAGTTTGAGCCCAGAGGAAACCATAACCAAACAAAGTGGGGCTCCCTGGGATTGGAGCCTCCACATTATGCCCGCAATGTGTCCTCTGTCCAAGCGAGTCCGTGTGCACTTCGGTTCCAGGCCTCCGTGGGCCATACCCGCAGAACGCAGGCAGGACGAGGCCGGCGATCGATCGGGCTCCCGTGAGGCGCTCGATTTCGCGCGAAGCCAGAGCCCAAACAATGCTGGAGCCTTCAGTGTGCACTATTAAAGTAGAAACCAAAACTCCGTGCGCAATGGGTCTGCAGTCTTGCTGTACGCGCCCGCCCCCTGTCGGCCAGCTCCGGAATCCTTACGCTCTGGCATGGTGCCTGTGCTCCTCCTCCTCCTGGGAGTGATGCTGGGCTGCAGCACAGCCTGCTCACTGGACAGGGGTGCATCTTGGAGCCTGCGCCTGCAGCGCGGGGAAACCGCCAGGTTGTTAGGGCAGCTGAAAAGCCTGCCGGGCCACCAGTGCCTGCGGGACAGAATGGATTTCAGATGTCCCTGGAAGAAAGGGCGCATCAGCCAAGGGGAGCAGAAAGAAGAAGATGCCACCTGTTGCCACTCCGAGATGCTCAGGCAGCTCCTCCAGCTCTTCGCGACAGAGGCCAGCAGAGATGCCTGGGCAGAGAGGCCGCTTGGGCAACTTGTCACTAGTCTGTTGAGTGGCCTGGAAGCGCTGGAGGGGAGAGCAGCGGAGCCAAGCCCAGCCTGTGCACCTCCTTTGGCCATGGCCATCCGCACCTACTTTTGGGGGATCTCCCGCTATCTCCAGGCAAAGGGATACAGCCCTTGCTCGTGGGAGATCATCAGAGCGGAAATGCAAGTGGCCCTTAGGACATTCCCAGTGCCTGCAGAGAGAAACCCCAAGAAGAGAAGAAGGTCCATGGAGGAATCCCCGCCGCTCAGGTGACAGCATGCTCAGGGCCTCAAGTCGGAACACACACCCACACCCAACACACACACACAGAGTCGCCTGCGGGACCTCATGAAAGGCGTCCGAATGGAAAACGAGGGCAAGAGCATCCATTTCTTTGAAGCATGCCATCGTACATCGCGCTCTACCAATGGGAGACTTGAAGGGCCGGGTGTGTCGTATCACATCTGTTTCCTAATAAAGCTATGATTCCAAATCTTCTCGATGGGTTTCCATTCCTGGTTGGGGTCGGGCACCAGCCACGGGTGGGAAAGATTTTTCCTGTGTCAGCATAGACTGAAGCTCAGCGGGTCCTGCCTTCCTTCTGTTAGCTAGGAACTCAAGAGTCTGGAGTCTGGAGGCAGAAAGCTGCCACCTCTTTGCTCACTGAAAGGGCCCTAGAGAGAGGGATTGCAAAGCCCCTGGATGAATGCTGCCAGCATGGCCCTCTGGCAAGCCCTGGGCCTTGCTTGTGTCCGTGCAGTCCAAACACGAGTCGCCGCCGCCGACTGTGTCCCTGGTGTTGGCAAGATGGGTGGCCATCTCTCTATTAGGAGAAAGGGTCCAGTGATTCACCTGGGGTGGTGCACTGGGACCGGGTAACTAGACCGACCTAATACTCCAGGAGACAAACAAGGACTCTGCCCTGTTCTGTCAACCTCTTTCTGTTCTCACAGGACAGTAGTGCCTTGCGCTTATCAGCCCAATGCGAGCCACTGGGTGACCAGAGGCAGGAGGAGGCAAGTGTAGGGACACCGAGGAGACCCTTCCTGGTCTCCCTCTTATGTGACACTGCTGCTTGCCAGGGTGCTCAGACATGCCTCTTGTGCTTTCCCTTCCCTTTGTCCTGTGGAGACACACAGGTGCAGAAAATAGCAATATGGGCTTGGTTTGGAGATTGAGACTCACAGAAGATGTCAGCTATTCAACTTCACAGACTCTAGGTGACTTTCAAGAAGCACTGCAGTAGACGGACTCAGGCAGGGATCTAGGCTGTTGAGTGTAGGAGTGTGTGTGTGTGTGTGTGTGTGTGTGTGTGTGTGTGTGTGTGTGTTTGGTGGCGGGGACGCCTGGCCACCCATAGACAAGCTGAGCCAAAGGCCCCAGGAGGTGAGGTGGGGGAAGGCCCGATCATGTAAGTCCTTGCAGGGCACCACAGTGACCCAGACAGCACACTGGCCGGCCAGGCAGCCTTGCAGTCTTCCTGGACTCCTTCTCTCTAAAGTCAGGGCTGGGATACGTGGAGTCGGCAGGGCGCACTAGCCAGGTTCCTGCCACACTCCTCAGGCTCTCCTCTGAGTTCCGAGTTCTTGGTTCTGCTGCTGATGCTCACTAAGAGCCACCGAGAAGTGAAGGCTGACTTCTGCTCTCCTATCCTCTGTCCCCAGCTGCCTACTCCACTGCCAGGCCACATTCACCTCCCAGGCTCCCCTTACTGATCCATTCCCCACAATGAGCAGAATTCCAAGACAGGACACTGGGCTCAAGACTGAGTTTGAAACACATCCCTGGGAAGTCTCCTCACACAACTTTCCTAGGAGCTCCTGGTGAGGGGTCAGCCAGTGCCTAGCCTTCCTCTCCTCCAAAGGTCCCATTGTAGGCCATCCCAAGAGAAGAGAGCCATGCCTCATGCAGACCCAGGTCTTCCCTGGCCAAAATGATCAGCTGACGACTGTGAACCCACTGAGAAGCCCAAGAGCTCAGGTGCCCCACAGGCCACCGCTGTCCCACTGGAACGAGCACCCAGGATTATTGAAAAAGTGTTCGAATCCCAACAAGAAGCTCAGAGTACACCAAGCAGCACAGCCAGAGAGAGGCAGCACATGAGCTGTGAGCACTTGGCTCAGGGTCTGAGGCTTTTCCTGGAGAGGCAGGTAGGTGCAAGAGATGCTGTGGATACCTAGCAGGTGGCTTCTGGAACTTGCCAGTGCCTGTGGTCCCCTGGCACTTCATTCAGCTTCCAAGGCGGAGTCAGTTCCCCACCGCCCCTGCATGCCCCTTTCCCATTCTTGTTCAGTGTTTGCAGTTCTTGGGAGTTGAGAGACCCTGGTGCTTTGCCTGCTCTCAGTCTTCTAAAAACCACCTGTGCAGGTGCTGCTGTTGTGCCTGAGGTCGGCCTCTTGGGAGCAGAGTGTCCGCGGGTCTGCCCTGGAGCCATGAAGTTGTCTGGGGAAGAGGAGAAGGCAGCTGAGCAGGGCGGACTGACTCCTGGGGTCCGGTGTCCTTGGGAGTGAAGAAGGGTGAGAGGCAGAGGGACACAGGCCCTCCCTCCGGGAACAGCGCTGGTGGGGTAAAGAAGGGCAAAGGAGGCACTGGGAACTCCTGACAGCCTGCTGGGCAAACAGCGGGGTCAGGTTGGCCTGCACTGCTTCCCAGCAAACCTCCACCAATGTTACCAGGCTCCACCAACTGAAACAGCAGAGAAGCCCTCGGATCCTCAGGCCTGAAAGAGGAGCCCAAGGCCAATGCTTTGAGACCATTCAGCTAAAGACAGTAGAGATCTGACTAAACGTTTCAAGAGAGACTGAGAGAGAGATCAATAGAGCCAGGAAGAGAGAAAAAAATATTTAAAAAAAAATAAAATGAAGTAAAATAAAATAAATAAAATAAAATAAAATAAAGAGAGAAGCCAACAATCTCTAAAACTCCTTAGACCCCAAGCGAAAGACTTTCTGAAAGTATGCTGAGAAGCAGAGGACATCGTCATAATCCGGGTGGGGGAGGGCCGATGCAGGGCGGGTCCAGTCACAAGGAGGGTGTTCAAACTTTTGTTTAGGTGCCAGAGGGACAGTGGATCTGAGGAGTACCAGAGATTGGGTCACTTCAAGAAAGCACACTGAGGCAGAGCAAGGGGCTCTCTATCCCAGGACAGGAAATGCCATTGGGCTGAGTAAGAAGGCAGAGAGTTGCCCAGCAGGAGCGCGATCCTCCTGCTTCAAGTCCCTCTGGGCTGAGGTCAGCACTGGCTGGTTCAGGCACAATGGAGGAGCCAGGACCGGTGCCCTCTTTGGGACCCTCTTCCTTTCCGGGCCGAGCTCTCCTCTTTCCCACCTCCACTTCCCGGCCCCCCAGGTTCCCAGGTCCTGAGGGCAAGCAGGACGGCTCCCGCCTCCCAAACGCACCACTCGCGGGGAGTTTGAGCCCAGAGGAAACCATAACCAAACAAAGTGGGGCTCCCTGGGATTGGAGCCTCCACATTATGCCCGCAATGTGTCCTCTGTCCAAGCGAGTCCGTGTGCACTTCGGTTCCAGGCCTCCGTGGGCCATACCCGCAGAACGCAGGCAGGACGAGGCCGGCGATCGATCGGGCTCCCGTGAGGCGCTCGATTTCGCGCGAAGCCAGGAGTCCGGTCAGCCAGAGCCCAAACAATGCTGGAGCCTTCAGTGTGCACTATTAAAGTAGAAACCAAAACTCCGTGCGCAATGGGTCTGCAGTCTTGCTGTACGCGCCCGCCCCCTGTCGGCCAGCTCCGGAATCCTTACGCTCTGGCATGGTGCCTGTGCTCCTCCTCCTCCTGGGAGTGATGCTGGGCTGCAGCACAGCCTGCTCACTGGACAGGGGTGCATCTTGGAGCCTGCGCCTGCAGCGCGGGGAAACCGCCAGGTTGTTAGGGCAGCTGAAAAGCCTGCGGGGCCACCAGTGCCTGCGGGACAGAATGGATTTCAGATGTCCCTGGAAGAAAGGGCGCATCAGCCAAGGGGAGCAGAAAGAAGAAGATGCCACCTGTTGCCACTCCGAGATGCTCAGGCAGCTCCTCCAGCTCTTCGCGACAGAGGCCAGCAGAGATGCCTGGGCAGAGAGGCCGCTTGGGCAACTTGTCACTAGTCTGTTGAGTGGCCTGGAAGCGCTGGAGGGGAGAGCAGCGGAGCCAAGCCCAGCCTGTGCACCTCCTTTGGCCATGGCCATCCGCACCTACTTTTGGGGGATCTCCCGCTATCTCCAGGCAAAGGGATACAGCCCTTGCTCGTGGGAGATCATCAGAGCGGAAATGCAAGTGGCCCTTAGGACATTCCCAGTGCCTGCAGAGAGAAACCCCAAGAAGAGAAGAAGGTCCATGGAGGAATCCCCGCCGCTCAGGTGACAGCATGCTCAGGGCCTCAAGTCGGAACACACACCCACACCCAACACACACACAGAGAGTCGCCTGCGGGACCTCATGAAAGGCGTCCGAATGGAAAACGAGGGCAAGAGCATCCATTTCTTTGAAGCATGCCATCGTACATCGCGCTCTACCAATGGGAGACTTGAAGGGCCGGGTGTGTCGTATCACATCTGTTTCCTAATAAAGCTATGATTCCAAATCTTCTCGATGGGTTTCCATTCCTGGTTGGGGTCGGGCACCAGCCACGGGTGGGAAAGATTTTTCCTGTGTCAGCATAGACTGAAGCTCAGCGGGTCCTGCCTTCCTTCTGTTAGCTAGGAACTCAAGAGTCTGGAGTCTGGAGGCAGAAGGCTGCCTCCTCTTTGCTCACTGAAAGGGCCCTAGAGAGAGGGATTGCAAAGCCCCTGGATGAATGCTGCCAGCATGGCCCTCTGGCAAGCCCTGGGCCTTGCTTGTGTCCGTGCAGTCCAAGACACGAGTCGCCGCCGCCGACTGTGTCCCTGGTGTTGGCAAGATGGGTGGCCATCTCTCTATTAGGAGAAAGGGTCCAGTGATTCACCTGGGGTGGTGCACTGGGACCGGGTAACTAGACCGACCTAATACTCCAGGAGACAAACAAGGACTCTGCCCTGTTCTGTCAACCTCTTTCTGTTCTCACAGGACAGTAGTGCCTTGCGCTGATCAGCCCAATGCGAGCCACTGGGTGACCAGAGGCAGGAGGAGGCAAGTGTAGGGACACCGAGGAGACCCTTCCTGGTCTCCCTCTTATGTGACACTGCTGCTTGCCAGGGTGCTCAGACATGCCTCTTGTGCTTTCCCTTCCCTTTGTCCTGTGGAGACACACAGGTGCAGAAAATAGCAATATGGGCTTGGTTTGGAGATTGAGACTCACAGAAGATGTCAGCTATTCAACTTCACAGACTCTAGGTGACTTTCAAGAAGCACTGCAGTAGACGGACTCAGGCAGGGATCTAGGCTGTTGAGTGTAGGAGTGTCTGTGTGTGTGTGTGTGTGTGTGTGTGTGTGTGTGTGTGTGTGTGTGTTTGGTGGCGGGGACGCCTGGCCACCCATAGACAAGCTGAGCCAAAGGCCCCAGGAGGTGAGGTGGGGGAAGGCCCGATCATGTAAGTCCTTGCAGGGCACCACAGTGACCCAGACAGCACACTGGACGGCCAGGCAGCCTTGCAGTCTTCCTGGACTCCTTCTCTCTAAAGTCAGGGCTGGGATACGTGGAGTCGGCAGGGCGCACTAGCCAGGTTCCTGCCACACTCCTCAGGCTCTCCTCTGAGTTCCGAGTTCTTGGTTCTGCTGCTGATGCTCACTAAGAGCCACCGAGAAGTGAAGGCTGACTTCTGCTCTCCTATCCTCTGTCCCCAGCTGCCTACTCCACTGCCAGGCCACATTCACCTCCCAGGCTCCCCTTACTGATCCATTCCCCACAATGAGCAGAATTCCAAGACAGGACCCTGGGCTCAAGACTGAGTTTGAAACACATCCCTGGGAAGTCTCCTCACACAACTTTCCTAGGAGCTCCTGCTGAGGGGTCACCCAGTGCCTAGCCTTCCTCTCCTCCAAAGGTCCCATTGTAGGCCATCCCAAGAGAAGAGAGCCATGCCTCATGCAGACCCAGGTCTTCCCTGGCCAAAATGATCAGCTGACGACTGTGAACCCACTGAGAAGCCCAAGAGCTCAGGTGCCCCACAGGCCACCCCTGTCCCACTGGAACGAGCACCCAGGATTATTGAAAAAGTGTTCGAATCCCAACAAGAAGCTCAGAGTACACCAAGCAGCACAGCCAGAGAGAGGCAGCACATGAGCTGTGAGCACTTGGCTCAGGGTCTGAGGCTTTTCCTGGAGAGGCAGGTAGGTGCAAGAGATGCTGTGGATACCTAGCAGGTGGCTTCTGGAACTTGCCAGTGCCTGTGGTCCCCTGGCACTTCATTCAGCTTCCAAGGCGGAGTCAGTTCCCCACCGCCCCTGCATGCCCCTTTCCCATTCTTGTTCAGTGTTTGCAGTTCTTGGGAGTTGAGAGACCCTGGTGCTTTGCCTGCTCTCAGTCTTCTAAAAACCACCTGTGCAGGTGCTGCTGTTGTGCCTGAGGTCGGCCTCTTGGGAGCAGAGTGTCCGCGGGTCTGCCCTGGAGCCATGAAGTTGTCTGGGGAAGAGGAGAAGGCAGCTGAGCAGGGCGGACTGACTCCTGGGGTCCGGTGTCCTTGGGAGTGAAGAAGGGTGAGAGGCAGAGGGACACAGGCCCTCCCTCCGGGAACAGCGCTGGTGGGGTAAAGAAGGGCAAAGGAGGCACTGGGAACTCCTGACAGCCTGCTGGGCAAACAGCGGGGTCAGGTTGGCCTGCACTGCTTCCCAGCAAACCTCCACAAATGTTAACAGGTTCCACCAACTGAAACAGCAGAGAAGCCCTCGGATCCTCAGGCCTGAAAGAGGAGCCCAAGGCCAATGCTTTGAGACCATTCAGCTAAAGACAGTAGAGATCTGACTAAACGTTTCAAGAGAGACTGAGAGAGAGATCAATAGAGCCAGGAAGAGAGAAAAAAATATTTAAAAAAAAATAAAATGAAGTAAAATAAAATGAATTAAAATAAAATAAAATAAAATAAAATAAAATAAAATAAAATAAAGAGAGAAGCCAACAATCTCTAAAACTCCTTAGACCCCAAGCGAAAGACTTTCTGAAAGTATGCTGAGAAGCAGAGGACATCGTCATAATCCGGGTGGGGGAGGGCCGATGCAGGGCGGGTCCAGTCACAAGGAGGGTGTTCAAACTTTTGTTTAGGTGCCAGAGGGACAGTGGATCTGAGGAGTACCAGAGACTGGGTCACTTCAAGAAAGCACACTGAGGCAGAGCAAGGGGCTCTCTATCCCAGGACAGGAAATGCCATTGGGCTGAGTAAGAAGGCAGAGAGTTGCCCAGCAGGAGCGCGATCCTCCTGCTTCAAGTCCCTCTGGGCTGAGGTCAGCACTGGCTGGTTCAGGCACAATGGAGGAGCCAGGACCGGTGCCCTCTTTGGGACCCTCTTCCTTTCCGGGCCGAGCTCTCCTCTTTCCCACCTCCAGTTCCCGGCCCCCCAGGTTCCCAGGTCCTGAGGGCAAGCAGGACGGCTCCCGCCTCCCAAACGCACCACTCGCGGGGAGTTTGAGCCCAGAGGAAACCATAACCAAACAAAGTGGGGCTCCCTGGGATTGGAGCCTCCACATTATGCCTGCAATGTGTCCTCTGTCCAAGCGAGTCCGTGTGCACTTCGGTTCCAGGCCTCCGTGGGCCATACCCGCAGAACGCAGGCAGGACGAGGCCGGCGATCGATCGGGCTCCCGTGAGGCGCTCGATTTCGCGCGAAGCCAGGAGTCCGGTCAGCCAGAGCCCAAACAATGCTGGAGCCTTCAGTGTGCACTATTAAAGTAGAAACCAAAACTCCTTGCGCAATGGGTCTGCAGTCTTGCTGTACGCGCCCGCCCCCTGTCGGCCAGCTCCGGAATCCTTACGCTCTGGCATGGTGCCTGTGCTCCTCCTCCTCCTGGCAGTGATGCTGGGCTGCAGCACAGCCTGCTCACTGGACAGGGGTGCATCTTGGAGCCTGCGCCTGCAGCGCGGGGAAACCGCCAGGTTGTTAGGGCAGCTGAAAAGCCTGCCGGGCCACCAGTGCCTGCGGGACAGAATGGATTTCAGATGTCCCTGGAAGAAAGGGCGCATCAGCCAAGGGGAGCAGAAAGAAGAAGATGCCACCTGTTGCCACTCCGAGATGCTCAGGCAGCTCCTCCAGCTCTTCGCGACAGAGGCCAGCAGAGATGCCTGGGCAGAGAGGCCGCTTGGGCAACTTGTCACTAGTCTGTTGAGTGGCCTGGAAGCGCTGGAGGGGAGAGCAGCGGAGCCAAGCCCAGCCTGTGCACCTCCTTTGGCCATGCCCATCCGCACCTACTTTTGGAGGATCTCCCGCTATCTCCAGGCAAAGGGATACAGCCCTTGCTCGTGGGAGATCATCAGAGCGGAAATGCAAGTGGCCCTTAGGACATTCCCAGTGCCTGCAGAGAGAAACCCCAAGAAGAGAAGAAGGTCCATGGAGGAATCCCCGCCGCTCAGGTGACAGCATGCTCAGGGCCTCAAGTCGGAACACACACCCACACCCAACACACACAGAGAGAGTCGCCTCCGGGACAGCATGAAAGGCGTCCGAATGGAAAACGAGGGCAAGAGCATCCATTTCTTTGAAGCATCCCATCGTACATCGCGCTCTACCAATGGGAGACTTGAAGGGCAGGGTGTGTCATATCACATCTGTTTCCTAATAAAGCTATGATTCCAAATCTTCTCGATCGGTTTCCATTCCTGGTTGGGCTCGGGCACCAGCCACGGGTGGGAAAGATTTTTCCTGTGTCAGCATAGACTGAAGCTCAGCGGGTCAAGCCTTCCTTCTGTTAGCTAGGAACTGAAGAGTCTGGAGTCTGGAGGCAGAAGGCAGCCTCCTCTTTGCTCACTGAAAGGGCCCTAGAGAGAGGGATTGCAAAGCCCCTGGATGAATGCTGCCAGCATGGCCCTCTGGCAAGGCCTGGGCCTTGCTTGTGTCCGTGCAGTCCAAGACACGAGTCGCCGCCGACTGTGTCCCTGGTGTTGGCAAGATGGGTGGCCATCTCTCTATTAGGAGAAAGGGTCCAGTGATTCACCTGGGGTGGTGCACTGGGACCGGGTAACTAGACCGTCCTAATACTCCAGGAGACAAACAAGGACTCTGCCCTGTTCTGTCAGCCTCTTTCTGTTCTCACAGGACACTAGTGCCTTGCGCTGACCAGCACAAAAGCGAGCCACTGGGTGACCAGAGGCAGGAGGAGGCAAGTGTAGGGACACCGAGGAGACCCTTCCTGGTCTCCCTCTTATGTGACACTGCTGCTTGCCAGGGTGCTCAGACATGCCTCTTGTGCTTTCCCTTCCCTTTGTCCTGTGGAGACACACAGGTGCGAAAAATAGCAATATGGGCCTGGTTTGGAGATTGAGACTCACAGAAGATGTCAGCTATTCAACTTCACAGACTCTAGGTGACTTTCAAGAAGCACTGCAGTAGACGGACTCAGGCAGGGATCTAGGCTGTTGAGTGTAGGAGTGTGTTTGTGTGTGTGTGTGTGTGTGTGTGTGTGTGTGTGTGTGTGTGTGTGTGTTTGGTGGCGGGGACGCCTGGCCACCCATAGACAAGCTGAGCCAAAGGCCCCAGGAGGTGAGGTGGGGGAAGGCCCGATCATGTAAGTCCTTGCAGGGCACCACAGTGACCCAGACAGCACACTGGCCGGCCAGGCAGCCTTGCAGTCTTCCTGGACTCCTTCTCTCTAAAGTCAGGGCTGGGATACGTGGAGTCGGCAGGGCGCACTAGCCAGGTTCCTGCCACACTCCTCAGGCTCTCCTCTGAGTTCCGAGTTCTTGGTTCTGCTGCTGATGCTCACTAAGAGCCACCGAGAAGTGAAGGCTGACTTCTGCTCTCCTATCCTCTGTCCCCAGCTGCCTACTCCACTGCCAGGCCATATTCACCCCCAGGCTCCCCTTACTGATCCATTCCCCACAATGAGCAGAATTCCAAGACAGGACACTGGGCTCAAGACTGAGTTTGAAACACATCCCTGGGAAGTCTCCTCGCACAACTTTCCTAGGAGCTCCTGCTGAGGGGTCACCCAGTGCCTAGCCTTCCTCTCCTCCAAAGGTCCCATTGTAGGCCATCCCAAGAGAAGAGAGCCATGCCTCATGCAGACCCAGGTCTTCCCTGGCCAAAATGATCAGCTGACGACTGTGAAGCCACTGAGAAGCCCAAGAGCTCAGGTGCCCCACATGCCACCACTGTCCCACTGGAACGAACACCCAGGATTATTGAAAAAGTGTTCGAATCCCTACAAGAAGCTCAGAGTACACCAAGCAGCACAGCCCGAGAGAGGTGAGCACTGTGGCTCAGGGTCTGAGGCTTTTCCTGGAGAGGCAGGTAGGTGCAAGAGATGCTGTGGATACCTAGCAGGTGGCTTCTGGAACTTGCCAGTGCCTGTGGTCCCCTGGCACTTCATTCAGCTTCCAAGGCGGAGTCAGTTCCCCACCGCCCCTGCATGCCCCTTTCCCATTCTTGTTCAGTGTTTGGATTTCTTGGGAGTTGAGAGACCCTGGTGCTTTCCCTGCCCTCAGTCTTCTAAAAACCACCTGTGCAGGTGCTGCTGTTGTGCCTGAGGTCGGCCTCTTGGGAGCAGATTGTCCGCGGGTCTGCCCTGGAGCCATGAAGTTGTCTGGGGAAGAGGAGAGGGCAGCTGAGCAGGGCGGACTGACTCCTGGGGTCCCGTGTCCTTGGAAGTGAAGAAGGGTGAGAGGCAGAGGGACACAGGCCCTCCCTCCGGGAACAGCGCTGGTGGGGGGAAGAAGGGCAAAGGAGGCACTGGGAACTCCTGACAGCCTGCTGGGCAAACAGCGGGGTCAGGTTGGCCTGCACTGCTTCCCAGCAAACCTCCACCAATGTTACCAGGCTCCACCAACTGAAACAGCAGAGAAGCCCTCGGATCCTCAGGCCTGAAAGAGGAGCCCAAGGCCAATGCTTTGAGACCATTCAGCTAAAGACAGTAGAGATCTGACTAAACATTTCAAGAGAGACTGAGAGAGAGATCAATAGAGCCAGGAAGAGAGAAAAAATATTTAAAAAAAATAAAATAAAGTAAAATAAAATGAAATAATAAAGTAAAATAAAATGAAATAAAATAAAATAAAATAAAATGAAATAAAATGAAATAAAATAAAATAAAATAAAGAGAAAAGCCAACAATCTCTAAAACTCCTTAGACCCCAAGCGAAAGAATTTCTGAAAGTATGCTGAGAAGCAGAGGACATCGTCATAATTCGGGTGGGGGAGGGCCGATGCAGGGCGGGTCCAGTCACAAGGAGGGTGTTCAAACTTGTGTTTCGGTTCCAGAGGGACAGTGGATCTGAGGAGTACCAGAGATTGGGTCACTTCAAGAAAGCACACTGAGGCAGAGCAAGGGGCTCTCTATCCGAGGACAGGAAATGCCATTGGGCTGAGTGTGTGGTTCAAGCAAAAGAAGGCAGAGAGTTGCCCAGCAGGAGCGCGATCCTCCTGCTTCAAGTCCCTCTGGGCTGAAGTCAGGCACAATGGAGGAGCCAGGACCGGTGCCCTCTTTGGGACCCTCTTCCTTTCCGGGCCGAGCTCTCCTCTTTCCCACCTCCACTTCCCGGCCCCCCAGGTTCCCAGGTCCTGAGGGCAAGCAGGACGGCTCCCGCCTCCCAAACGCACCACTCGCGGGGAGTTTGAGCCCAGAGGAAACCATAACCAAACAAAGTGGGGCTCCCTGGGATTGGAGCCTCCACATTATGCCTGCAATGTGTCCTCTGTCCAAGCGAGTCCGTGTGCACTTCGGTTCCAGGCCTCCGTGGGCCATACCCGCAGAACGCAGGCAGGACGAGGCCGGCGATCGATCGGGCTCCCGTGAGGCGCTCGATTTCGCGCGAAGCCAGGAGTCCGGTCAGCCAGAGCCCAAACAATGCTGGAGCCTTCAGTGTGCACTATTAAAGTAGAAACCAAAACTCAGTGCGCAATGGGTCTGCAGTCTTGCTGTACGCGCCCGCCCCCTGTCGGCCAGCTCCGGAATCCTTACGCTCTGGCATGGTGCCTGTGCTCCTCCTCCTCCTGGCAGTGATGCTGGGCTGCAGCACAGCCTGCTCACTGGACAGGGGTGCATCTTGGAGCCTGCGCCTGCAGCGCGGGGAAACCGCCAGGTTGTTAGGGCAGCTGAAAAGCCTGCCGGGCCACCAGTGCCTGCGGGACAGAATGGATTTCAGATGTCCCTGGAAGAAAGGGCGCATCAGCCAAGGGGAGCAGAAAGAAGAAGATGCCACCTGTTGCCACTCCGAGATGCTCAGGCAGCTCCTCCAGCTCTTCGCGACAGAGGCCAGCAGAGATGCCTGGGCAGAGAGGCCGCTTGGGCAACTTGTCACTAGTCTGTTGAGTGGCCTGGAAGCGCTGGAGGGGAGAGCAGCGGAGCCAAGCCCAGCCTGTGCACCTCCTTTGGCCATGGCCATCCGCACCTACTTTTGGAGGATCTCCCGCTATCTCCAGGCAAAGGGATACAGCCCTTGCTCGTGGGAGATCATCAGAGCGGAAATGCAAGTGGCCCTTAGGACATTCCCAGTGCCTGCAGAGAGAAACCCCAAGAAGAGAAGAAGGTCCATGGAGGAATCCCCGCCGCTCAGGTGACAGCATGCTCAGGGCCTCAAGTCGGAACACACACCCACACCCAACACACACAGAGAGAGTCGCCTCCGGGACAGCATGAAAGGCGTCCGAATGGAAAACGAGGGCAAGAGCATCCATTTCTTTGAAGCATCCCATCGTACATCGCGCTCTACCAATGGGAGACTTGAAGGGCAGGGTGTGTCATATCACATCTGTTTCCTAATAAAGCTATGATTCCAAATCTTCTCGATCGGTTTCCATTCCTGGTTGGGCTCGGGCACCAGCCACGGGTGGGAAAGATTTTTCCTGTGTCAGCATAGACTGAAGCTCAGCGGGTCAAGCCTTCCTTCTGTTAGCTAGGAACTGAAGAGTCTGGAGTCTGGAGGCAGAAGGCAGCCTCCTCTTTGCTCACTGAAAGGGCCCTAGAGAGAGGGATTGCAAAGCCCCTGGATGAATGCTGCCAGCATGGCCCTCTGGCAAGCCCTGGGCCTTGCTTGTGTCCGTGCAGTCCAAGACACGAGTCGCCGCCGCCGACTGTGTCCCTGGTGTTGGCAAGATGGGTGGCCATCTCTCTATTAGGAGAAAGGGTCCAGTGATTCACCTGGGGTGGTGCACTGGGACCGGGTAACTAGACCGACCTAATACTCCAGGAGACAAACAAGGACTCTGCCCTGTTCTGTCAACCTCTTTCTGTTCTCACAGGACAGTAGTGCCTTGCGCTGATCAGCCCAATGCGAGCCACTGGGTGACCAGAGGCAGGAGGAGGCAAGTGTAGGGACACCGAGGAGACCCTTCCTGGTCTCCCTCTTATGTGACACTGCTGCTTGCCAGGGTGCTCAGACATGCCTCTTGTGCTTTCCCTTCCCTTTGTCCTGTGGAGACACACAGGTGCAGAAAATAGCAATATGGGCTTGGTTTGGAGATTGAGACTCACAGAAGATGTCAGCTATTCAACTTCACAGACTCTAGGTGACTTTCAAGAAGCACTGCAGTAGACGGACTCAGGCAGGGATCTAGGCTGTTGAGTGTAGGAGTGTCTGTGTGTGTGTGTGTGTGTGTGTGTGTGTGTGTGTGTGTGTGTGTGTTTGGTGGCGGGGACGCCTGGCCACCCATAGACAAGCTGAGCCAAAGGCCCCAGGAGGTGAGGTGGGGGAAGGCCCGATCATGTAAGTCCTTGCAGGGCACCACAGTGACCCAGACAGCACACTGGACGGCCAGGCAGCCTTGCAGTCTTCCTGGACTCCTTCTCTCTAAAGTCAGGGCTGGGATACGTGGAGTCGGCAGGGCGCACTAGCCAGGTTCCTGCCACACTCCTCAGGCTCTCCTCTGAGTTCCGAGTTCTTGGTTCTGCTGCTGATGCTCACTAAGAGCCACCGAGAAGTGAAGGCTGACTTCTGCTCTCCTATCCTCTGTCCCCAGCTGCCTACTCCACTGCCAGGCCACATTCACCTCCCAGGCTCCCCTTACTGATCCATTCCCCACAATGAGCAGAATTCCAAGACAGGACCCTGGGCTCAAGACTGAGTTTGAAACACATCCCTGGGAAGTCTCCTCACACAACTTTCCTAGGAGCTCCTGCTGAGGGGTCACCCAGTGCCTAGCCTTCCTCTCCTCCAAAGGTCCCATTGTAGGCCATCCCAAGAGAAGAGAGCCATGCCTCATGCAGACCCAGGTCTTCCCTGGCCAAAATGATCAGCTGACGACTGTGAACCCACTGAGAAGCCCAAGAGCTCAGGTGCCCCACAGGCCACCGCTGTCCCACTGGAACGAGCACCCAGGATTATTGAAAAAGTGTTCGAATCCCAACAAGAAGCTCAGAGTACACCAAGCAGCACAGCCAGAGAGAGGCAGCACATGAGCTGTGAGCACTTGGCTCAGGGTCTGAGGCTTTTCCTGGAGAGGCAGGTAGGTGCAAGAGATGCTGTGGATACCTAGCAGGTGGCTTCTGGAACTTGCCAGTGCCTGTGGTCCCCTGGCACTTCATTCAGCTTCCAAGGCGGAGTCAGTTCCCCACCGCCCCTGCATGCCCCTTTCCCATTCTTGTTCAGTGTTTGCAGTTCTTGGGAGTTGAGAGACCCTGGTGCTTCCCCTGCCCTCAGTCTTCTAAAAACCACCTGTGCAGGTGCTGCTGTTGTGCCTGAGGTCAGCCTCTTGGGAGCAGAGTGTCCGCGGGTCTGCCCTGGAGCCATGAAGTTGTCTGGGGAAGAGGAGAAGGCAGCTGAGCAGGGCGGACTGACTCCTGGGGTCCGGTGTCCTTGGGAGTGAAGAAGGGTGAGAGGCAGAGGGACACAGGCCCTCCCTCCGGGAACAGCGCTGGTGGGGTAAAGAAGGGCAAAGGAGGCACTGGGAACTCCTGACAGCCTGCTGGGCAAACAGCGGGGTCAGGTTGGCCTGCACTGCTTCCCAGCAAACCTCCACAAATGTTAACAGGTTCCACCAACTGAAACAGCAGAGAAGCCCTCGGATCCTCAGGCCTGAAAGAGGAGCCCAAGGCCAATGCTTTGAGACCATTCAGCTAAAGACAGTAGAGATCTGACTAAACGTTTCAAGAGAGACTGAGAGAGAGATCAATAGAGCCAGGAAGAGAGAAAAAAATATTTAAAAAAAAATAAAATGAAGTAAAATAAAATAAATAAAATAAAATAAAATAAAGAGAGAAGCCAACAATCTCTAAAACTCCTTAGACCCCAAGCGAAAGACTTTCTGAAAGTATGCTGAGAAGCAGAGGACATCGTCATAATCCGGGTGGGGGAGGGCCGATGCAGGGCGGGTCCAGTCACAAGGAGGGTGTTCAAACTTTTGTTTAGGTGCCAGAGGGACAGTGGATCTGAGGAGTACCAGAGATTGGGTCACTTCAAGAAAGCACACTGAGGCAGAGCAAGGGGCTCTCTATCCCAGGACAGGAAATGCCATTGGGCTGAGTAAGAAGGCAGAGAGTTGCCCAGCAGGAGCGCGATCCTCCTGCTTCAAGTCCCTCTGGGCTGAGGTCAGCACTGGCTGGTTCAGGCACAATGGAGGAGCCAGGACCGGTGCCCTCTTTGGGACCCTCTTCCTTTCCGGGCCGAGCTCTCCTCTTTCCCACCTCCACTTCCCGGCCCCCCAGGTTCCCAGGTCCTGAGGGCAAGCAGGACGGCTCCCGCCTCCCAAACGCACCACTCGCGGGGAGTTTGAGCCCAGAGGAAACCATAACCAAACAAAGTGGGGCTCCCTGGGATTGGAGCCTCCACATTATGCCCGCAATGTGTCCTCTGTCCAAGCGAGTCCGTGTGCACTTCGGTTCCAGGCCTCCGTGGGCCATACCCGCAGAACGCAGGCAGGACGAGGCCGGCGATCGATCGGGCTCCCGTGAGGCGCTCGATTTCGCGCGAAGCCAGGAGTCCGGTCAGCCAGAGCCCAAACAATGCTGGAGCCTTCAGTGTGCACTATTAAAGTAGAAACCAAAACTCCGTGCGCAATGGGTCTGCAGTCTTGCTGTACGCGCCCGCCCCCTGTCGGCCAGCTCCGGAATCCTTACGCTCTGGCATGGTGCCTGTGCTCCTCCTCCTCCTGGGAGTGATGCTGGGCTGCAGCACAGCCTGCTCACTGGACAGGGGTGCATCTTGGAGCCTGCGCCTGCAGCGCGGGGAAACCGCCAGGTTGTTAGGGCAGCTGAAAAGCCTGCGGGGCCACCAGTGCCTGCGGGACAGAATGGATTTCAGATGTCCCTGGAAGAAAGGGCGCATCAGCCAAGGGGAGCAGAAAGAAGAAGATGCCACCTGTTGCCACTCCGAGATGCTCAGGCAGCTCCTCCAGCTCTTCGCGACAGAGGCCAGCAGAGATGCCTGGGCAGAGAGGCCGCTTGGGCAACTTGTCACTAGTCTGTTGAGTGGCCTGGAAGCGCTGGAGGGGAGAGCAGCGGAGCCAAGCCCAGCCTGTGCACCTCCTTTGGCCATGGCCATCCGCACCTACTTTTGGGGGATCTCCCGCTATCTCCAGGCAAAGGGATACAGCCCTTGCTCGTGGGAGATCATCAGAGCGGAAATGCAAGTGGCCCTTAGGACATTCCCAGTGCCTGCAGAGAGAAACCCCAAGAAGAGAAGAAGGTCCATGGAGGAATCCCCGCCGCTCAGGTGACAGCATGCTCAGGGCCTCAAGTCGGAACACACACCCACACCCAACACACACACAGAGAGTCGCCTGCGGGACCTCATGAAAGGCGTCCGAATGGAAAACGAGGGCAAGAGCATCCATTTCTTTGAAGCATGCCATCGTACATCGCGCTCTACCAATGGGAGACTTGAAGGGCCGGGTGTGTCGTATCACATCTGTTTCCTAATAAAGCTATGATTCCAAATCTTCTCGATGGGTTTCCATTCCTGGTTGGGGTCGGGCACCAGCCACGGGTGGGAAAGATTTTTCCTGTGTCAGCATAGACTGAAGCTCAGCGGGTCCTGCCTTCCTTCTGTTAGCTAGGAACTCAAGAGTCTGGAGTCTGGAGGCAGAAGGCTGCCTCCTCTTTGCTCACTGAAAGGGCCCTAGAGAGAGGGATTGCAAAGCCCCTGGATGAATGCTGCCAGCATGGCCCTCTGGCAAGCCCTGGGCCTTGCTTGTGTCCGTGCAGTCCAAGACACGAGTCGCCGCCGCCGACTGTGTCCCTGGTGTTGGCAAGATGGGTGGCCATCTCTCTATTAGGAGAAAGGGTCCAGTGATTCACCTGGGGTGGTGCACTGGGACCGGGTAACTAGACCGACCTAATACTCCATGAGACAAACAAGGACTCTGCCCTGTTCTGTCAACCTCTTTCTGTTCTCACAGGACAGTAGTGCCTTGCGCTGATCAGCCCAATGCGAGCCACTGGGTGACCAGAGGCAGGAGGAGGCAAGTGTAGGGACACCGAGGAGACCCTTCCTGGTCTCCCTCTTATGTGACACTGCTGCTTGCCAGGGTGCTCAGACATGCCTCTTGTGCTTTCCCTTCCCTTTGTCCTGTGGAGACACACAGGTGCAGAAAATAGCAATATGGGCTTGGTTTGGAGATTGAGACTCACAGAAGATGTCAGCTATTCAACTTCACAGACTCTAGGTGACTTTCAAGAAGCACTGCAGTAGACGGACTCAGGCAGGGATCTAGGCTGTTGAGTGTAGGAGTGTCTGTGTGTGTGTGTGTGTGTGTGTGTGTGTGTGTGTGTGTGTGTGTGTGTGTTTGGTGGCGGGGACACCTGGCCACCCATAGACAAGCTGAGCCAAAGGCCCCAGGAGGTGAGGTGGGGGAAGGCCCGATCATGTAAGTCCTTGCAGGGCACCACAGTGACCCAGACAGCACACTGGACGGCCAGGCAGCCTTGCAGTCTTCCTGGACTCCTTCTCTCTAAAGTCAGGGCTGGGATACGTGGAGTCGGCAGGGCGCACTAGCCAGGTTCCTGCCACACTCCTCAGGCTCTCCTCTGAGTTCCGAGTTCTTGGTTCTGCTGCTGATGCTCACTAAGAGCCACCGAGAAGTGAAGGCTGACTTCTGCTCTCCTATCCTCTGTCCCCAGCTGCCTACTCCACTGCCAGGCCACATTCACCTCCCAGGCTCCCCTTACTGATCCATTCCCCACAATGAGCAGAATTCCAAGACAGGACCCTGGGCTCAAGACTGAGTTTGAAACACATCCCTGGGAAGTCTCCTCACACAACTTTCCTAGGAGCTCCTGCTGAGGGGTCACCCAGTGCCTAGCCTTCCTCTCCTCCAAAGGTCCCATTGTAGGCCATCCCAAGAGAAGAGAGCCATGCCTCATGCAGACCCAGGTCTTCCCTGGCCAAAATGATCAGCTGACGACTGTGAACCCACTGAGAAGCCCAAGAGCTCAGGTGCCCCACAGGCCACCCCTGTCCCACTGGAACGAGCACCCAGGATTATTGAAAAAGTGTTCGAATCCCAACAAGAAGCTCAGAGTACACCAAGCAGCACAGCCAGAGAGAGGCAGCACATGAGCTGTGAGCACTTGGCTCAGGGTCTGAGGCTTTTCCTGGAGAGGCAGGTAGGTGCAAGAGATGCTGTGGATACCTAGCAGGTGGCTTCTGGAACTTGCCAGTGCCTGTGGTCCCCTGGCACTTCATTCAGCTTCCAAGGCGGAGTCAGTTCCCCACCGCCCCTGCATGCCCCTTTCCCATTCTTGTTCAGTGTTTGCAGTTCTTGGGAGTTGAGAGACCCTGGTGCTTTGCCTGCTCTCAGTCTTCTAAAAACCACCTGTGCAGGTGCTGCTGTTGTGCCTGAGGTCGGCCTCTTGGGAGCAGAGTGTCCGCGGGTCTGCCCTGGAGCCATGAAGTTGTCTGGGGAAGAGGAGAAGGCAGCTGAGCAGGGCGGACTGACTCCTGGGGTCCGGTGTCCTTGGGAGTGAAGAAGGGTGAGAGGCAGAGGGACACAGGCCCTCCCTCCGGGAACAGCGCTGGTGGGGTAAAGAAGGGCAAAGGAGGCACTGGGAACTCCTGACAGCCTGCTGGGCAAACAGCGGGGTCAGGTTGGCCTGCACTGCTTCCCAGCAAACCTCCACAAATGTTAACAGGTTCCACCAACTGAAACAGCAGAGAAGCCCTCGGATCCTCAGGCCTGAAAGAGGAGCCCAAGGCCAATGCTTTGAGACCATTCAGCTAAAGACAGTAGAGATCTGACTAAACGTTTCAAGAGAGACTGAGAGAGAGATCAATAGAGCCAGGAAGAGAGAAAAAAATATTTAAAAAAAAATAAAATGAAGTAAAATAAAATGAATTAAAATAAAATAAAATAAAATAAAATAAAATAAAATAAAATAAAATAAAATAAAATAAAATAAAGAGAGAAGCCAACAATCTCTAAAACTCCTTAGACCCCAAGCGAAAGACTTTCTGAAAGTATGCTGAGAAGCAGAGGACATCGTCATAATCCGGGTGGGGGAGGGCCGATGCAGGGCGGGTCCAGTCACAAGGAGGGTGTTCAAACTTTTGTTTAGGTGCCAGAGGGACAGTGGATCTGAGGAGTACCAGAGATTGGGTCACTTCAAGAAAGCACACTGAGGCAGAGCAAGGGGCTCTCTATCCCAGGACAGGAAATGCCATTGGGCTGAGTAAGAAGGCAGAGAGTTGCCCAGCAGGAGCGCGATCCTCCTGCTTCAAGTCCCTCTGGGCTGAAGTCAGCGCTGGCTGGTTCAGGCACAATGGAGGAGCCAGGACCGGTGCCCACTTGGGGACCCTCTTCCTTTCCGGGCCGAGCTCTCCTCTTTCCCACCTCCACTTCCCGCCCCCCAGGTTCCCAGGTCCTGAGGGCAAGCAGGACGGCTCCCGCCTCCCAAACGCACCACTCGCGGGGAGTTTGAGCCCAGAGGAAACCATAACCAAACAAAGTGGGGCTCCCTGGGATTGGAGCCTCCACATTATGCCCGCAATGTGTCCTCTGTCCAAGCGAGTCCGTGTGCACTTCGGTTCCAGGCCTCCGTGGGCCATACCCGCAGAACGCAGGCAGGACGAGGCCGGCGATCGATCGGGCTCCCGTGAGGCGCTCGATTTCGCGCGAAGCCAGGAGTCCGGTCAGCCAGAGCCCAAACAATGCTGGAGCCTTCAGTGTGCACTATTAAAGTAGAAACCAAAACTCCGTGCGCAATGGGTCTGCAGTCTTGCTGTACGCGCCCGCCCCCTGTCGGCCAGCTCCGGAATCCTTACGCTCTGGCATGGTGCCTGTGCTCCTCCTCCTCCTGGGAGTGATGCTGGGCTGCAGCACAGCCTGCTCACTGGACAGGGGTGCATCTTGGAGCCTGCGCCTGCAGCGCGGGGAAACCGCCAGGTTGTTAGGGCAGCTGAAAAGCCTGCCGGGCCACCAGTGCCTGCGGGACAGAATGGATTTCAGATGTCCCTGGAAGAAAGGGCGCATCAGCCAAGGGGAGCAGAAAGAAGAAGATGCCACCTGTTGCCACTCCGAGATGCTCAGGCAGCTCCTCCAGCTCTTCGCGACAGAGGCCAGCAGAGATGCCTGGGCAGAGAGGCCGCTTGGGCAACTTGTCACTAGTCTGTTGAGTGCCCTGGAAGCGCTGGAGGGGAGAGCAGCGGAGCCAAGCCCAGCCTGTGCATCTCCTTTGGCCATGGCCATCCGCACCTACTTTTGGGGGATCTCCCGCTATCTCCAGGCAAAGGGATACAGCCCTTGCTCGTGGGAGATCATCAGAGCGGAAATGCAAGTGGCCCTTAGGACATTCCCAGTGCCTGCAGAGAGAAACCCCAAGAAGAGAAGAAGGTCCATGGAGGAATCCCCGCCGCTCAGGTGACAGCATGCTCAGGGCCTCAAGTCGGAACACACACCCACACCCAACACACACACACAGAGTCGCCTGCGGGACCTCATGAAAGGCGTCCGAATGGAAAACGAGGGCAAGAGCATCCATTTCTTTGAAGCATGCCATCGTACATCGCGCTCTACCAATGGGAGACTTGAAGGGCCGGGTGTGTCGTATCACATCTGTTTCCTAATAAAGCTATGATTCCAAATCTTCTCGATGGGTTTCCATTCCTGGTTGGGGTCGGGCACCAGCCACGGGTGGGAAAGATTTTTCCTGTGTCAGCATAGACTGAAGCTCAGCGGGTCCTGCCTTCCTTCTGTTAGCTAGGAACTCAAGAGTCTGGAGTCTGGAGGCAGAAAGCTGCCACCTCTTTGCTCACTGAAAGGGCCCTAGAGAGAGGGATTGCAAAGCCCCTGGATGAATGCTGCCAGCATGGCCCTCTGGCAAGCCCTGGGCCTTGCTTGTGTCCGTGCAGTCCAAGACACGAGTCGCCGCCGCCGACTGTGTCCCTGGTGTTGGCAAGATGGGTGGCCATCTCTCTATTAGGAGAAAGGGTCCAGTGATTCACCTGGGGTGGTGCACTGGGACCGGGTAACTAGACCGTCCTAATACTCCAGGAGACAAACAAGGACTCTGCCCTGTTCTGTCAACCTCTTTCTGTTCTCACAGGACAGTAGTGCCTTGCGCTGATCAGCCCAATGCGAGCCACTGGGTGACCAGAGGCAGGAGGAGGCAAGTGTAGGGACACCGAGGAGACCCTTCCTGGTCTCCCTCTTATGTGACACTGTTGCTTGCCAGGGTGCTCAGACATGCGTCTTGTGCTTTCCCTTCCCTTTGTCCTGTGGAGACACACAGGTGCAGAAAATAGCAATATGGGCTTGGTTTGGAGATTGAGACTCACAGAAGATGTCAGCTATTCAACTTCACAGACTCTAGGTGACTTTCAAGAAGCACTGCAGTAGACGGACTCAGGCAGGGATCTAGGCTGTTGAGTGTAGGAGTGTCTGTGTGTGTGTGTGTGTGTGTGTGTGTGTGTGTGTGTGTGTGTGTGTGTTTGGTGGCGGGGACGCCTGGCCACCCATAGACAAGCTGAGCCAAAGGCCCCAGGAGGTGAGGTGGGGGAAGGCCCGATCATGTAAGTCCTTGCAGGGCACCACAGTGACCCAGACAGCACACTGGCCGGCCAGGCAGCCTTGCAGTCTTCCTGGACTCCTTCTCTCTAAAGTCAGGGCTGGGATACGTGGAGTCGGCAGGGCGCACTAGCCAGGTTCCTGCCACACTCCTCAGGCTCTCCTCTGAGTTCCGAGTTCTTGGTTCTGCTGCTGATGCTCACTAAGAGCCACCGAGAAGTGAAGGCTGACTTCTGCTCTCCTATCCTCTGTCCCCAGCTGCCTACTCCACTGCCAGGCCATATTCACCTCCCAGGCTCCCCTTACTGATCCATTCCCCACAATGAGCAGAATTCCAAGACAGGACCCTGGGCTCAAGACTGAGTTTGAAACACATCCCTGGGAAGTCTCCTCACACAACTTTCCTAGGAGCTCCTGCTGAGGGGTCACCCAGTGCCTAGCCTTCCTCTCCTCCAAAGGTCCCATTGTAGGCCATCCCAAGAGAAGAGAGCCATGCCTCATGCAGACCCAGGTCTTCCCTGGCCAAAATGATCAGCTGACGACTGTGAACCCACTGAGAAGCCCAAGAGCTCAGGTGCCCCACAGGCCACCGCTGTCCCACTGGAACGAGCACCCAGGATTATTGAAAAAGTGTTCGAATCCCAACAAGAAGCTCAGAGTACACCAAGCAGCACAGCCAGAGAGAGGCAGCACATGAGCTGTGAGCACTTGGCTCAGGGTCTGAGGCTTTTCCTGGAGAGGCAGGTAGGTGCAAGAGATGCTGTGGATACCTAGCAGGTGGCTTCTGGAACTTGCCAGTGCCTGTGGTCCCCTGGCACTTCATTCAGCTTCCAAGGCGGAGTCAGTTCCCCACCGCCCCTGCATGCCCCTTTCCCATTCTTGTTCAGTGTTTGCAGTTCTTGGGAGTTGAGAGACCCTGGTGCTTTGCCTGCTCTCAGTCTTCTAAAAACCACCTGTGCAGGTGCTGCTGTTGTGCCTGAGGTCGGCCTCTTGGGAGCAGAGTGTCCGCGGGTCTGCCCTGGAGCCATGAAGTTGTCTGGGGAAGAGGAGAAGGCAGCTGAGCAGGGCGGACTGACTCCTGGGGTCCGGTGTCCTTGGGAGTGAAGAAGGGTGAGAGGCAGAGGGACACAGGCCCTCCCTCCGGGAACAGCGCTGGTGGGGTAAAGAAGGGCAAAGGAGGCACTGGGAACTCCTGACAGCTTGCTGGGCAAACAGCGGGGTCAGGTTGGCCTGCACTGCTTCCCAGCAAACCTCCACAAATGTTAACAGGTTCCACCAACTGAAACAGCAGAGAAGCCCTCGGATCCTCAGGCCTGAAAGAGGAGCCCAAGGCCAATGCTTTGAGACCATTCAGCTAAAGACAGTAGAGATCTGACTAAACGTTTCAAGAGAGACTGAGAGAGAGATCAATAGAGCCAGGAAGAGAGAAAAAAATATTTAAAAAAAAATAAAATGAAGTAAAATAAAATGAATTAAAATAAAATGAATTAAAATAAAATAAAATAAAATAAAATAAAGAGAGAAGCCAACAATCTCTAAAACTCCTTAGACCCCAAGCGAAAGACTTTCTGAAAGTATGCTGAGAAGCAGAGGACATCGTCATAATCCGGGTGGGGGAGGGCCGATGCAGGGCGGGTCCAGTCACAAGGAGGGTGTTCAAACTTTTGTTTAGGTGCCAGAGGGACAGTGGATCTGAGGAGTACCAGAGATTGGGTCACTTCAAGAAAGCACACTGAGGCAGAGCAAGGGGCTCTCTATCCAAGGACAGGAAATGCCATTGGGCTGAGTAAGAAGGCAGAGAGTTGCCCAGCAGGAGCGCGATCCTCCTGCTTCAAGTCCCTCTGGGCTGAGGTCAGCACTGGCTGGTTCAGGCACAATGGAGGAGCCAGGACCGGTGCCCTCTTTGGGACCCTCTTCCTTTCCGGGCCGAGCTCTCCTCTTTCCCACCTCCACTTCCCGGCCCCCCAGGTTCCCAGGTCCTGAGGGCAAGCAGGACGGCTCCCGCCTCCCAAACGCACCACTCGCGGGGAGTTTGAGCCCAGAGGAAACCATAACCAAACAAAGTGGGGCTCCCTGGGATTGGAGCCTCCACATTATGCCCGCAATGTGTCCTCTGTCCAAGCGAGTCCGTGTGCACTTCGGTTCCAGGCCTCCGTGGGCCATACCCGCAGAACGCAGGCAGGACGAGGCCGGCGATCGATCGGGCTCCCGTGAGGCGCTCGATTTCGCGCGAAGCCAGAGCCCAAACAATGCTGGAGCCTTCAGTGTGCACTATTAAAGTAGAAACCAAAACTCCGTGCGCAATGGGTCTGCAGTCTTGCTGTACGCGCCCGCCCCCTGTCGGCCAGCTCCGGAATCCTTACGCTCTGGCATGGTGCCTGTGCTCCTCCTCCTCCTGGGAGTGATGCTGGGCTGCAGCACAGCCTGCTCACTGGACAGGGGTGCATCTTGGAGCCTGCGCCTGCAGCGCGGGGAAACCGCCAGGTTGTTAGGGCAGCTGAAAAGCCTGCCGGGCCACCAGTGCCTGCGGGACAGAATGGATTTCAGATGTCCCTGGAAGAAAGGGCGCATCAGCCAAGGGGAGCAGAAAGAAGAAGATGCCACCTGTTGCCACTCCGAGATGCTCAGGCAGCTCCTCCAGCTCTTCGCGACAGAGGCCAGCAGAGATGCCTGGGCAGAGAGGCCGCTTGGGCAACTTGTCACTAGTCTGTTGAGTGGCCTGGAAGCGCTGGAGGGGAGAGCAGCGGAGCCAAGCCCAGCCTGTGCACCTCCTTTGGCCATGGCCATCCGCACCTACTTTTGGGGGATCTCCCGCTATCTCCAGGCAAAGGGATACAGCCCTTGCTCGTGGGAGATCATCAGAGCGGAAATGCAAGTGGCCCTTAGGACATTCCCAGTGCCTGCAGAGAGAAACCCCAAGAAGAGAAGAAGGTCCATGGAGGAATCCCCGCCGCTCAGGTGACAGCATGCTCAGGGCCTCAAGTCGGAACACACACCCACACCCAACACACACACACAGAGTCGCCTGCGGGACCTCATGAAAGGCGTCCGAATGGAAAACGAGGGCAAGAGCATCCATTTCTTTGAAGCATGCCATCGTACATCGCGCTCTACCAATGGGAGACTTGAAGGGCCGGGTGTGTCGTATCACATCTGTTTCCTAATAAAGCTATGATTCCAAATCTTCTCGATGGGTTTCCATTCCTGGTTGGGGTCGGGCACCAGCCACGGGTGGGAAAGATTTTTCCTGTGTCAGCATAGACTGAAGCTCAGCGGGTCCTGCCTTCCTTCTGTTAGCTAGGAACTCAAGAGTCTGGAGTCTGGAGGCAGAAAGCTGCCACCTCTTTGCTCACTGAAAGGGCCCTAGAGAGAGGGATTGCAAAGCCCCTGGATGAATGCTGCCAGCATGGCCCTCTGGCAAGCCCTGGGCCTTGCTTGTGTCCGTGCAGTCCAAACACGAGTCGCCGCCGCCGACTGTGTCCCTGGTGTTGGCAAGATGGGTGGCCATCTCTCTATTAGGAGAAAGGGTCCAGTGATTCACCTGGGGTGGTGCACTGGGACCGGGTAACTAGACCGACCTAATACTCCAGGAGACAAACAAGGACTCTGCCCTGTTCTGTCAACCTCTTTCTGTTCTCACAGGACAGTAGTGCCTTGCGCTTATCAGCCCAATGCGAGCCACTGGGTGACCAGAGGCAGGAGGAGGCAAGTGTAGGGACACCGAGGAGACCCTTCCTGGTCTCCCTCTTATGTGACACTGCTGCTTGCCAGGGTGCTCAGACATGCCTCTTGTGCTTTCCCTTCCCTTTGTCCTGTGGAGACACACAGGTGCAGAAAATAGCAATATGGGCTTGGTTTGGAGATTGAGACTCACAGAAGATGTCAGCTATTCAACTTCACAGACTCTAGGTGACTTTCAAGAAGCACTGCAGTAGACGGACTCAGGCAGGGATCTAGGCTGTTGAGTGTAGGAGTGTGTGTGTGTGTGTGTGTGTGTGTGTGTGTGTGTGTGTGTGTGTGTTTGGTGGCGGGGACGCCTGGCCACCCATAGACAAGCTGAGCCAAAGGCCCCAGGAGGTGAGGTGGGGGAAGGCCCGATCATGTAAGTCCTTGCAGGGCACCACAGTGACCCAGACAGCACACTGGCCGGCCAGGCAGCCTTGCAGTCTTCCTGGACTCCTTCTCTCTAAAGTCAGGGCTGGGATACGTGGAGTCGGCAGGGCGCACTAGCCAGGTTCCTGCCACACTCCTCAGGCTCTCCTCTGAGTTCCGAGTTCTTGGTTCTGCTGCTGATGCTCACTAAGAGCCACCGAGAAGTGAAGGCTGACTTCTGCTCTCCTATCCTCTGTCCCCAGCTGCCTACTCCACTGCCAGGCCACATTCACCTCCCAGGCTCCCCTTACTGATCCATTCCCCACAATGAGCAGAATTCCAAGACAGGACACTGGGCTCAAGACTGAGTTTGAAACACATCCCTGGGAAGTCTCCTCACACAACTTTCCTAGGAGCTCCTGCTGAGGGGTCAGCCAGTGCCTAGCCTTCCTCTCCTCCAAAGGTCCCATTGTAGGCCATCCCAAGAGAAGAGAGCCATGCCTCATGCAGACCCAGGTCTTCCCTGGCCAAAATGATCAGCTGACGACTGTGAACCCACTGAGAAGCCCAAGAGCTCAGGTGCCCCACAGGCCACCGCTGTCCCACTGGAACGAGCACCCAGGATTATTGAAAAAGTGTTCGAATCCCAACAAGAAGCTCAGAGTACACCAAGCAGCACAGCCAGAGAGAGGCAGCACATGAGCTGTGAGCACTTGGCTCAGGGTCTGAGGCTTTTCCTGGAGAGGCAGGTAGGTGCAAGAGATGCTGTGGATACCTAGCAGGTGGCTTCTGGAACTTGCCAGTGCCTGTGGTCCCCTGGCACTTCATTCAGCTTCCAAGGCGGAGTCAGTTCCCCACCGCCCCTGCATGCCCCTTTCCCATTCTTGTTCAGTGTTTGCAGTTCTTGGGAGTTGAGAGACCCTGGTGCTTTGCCTGCTCTCAGTCTTCTAAAAACCACCTGTGCAGGTGCTGCTGTTGTGCCTGAGGTCGGCCTCTTGGGAGCAGAGTGTCCGCGGGTCTGCCCTGGAGCCATGAAGTTGTCTGGGGAAGAGGAGAAGGCAGCTGAGCAGGGCGGACTGACTCCTGGGGTCCGGTGTCCTTGGGAGTGAAGAAGGGTGAGAGGCAGAGGGACACAGGCCCTCCCTCCGGGAACAGCGCTGGTGGGGTAAAGAAGGGCAAAGGAGGCACTGGGAACTCCTGACAGCCTGCTGGGCAAACAGCGGGGTCAGGTTGGCCTGCACTGCTTCCCAGCAAACCTCCACAAATGTTAACAGGTTCCACCAACTGAAACAGCAGAGAAGCCCTCGGATCCTCAGGCCTGAAAGAGGAGCCCAAGGCCAATGCTTTGAGACCATTCAGCTAAAGACAGTAGAGATCTGACTAAACGTTTCAAGAGAGACTGAGAGAGAGATCAATAGAGCCAGGAAGAGAGAAAAAAATATTTAAAAAAAAATAAAATGAAGTAAAATAAAATGAATTAAAATAAAATAAAATAAAATAAAATAAAATAAAATAAAGAGAGAAGCCAACAATCTCTAAAACTCCTTAGACCCCAAGCGAAAGACTTTCTGAAAGTATGCTGAGAAGCAGAGGACATCGTCATAATCCGGGTGGGGGAGGGCCGATGCAGGGCGGGTCCAGTCACAAGGAGGGTGTTCAAACTTTTGTTTAGGTGCCAGAGGGACAGTGGATCTGAGGAGTACCAGAGACTGGGTCACTTCAAGAAAGCACACTGAGGCAGAGCAAGGGGCTCTCTATCCCAGGACAGGAAATGCCATTGGGCTGAGTAAGAAGGCAGAGAGTTGCCCAGCAGGAGCGCGATCCTCCTGCTTCAAGTCCCTCTGGGCTGAGGTCAGCACTGGCTGGTTCAGGCACAATGGAGGAGCCAGGACCGGTGCCCTCTTTGGGACCCTCTTCCTTTCCGGGCCGAGCTCTCCTCTTTCCCACCTCCACTTCCCGGCCCCCCAGGTTCCCAGGTCCTGAGGGCAAGCAGGACGGCTCCCGCCTCCCAAACGCACCACTCGCGGGGAGTTTGAGCCCAGAGGAAACCATAACCAAACAAAGTGGGGCTCCCTGGGATTGGAGCCTCCACATTATGCCTGCAATGTGTCCTCTGTCCAAGCGAGTCCGTGTGCACTTCGGTTCCAGGCCTCCGTGGGCCATACCCGCAGAACGCAGGCAGGACGAGGCCGGCGATCGATCGGGCTCCCGTGAGGCGCTCGATTTCGCGCGAAGCCAGGAGTCCGGTCAGCCAGAGCCCAAACAATGCTGGAGCCTTCAGTGTGCACTATTAAAGTAGAAACCAAAACTCCGTGCGCAATGGGTCTGCAGTCTTGCTGTACGCGCCCGCCCCCTGTCGGCCAGCTCCGGAATCCTTACGCTCTGGCATGGTGCCTGTGCTCCTCCTCCTCCTGGCAGTGATGCTGGGCTGCAGCACAGCCTGCTCACTGGACAGGGGTGCATCTTGGAGCCTGCGCCTGCAGCGCGGGGAAACCGCCAGGTTGTTAGGGCAGCTGAAAAGCCTGCCGGGCCACCAGTGCCTGCGGGACAGAATGGATTTCAGATGTCCCTGGAAGAAAGGGCGCATCAGCCAAGGGGAGCAGAAAGAAGAAGATGCCACCTGTTGCCACTCCGAGATGCTCAGGCAGCTCCTCCAGCTCTTCGCGACAGAGGCCAGCAGAGATGCCTGGGCAGAGAGGCCGCTTGGGCAACTTGTCACTAGTCTGTTGAGTGGCCTGGAAGCGCTGGAGGGGAGAGCAGCGGAGCCAAGCCCAGCCTGTGCACCTCCTTTGGCCATGGCCATCCGCACCTACTTTTGGAGGATCTCCCGCTATCTCCAGGCAAAGGGATACAGCCCTTGCTCGTGGGAGATCATCAGAGCGGAAATGCAAGTGGCCCTTAGGACATTCCCAGTGCCTGCAGAGAGAAACCCCAAGAAGAGAAGAAGGTCCATGGAGGAATCCCCGCCGCTCAGGTGACAGCATGCTCAGGGCCTCAAGTCGGAACACACACCCACACCCAACACACACAGAGAGAGTCGCCTCCGGGACAGCATGAAAGGCGTCCGAATGGAAAACGAGGGCAAGAGCATCCATTTCTTTGAAGCATCCCATCGTACATCGCGCTCTACCAATGGGAGACTTGAAGGGCAGGGTGTGTCATATCACATCTGTTTCCTAATAAAGCTATGATTCCAAATCTTCTCGATCGGTTTCCATTCCTGGTTGGGCTCGGGCACCAGCCACGGGTGGGAAAGATTTTTCCTGTGTCAGCATAGACTGAAGCTCAGCGGGTCAAGCCTTCCTTCTGTTAGCTAGGAACTGAAGAGTCTGGAGTCTGGAGGCAGAAGGCAGCCTCCTCTTTGCTCACTGAAAGGGCCCTAGAGAGAGGGATTGCAAAGCCCCTGGATGAATGCTGCCAGCATGGCCCTCTGGCAAGGCCTGGGCCTTGCTTGTGTCCGTGCAGTCCAAGACACGAGTCGCCGCCGACTGTGTCCCTGGTGTTGGCAAGATGGGTGGCCATCTCTCTATTAGGAGAAAGGGTCCAGTGATTCACCTGGGGTGGTGCACTGGGACCGGGTAACTAGACCGTCCTAATACTCCAGGAGACAAACAAGGACTCTGCCCTGTTCTGTCAGCCTCTTTCTGTTCTCACAGGACACTAGTGCCTTGCGCTGACCAGCACAAAAGCGAGCCACTGGGTGACCAGAGGCAGGAGGAGGCAAGTGTAGGGACACCGAGGAGACCCTTCCTGGTCTCCCTCTTATGTGACACTGCTGCTTGCCAGGGTGCTCAGACATGCCTCTTGTGCTTTCCCTTCCCTTTGTCCTGTGGAGACACACAGGTGCGAAAAATAGCAATATGGGCCTGGTTTGGAGATTGAGACTCACAGAAGATGTCAGCTATTCAACTTCACAGACTCTAGGTGACTTTCAAGAAGCACTGCAGTAGACGGACTCAGGCAGGGATCTAGGCTGTTGAGTGTAGGAGTGTGTTTGTGTGTGTGTGTGTGTGTGTGTGTGTGTGTGTGTGTGTGTGTGTTTGGTGGCGGGGACGCCTGGCCACCCATAGACAAGCTGAGCCAAAGGCCCCAGGAGGTGAGGTGGGGGAAGGCCCGATCATGTAAGTCCTTGCAGGGCACCACAGTGACCCAGACAGCACACTGGCCGGCCAGGCAGCCTTGCAGTCTTCCTGGACTCCTTCTCTCTAAAGTCAGGGCTGGGATACGTGGAGTCGGCAGGGCGCACTAGCCAGGTTCCTGCCACACTCCTCAGGCTCTCCTCTGAGTTCCGAGTTCTTGGTTCTGCTGCTGATGCTCACTAAGAGCCACCGAGAAGTGAAGGCTGACTTCTGCTCTCCTATCCTCTGTCCCCAGCTGCCTACTCCACTGCCAGGCCATATTCACCCCCAGGCTCCCCTTACTGATCCATTCCCCACAATGAGCAGAATTCCAAGACAGGACACTGGGCTCAAGACTGAGTTTGAAACACATCCCTGGGAAGTCTCCTCGCACAACTTTCCTAGGAGCTCCTGCTGAGGGGTCACCCAGTGCCTAGCCTTCCTCTCCTCCAAAGGTCCCATTGTAGGCCATCCCAAGAGAAGAGAGCCATGCCTCATGCAGACCCAGGTCTTCCCTGGCCAAAATGATCAGCTGACGACTGTGAAGCCACTGAGAAGCCCAAGAGCTCAGGTGCCCCACATGCCACCACTGTCCCACTGGAACGAACACCCAGGATTATTGAAAAAGTGTTCGAATCCCTACAAGAAGCTCAGAGTACACCAAGCAGCACAGCCCGAGAGAGGTGAGCACTGTGGCTCAGGGTCTGAGGCTTTTCCTGGAGAGGCAGGTAGGTGCAAGAGATGCTGTGGATACCTAGCAGGTGGCTTCTGGAACTTGCCAGTGCCTGTGGTCCCCTGGCACTTCATTCAGCTTCCAAGGCGGAGTCAGTTCCCCACCGCCCCTGCATGCCCCTTTCCCATTCTTGTTCAGTGTTTGGATTTCTTGGGAGTTGAGAGACCCTGGTGCTTTCCCTGCCCTCAGTCTTCTAAAAACCACCTGTGCAGGTGCTGCTGTTGTGCCTGAGGTCGGCCTCTTGGGAGCAGATTGTCCGCGGGTCTGCCCTGGAGCCATGAAGTTGTCTGGGGAAGAGGAGAGGGCAGCTGAGCAGGGCGGACTGACTCCTGGGGTCCCGTGTCCTTGGAAGTGAAGAAGGGTGAGAGGCAGAGGGACACAGGCCCTCCCTCCGGGAACAGCGCTGGTGGGGGGAAGAAGGGCAAAGGAGGCACTGGGAACTCCTGACAGCCTGCTGGGCAAACAGCGGGGTCAGGTTGGCCTGCACTGCTTCCCAGCAAACCTCCACCAATGTTACCAGGCTCCACCAACTGAAACAGCAGAGAAGCCCTCGGATCCTCAGGCCTGAAAGAGGAGCCCAAGGCCAATGCTTTGAGACCATTCAGCTAAAGACAGTAGAGATCTGACTAAACATTTCAAGAGAGACTGAGAGAGAGATCAATAGAGCCAGGAAGAGAGAAAAAATATTTAAAAAAAATAAAATAAAGTAAAATAAAATGAAATAATAAAGTAAAATAAAATGAAATAAAATAAAATAAAATAAAATGAAATAAAATGAAATAAAATAAAATAAAATAAAGAGAAAAGCCAACAATCTCTAAAACTCCTTAGACCCCAAGCGAAAGAATTTCTGAAAGTATGCTGAGAAGCAGAGGACATCGTCATAATTCGGGTGGGGGAGGGCCGATGCAGGGCGGGTCCAGTCACAAGGAGGGTGTTCAAACTTGTGTTTCGGTTCCAGAGGGACAGTGGATCTGAGGAGTACCAGAGATTGGGTCACTTCAAGAAAGCACACTGAGGCAGAGCAAGGGGCTCTCTATCCGAGGACAGGAAATGCCATTGGGCTGAGTGTGTGGTTCAAGCAAAAGAAGGCAGAGAGTTGCCCAGCAGGAGCGCGATCCTCCTGCTTCAAGTCCCTCTGGGCTGAAGTCAGGCACAATGGAGGAGCCAGGACCGGTGCCCTCTTTGGGACCCTCTTCCTTTCCGGGCCGAGCTCTCCTCTTTCCCACCTCCACTTCCCGGCCCCCCAGGTTCCCAGGTCCTGAGGGCAAGCAGGACGGCTCCCGCCTCCCAAACGCACCACTCGCGGGGAGTTTGAGCCCAGAGGAAACCATAACCAAACAAAGTGGGGCTCCCTGGGATTGGAGCCTCCACATTTTGCCCGCAATGTGTCCTCTGTCCAAGCGAATCCGTGTGCACCTCGGTTCCAGGCCTCCGTGGGCCATACCCGCAGAACGCAGGCAGGACGAGGCCGGCGATCGATCGGGCTCCCGTGAGGCGCTCGATTTCGCGCGAAGCCCGGAGTCCGGTCAGCCAGAGCTCAAACAATGCTGGAGCCTTCAGTGTGCACTATTAAAGTAGAAACCAAAACTCCGTGCGCAATGGGTCTGCAGTCTTGCTGTACGCGCCCGCCCCCTGTCGGCCAGCTCCGGAATCCTTACGCTCTGGCATGGTGCCTGTGCTCCTCCTCCTCCTCCTGGGAGTGATGCTGGGCTGCAGCACAGCCTGCTCACTGGACAGGGGTGCATCTTGGAGCCTGCGCCTGCAGCGCGGGGAAACCGCCAGGTTGTTAGGGCAGCTGAAAAGCCTGCCGGGCCACCAGTGCCTGCGGGACAGAATGGATTTCAGATGTCCCTGGAAGAAAGGGCGCATCAGCCAAGGGGAGCAGAAAGAAGAAGATGCCACCTGTTGCCACTCCGAGATGCTCAGGCAGCTCCTCCAGCTCTTCGCGACAGAGGCCAGCAGAGATGCCTGGGCAGAGAGGCCGCTTGGGCAACTTGTCACTAGTCTGTTGAGTGGCCTGGAAGCGCTGGAGGGGAGAGCAGCGGAGCCAAGCCCAGCCTGTGCACCTCCTTTGGCCATGGCCATCCGCACCTACTTTTGGAGGATCTCCCGCTATCTCCAGGCAAAGGGATACAGCCCTTGCTCGTGGGAGATCATCAGAGCGGAAATGCAAGTGGCCCTTAGGACATTCCCAGTGCCTGCAGAGAGAAACCCCAAGAAGAGAAGAAGGTCCATGGAGGAATCCCCGCCGCTCAGGTGACAGCATGCTCAGGGCCTCAAGTCGGAACACACACCCACACCCAACACACACAGAGAGAGTCGCCTCCGGGACAGCATGAAAGGCGTCCGAATGGAAAACGAGGGCAAGAGCATCCATTTCTTTGAAGCATCCCATCGTACATCGCGCTCTACCAATGGGAGACTTGAAGGGCAGGGTGTGTCATATCACATCTGTTTCCTAATAAAGCTATGATTCCAAATCTTCTCGATCGGTTTCCATTCCTGGTTGGGCTCGGGCACCAGCCACGGGTGGGAAAGATTTTTCCTGTGTCAGCATAGACTGAAGCTCAGCGGGTCAAGCCTTCCTTCTGTTAGCTAGGAACTGAAGAGTCTGGAGTCTGGAGGCAGAAGGCAGCCTCCTCTTTGCTCACTGAAAGGGCCCTAGAGAGAGGGATTGCAAAGCCCCTGGATGAATGCTGCCAGCATGGCCCTCTGGCAAGCCCTGGGCCTTGCTTGTGTCCGTGCAGTCCAAGACACGAGTCGCCGCCGACTGTGTCCCTGGTGTTGGCAAGATGGGTGGCCATCTCTCTATTAGGAGAAAGGGTCCAGTGATTCACCTGGGGTGGTGCACTGGGACCGGGTAACTAGACCGTCCTAATACTCCAGGAGACAAACAAGGACTCTGCCCTGTTCTGTCAGCCTCTTTCTGTTCTCACAGGACACTAGTGCCTTGCGCTGACCAGCACAAAAGCGAGCCACTGGGTGACCAGAGGCAGGAGGAGGCAAGTGTAGGGACACCGAGGAGACCCTTCCTGGTCTCCCTCTTATGTGACACTGCTGCTTGCCAGGGTGCTCAGACATGCCTCTTGTGCTTTCCCTTCCCTTTGTCCTGTGGAGACACACAGGTGCGAAAAATAGCAATATGGGCCTGGTTTGGAGATTGAGACTCACAGAAGATGTCAGCTATTCAACTTCACAGACTCTAGGTGACTTTCAAGAAGCACTGCAGTAGACGGACTCAGGCAGGGATCTAGGCTGTTGAGTGTAGGAGTGTGTTTGTGTGTGTGTGTGTGTGTGTGTGTGTGTGTGTGTGTGTGTGTGTGTGTTTGGTGGCGGGGACGCCTGGCCACCCATAGACAAGCTGAGCCAAAGGCCCCAGGAGGTGAGGTGGGGGAAGGCCCGATCATGGAAGTCCTTGCAGGGCACCACAGTGACCCAGACAGCACACTGGCCGGCCAGGCAGCCTTGCAGTCTTCCTGGACTCCTTCTCTCTAAAGTCAGGGCTGGGATACGTGGAGTCGGCAGGGCGCACTAGCCAGGTTCCTGCCACACTCCTCAGGCTCTCCTCTGAGTTCCGAGTTCTTGGTTCTGCTGCTGATGCTCACTAAGAGCCACCGAGAAGTGAAGGCTGACTTCTGCTCTCCTATCCTCTGTCCCCAGCTGCCTACTCCACTGCCAGGCCATATTCACCCCCAGGCTCCCCTTACTGATCCATTCCCCACAATGAGCAGAATTCCAAGACAGGACACTGGGCTCAAGACTGAGTTTGAAACACATCCCTGGGAAGTCTCCTCGCACAACTTTCCTAGGAGCTCCTGCTGAGGGGTCACCCAGTGCCTAGCCTTCCTCTCCTCCAAAGGTCCCATTGTAGGCCATCCCAAGAGAAGAGAGCCATGCCTCATGCAGACCCAGGTCTTCCCTGGCCAAAATGATCAGCTGACGACTGTGAAGCCACTGAGAAGCCCAAGAGCTCAGGTGCCCCACATGCCACCACTGTCCCACTGGAACGAACACCCAGGATTATTGAAAAAGTGTTCGAATCCCTACAAGAAGCTCAGAGTACACCAAGCAGCACAGCCCGAGAGAGGTGAGCACTGTGGCTCAGGGTCTGAGGCTTTTCCTGGAGAGGCAGGTAGGTGCAAGAGATGCTGTGGATACCTAGCAGGTGGCTTCTGGAACTTGCCAGTGCCTGTGGTCCCCTGGCACTTCATTCAGCTTCCAAGGCGGAGTCAGTTCCCCACTGCCCCTGCATGCCCCTTTCCCATTCTTGTTCAGTGTTTGGATTTCTTGGGAGTTGAGAGACCCTGGTGCTTTCCCTGCCCTCAGTCTTCTAAAAACCACCTGTGCAGGTGCTGCTGTTGTGCCTGAGGTCGGCCTCTTGGGAGCAGATTGTCCGCGGGTCTGCCCTGGAGCCATGAAGTTGTCTGGGGAAGAGGAGAGGGCAGCTGAGCAGGGCGGACTGACTCCTGGGGTCCCGTGTCCTTGGAAGTGAAGAAGGGTGAGAGGCAGAGGGACACAGGCCCTCCCTCCGGGAACAGCGCTGGTGGGGTGAAGAAGGGCAAAGGAGGCACTGGGAACTCCTGAAAGCCTGCTGGGCAAACAGCGGGGTCAGGTTGGCCTGCACTGCTTCCCAGCAAACCTCCACCAATGTTACCAGGCTCCACCAACTGAAACAGCAGAGAAGCCCTCGGATCCTCAGGCCTGAAAGAGGAGCCCAAGGCCAATGCTTTGAGACCATTCAGCTAAAGACAGTAGAGATCTGACTAAACATTTCAAGAGAGACTGAGAGAGAGATCGATAGAGCCAGGAAGAGAGAAAAAATATTTAAAAAAAATAAAATAAAGTAAAATAAAATGAAATAATAAAGTAAAATAAAATGAAATAAAATAAAATAAAATAAAATAAAATGAAATAAAATGAAATAAAATAAAATAAAATAAAGAGAAAAGCCAACAATCTCTAAAACTCCTTAGACCCCAAGCGAAAGAATTTCTGAAAGTATGCTGAGAAGCAGAGGACATCGTCATAATTCGGGTGGGGGAGGGCCGATGCAGGGCGGGTCCAGTCACAAGGAGGGTGTTCAAACTTGTGTTTCGGTTCCAGAGGGACAGTGGATCTGAGGAGTACCAGAGATTGGGTCACTTCAAGAAAGCACACTGAGGCAGAGCAAGGGGCTCTCTATCCGAGGACAGGAAATGCCATTGGGCTGAGTGTGTGGTTCAAGCAAAAGAAGGCAGAGAGTTGCCCAGCAGGAGCGCGATCCTCCTGCTTCAAGTCCCTCTGGGCTGAAGTCAGGCACAATGGAGGAGCCAGGACCGGTGCCCTCTTTGGGACCCTCTTCCTTTCCGGGCCGAGCTCTCCTCTTTCCCACCTCCACTTCCCGGCCCCCCAGGTTCCCAGGTCCTGAGGGCAAGCAGGACGGCTCCCGCCTCCCAAACGCACCACTCGCGGGGAGTTTGAGCCCAGAGGAAACCATAACCAAACAAAGTGGGGCTCCCTGGGATTGGAGCCCCCACATTATGCCTGCAATGTGTCCTCTGTCCAAGCGAGTCCGTGTGCACTTCGGTTCCAGGCCTCCGTGGGCCATACCCGCAGAACGCAGGCAGGACGAGGCCGGCGATCGATCGGGCTCCCGTGAGGCGCTCGATTTCGCGCGAAGCCAGGAGTCCGGTCAGCCAGAGCCCAAACAATGCTGGAGCCTTCAGTGTGCACTATTAAAGTAGAAACCAAAACTCCGTGCGCAATGGGTCTGCAGTCTTGCTGTACGCGCCCGCCCCCTGTCGGCCAGCTCCGGAATCCTTACGCTCTGGCATGGTGCCTGTGCTCCTCCTCCTCCTGGCAGTGATGCTGGGCTGCAGCACAGCCTGCTCACTGGACAGGGGTGCATCTTGGAGCCTGCGCCTGCAGCGCGGGGAAACCGCCAGGTTGTTAGGGCAGCTGAAAAGCCTGCCGGGCCACCAGTGCCTGCGGGACAGAATGGATTTCAGATGTCCCTGGAAGAAAGGGCGCATCAGCCAAGGGGAGCAGAAAGAAGAAGATGCCACCTGTTGCCACTCCGAGATGCTCAGGCAGCTCCTCCAGCTCTTCGCGACAGAGGCCAGCAGAGATGCCTGGGCAGAGAGGCCGCTTGGGCAACTTGTCACTAGTCTGTTGAGTGGCCTGGAAGCGCTGGAGGGGAGAGCAGCGGAGCCAAGCCCAGCCTGTGCACCTCCTTTGGCCATGCCCATCCGCACCTACTTTTGGAGGATCTCCCGCTATCTCCAGGCAAAGGGATACAGCCCTTGCTCGTGGGAGATCATCAGAGCGGAAATGCAAGTGGCCCTTAGGACATTCCCAGTGCCTGCAGAGAGAAACCCCAAGAAGAGAAGAAGGTCCATGGAGGAATCCCCGCCGCTCAGGTGACAGCATGCTCAGGGCCTCAAGTCGGAACACACACCCACACCCAACACACACAGAGAGAGTCGCCTCCGGGACAGCATGAAAGGCGTCCGAATGGAAAACGAGGGCAAGAGCATCCATTTCTTTGAAGCATCCCATCGTACATCGCGCTCTACCAATGGGAGACTTGAAGGGCAGGGTGTGTCATATCACATCTGTTTCCTAATAAAGCTATGATTCCAAATCTTCTCGATCGGTTTCCATTCCTGGTTGGGCTCGGGCACCAGCCACGGGTGGGAAAGATTTTTCCTGTGTCAGCATAGACTGAAGCTCAGCGGGTCAAGCCTTCCTTCTGTTAGCTAGGAACTGAAGAGTCTGGAGTCTGGAGGCAGAAGGCAGCCTCCTCTTTGCTCACTGAAAGGGCCCTAGAGAGAGGGATTGCAAAGCCCCTGGATGAATGCTGCCAGCATGGCCCTCTGGCAAGGCCTGGGCCTTGCTTGTGTCCGTGCAGTCCAAGACACGAGTCGCCGCCGACTGTGTCCCTGGTGTTGGCAAGATGGGTGGCCATCTCTCTATTAGGAGAAAGGGTCCAGTGATTCACCTGGGGTGGTGCACTGGGACCGGGTAACTAGACCGTCCTAATACTCCAGGAGACAAACAAGGACTCTGCCCTGTTCTGTCAGCCTCTTTCTGTTCTCACAGGACACTAGTGCCTTGCGCTGACCAGCACAAAAGCGAGCCACTGGGTGACCAGAGGCAGGAGGAGGCAAGTGTAGGGACACCGAGGAGACCCTTCCTGGTCTCCCTCTTATGTGACACTGCTGCTTGCCAGGGTGCTCAGACATGCCTCTTGTGCTTTCCCTTCCCTTTGTCCTGTGGAGACACACAGGTGCGAAAAATAGCAATATGGGCCTGGTTTGGAGATTGAGACTCACAGAAGATGTCAGCTATTCAACTTCACAGACTCTAGGTGACTTTCAAGAAGCACTGCAGTAGACGGACTCAGGCAGGGATCTAGGCTGTTGAGTGTAGGAGTGTGTTTGTGTGTGTGTGTGTGTGTGTGTGTGTGTGTGTGTGTGTGTGTGTGTGTGTTTGGTGGCGGGGACGCCTGGCCACCCATAGACAAGCTGAGCCAAAGGCCCCAGGAGGTGAGGTGGGGGAAGGCCCGATCATGGAAGTCCTTGCAGGGCACCACAGTGACCCAGACAGCACACTGGCCGGCCAGGCAGCCTTGCAGTCTTCCTGGACTCCTTCTCTCTAAAGTCAGGGCTGGGATACGTGGAGTCGGCAGGGCGCACTAGCCAGGTTCCTGCCACACTCCTCAGGCTCTCCTCTGAGTTCCGAGTTCTTGGTTCTGCTGCTGATGCTCACTAAGAGCCACCGAGAAGTGAAGGCTGACTTCTGCTCTCCTATCCTCTGTCCCCAGCTGCCTACTCCACTGCCAGGCCATATTCACCCCCAGGCTCCCCTTACTGATCCATTCCCCACAATGAGCAGAATTCCAAGACAGGACACTGGGCTCAAGACTGAGTTTGAAACACATCCCTGGGAAGTCTCCTCGCACAACTTTCCTAGGAGCTCCTGCTGAGGGGTCACCCAGTGCCTAGCCTTCCTCTCCTCCAAAGGTCCCATTGTAGGCCATCCCAAGAGAAGAGAGCCATGCCTCATGCAGACCCAGGTCTTCCCTGGCCAAAATGATCAGCTGACGACTGTGAAGCCACTGAGAAGCCCAAGAGCTCAGGTGCCCCACATGCCACCACTGTCCCACTGGAACGAACACCCAGGATTATTGAAAAAGTGTTCGAATCCCTACAAGAAGCTCAGAGTACACCAAGCAGCACAGCCCGAGAGAGGTGAGCACTGTGGCTCAGGGTCTGAGGCTTTTCCTGGAGAGGCAGGTAGGTGCAAGAGATGCTGTGGATACCTAGCAGGTGGCTTCTGGAACTTGCCAGTGCCTGTGGTCCCCTGGCACTTCATTCAGCTTCCAAGGCGGAGTCAGTTCCCCACTGCCCCTGCATGCCCCTTTCCCATTCTTGTTCAGTGTTTGCAGTTCTTGGGAGTTGAGAGACCCTGGTGCTTTCCCTGCCCTCAGTCTTCTAAAAACCACCTGTGCAGGTGCTGCTGTTGTGCCTGAGGTCGGCCTCTTGGGAGCAGATTGTCCGCGGGTCTGCCCTGGAGCCATGAAGTTGTCTGGGGAAGAGGAGAGGGCAGCTGAGCAGGGCGGACTGACTCCTGGGGTCCCGTGTCCTTGGAAGTGAAGAAGGGTGAGAGGCAGAGGGACACAGGCCCTCCCTCCGGGAACAGCGCTGGTGGGGTGAAGAAGGGCAAAGGAGGCACTGGGAACTCCTGAAAGCCTGCTGGGCAAACAGCGGGGTCAGGTTGGCCTGCACTGCTTCCCAGCAAACCTCCACCAATGTTACCAGGCTCCACCAACTGAAACAGCAGAGAAGCCCTCGGATCCTCAGGCCTGAAAGAGGAGCCCAAGGCCAATGCTTTGAGACCATTCAGCTAAAGACAGTAGAGATCTGACTAAACATTTCAAGAGAGACTGAGAGAGAGATCGATAGAGCCAGGAAGAGAGAAAAAATATTTAAAAAAAATAAAATAAAGTAAAATAAAATGAAATAATAAAGTAAAATAAAATGAAATAAAATAAAATAAAATAAAATAAAATGAAATAAAATGAAATAAAATAAAATAAAATAAAGAGAAAAGCCAACAATCTCTAAAACTCCTTAGACCCCAAGCGAAAGAATTTCTGAAAGTATGCTGAGAAGCAGAGGACATCGTCATAATTCGGGTGGGGGAGGGCCGATGCAGGGCGGGTCCAGTCACAAGGAGGGTGTTCAAACTTGTGTTTCGGTTCCAGAGGGACAGTGGATCTGAGGAGTACCAGAGATTGGGTCACTTCAAGAAAGCACACTGAGGCAGAGCAAGGGGCTCTCTATCCGAGGACAGGAAATGCCATTGGGCTGAGTGTGTGGTTCAAGCAAAAGAAGGCAGAGAGTTGCCCAGCAGGAGCGCGATCCTCCTGCTTCAAGTCCCTCTGGGCTGAAGTCAGGCACAATGGAGGAGCCAGGACCGGTGCCCTCTTTGGGACCCTCTTCCTTTCCGGGCCGAGCTCTCCTCTTTCCCACCTCCACTTCCCGGCCCCCCAGGTTCCCAGGTCCTGAGGGCAAGCAGGACGGCTCCCGCCTCCCAAACGCACCACTCGCGGGGAGTTTGAGCCCAGAGGAAACCATAACCAAACAAAGTGGGGCTCCCTGGGATTGGAGCCTCCACATTATGCCTGCAATGTGTCCTCTGTCCAAGCGAGTCCGTGTGCACTTCGGTTCCAGGCCTCCGTGGGCCATACCCGCAGAACGCAGGCAGGACGAGGCCGGCGATCGATCGGGCTCCCGTGAGGCGCTCGATTTCGCGCGAAGCCAGGAGTCCGGTCAGCCAGAGCCCAAACAATGCTGGAGCCTTCAGTGTGCACTATTAAAGTAGAAACCAAAACTCCGTGCGCAATGGGTCTGCAGTCTTGCTGTACGCGCCCGCCCCCTGTCGGCCAGCTCCGGAATCCTTACGCTCTGGCATGGTGCCTGTGCTCCTCCTCCTCCTGGCAGTGATGCTGGGCTGCAGCACAGCCTGCTCACTGGACAGGGGTGCATCTTGGAGCCTGCGCCTGCAGCGCGGGGAAACCGCCAGGTTGTTAGGGCAGCTGAAAAGCCTGCCGGGCCACCAGTGCCTGCGGGACAGAATGGATTTCAGATGTCCCTGGAAGAAAGGGCGCATCAGCCAAGGGGAGCAGAAAGAAGAAGATGCCACCTGTTGCCACTCCGAGATGCTCAGGCAGCTCCTCCAGCTCTTCGCGACAGAGGCCAGCAGAGATGCCTGGGCAGAGAGGCCGCTTGGGCAACTTGTCACTAGTCTGTTGAGTGGCCTGGAAGCGCTGGAGGGGAGAGCAGCGGAGCCAAGCCCAGCCTGTGCACCTCCTTTGGCCATGGCCATCCGCACCTACTTTTGGAGGATCTCCCGCTATCTCCAGGCAAAGGGATACAGCCCTTGCTCGTGGGAGATCATCAGAGCGGAAATGCAAGTGGCCCTTAGGACATTCCCAGTGCCTGCAGAGAGAAACCCCAAGAAGAGAAGAAGGTCCATGGAGGAATCCCCGCCGCTCAGGTGACAGCATGCTCAGGGCCTCAAGTCGGAACACACACCCACACCCAACACACACAGAGAGAGTCGCCTCCGGGACAGCATGAAAGGCGTCCGAATGGAAAACGAGGGCAAGAGCATCCATTTCTTTGAAGCATCCCATCGTACATCGCGCTCTACCAATGGGAGACTTGAAGGGCAGGGTGTGTCATATCACATCTGTTTCCTAATAAAGCTATGATTCCAAATCTTCTCGATCGGTTTCCATTCCTGGTTGGGCTCGGGCACCAGCCACGGGTGGGAAAGATTTTTCCTGTGTCAGCATAGACTGAAGCTCAGCGGGTCAAGCCTTCCTTCTGTTAGCTAGGAACTGAAGAGTCTGGAGTCTGGAGGCAGAAGGCAGCCTCCTCTTTGCTCACTGAAAGGGCCCTAGAGAGAGGGATTGCAAAGCCCCTGGATGAATGCTGCCAGCATGGCCCTCTGGCAAGGCCTGGGCCTTGCTTGTGTCCGTGCAGTCCAAGACACGAGTCGCCGCCGACTGTGTCCCTGGTGTTGGCAAGATGGGTGGCCATCTCTCTATTAGGAGAAAGGGTCCAGTGATTCACCTGGGGTGGTGCACTGGGACCGGGTAACTAGACCGTCCTAATACTCCAGGAGACAAACAAGGACTCTGCCCTGTTCTGTCAGCCTCTTTCTGTTCTCACAGGACACTAGTGCCTTGCGCTGACCAGCACAAAAGCGAGCCACTGGGTGACCAGAGGCAGGAGGAGGCAAGTGTAGGGACACCGAGGAGACCCTTCCTGGTCTCCCTCTTATGTGACACTGCTGCTTGCCAGGGTGCTCAGACATGCCTCTTGTGCTTTCCCTTCCCTTTGTCCTGTGGAGACACACAGGTGCGAAAAATAGCAATATGGGCCTGGTTTGGAGATTGAGACTCACAGAAGATGTCAGCTATTCAACTTCACAGACTCTAGGTGACTTTCAAGAAGCACTGCAGTAGACGGACTCAGGCAGGGATCTAGGCTGTTGAGTGTAGGAGTGTGTTTGTGTGTGTGTGTGTGTGTGTGTGTGTGTGTGTGTGTGTGTGTGTGTGTTTGGTGGCGGGGACGCCTGGCCACCCATAGACAAGCTGAGCCAAAGGCCCCAGGAGGTGAGGTGGGGGAAGGCCCGATCATGGAAGTCCTTGCAGGGCACCACAGTGACCCAGACAGCACACTGGCCGGCCAGGCAGCCTTGCAGTCTTCCTGGACTCCTTCTCTCTAAAGTCAGGGCTGGGATACGTGGAGTCGGCAGGGCGCACTAGCCAGGTTCCTGCCACACTCCTCAGGCTCTCCTCTGAGTTCCGAGTTCTTGGTTCTGCTGCTGATGCTCACTAAGAGCCACCGAGAAGTGAAGGCTGACTTCTGCTCTCCTATCCTCTGTCCCCAGCTGCCTACTCCACTGCCAGGCCATATTCACCCCCAGGCTCCCCTTACTGATCCATTCCCCACAATGAGCAGAATTCCAAGACAGGACACTGGGCTCAAGACTGAGTTTGAAACACATCCCTGGGAAGTCTCCTCGCACAACTTTCCTAGGAGCTCCTGCTGAGGGGTCACCCAGTGCCTAGCCTTCCTCTCCTCCAAAGGTCCCATTGTAGGCCATCCCAAGAGAAGAGAGCCATGCCTCATGCAGACCCAGGTCTTCCCTGGCCAAAATGATCAGCTGACGACTGTGAAGCCACTGAGAAGCCCAAGAGCTCAGGTGCCCCACATGCCACCACTGTCCCACTGGAACGAACACCCAGGATTATTGAAAAAGTGTTCGAATCCCTACAAGAAGCTCAGAGTACACCAAGCAGCACAGCCCGAGAGAGGTGAGCACTGTGGCTCAGGGTCTGAGGCTTTTCCTGGAGAGGCAGGTAGGTGCAAGAGATGCTGTGGATACCTAGCAGGTGGCTTCTGGAACTTGCCAGTGCCTGTGGTCCCCTGGCACTTCATTCAGCTTCCAAGGCGGAGTCAGTTCCCCACCGCCCCTGCATGCCCCTTTCCCATTCTTGTTCAGTGTTTGCAGTTCTTGGGAGTTGAGAGACCCTGGTGCTTTCCCTGCTCTCAGTCTTCTAAAAACCACCTGTGCAGGTGCTGCTGTTGTGCCTGAGGTCGGCCTCTTGGGAGCAGATTGTCCGCGGGTCTGCCCTGGAGCCATGAAGTTGTCTGGGGAAGAGGAGAGGGCAGCTGAGCAGGGCGGACTGACTCCTGGGGTCCCGTGTCCTTGGAAGTGAAGAAGGGTGAGAGGCAGAGGGACACAGGCCCTCCCTCCGGGAACAGCGCTGGTGGGGGGAAGAAGGGCAAAGGAGGCACTGGGAACTCCTGAAAGCCTGCTGGGCAAACAGCGGGGTCAGGTTGGCCTGCACTGCTTCCCAGCAAACCTCCACCAATGTTACCAGGCTCCACCAACTGAAACAGCAGAGAAGCCCTCGGATCCTCAGGCCTGAAAGAGGAGCCCAAGGCCAATGCTTTGAGACCATTCAGCTAAAGACAGTAGAGATCTGACTAAACATTTCAAGAGAGACTGAGAGAGAGATCAATAGAGCCAGGAAGAGAGAAAAAATATTTAAAAAAAAATAAAATAAAGTAAAATAAAATGAAATAATAAAGTAAAATAAAATGAAATAAAATAAAATAAAATAAAATAAAATGAAATAAAATGAAATAAAATAAAATAAAATAAAGAGAAAAGCCAACAATCTCTAAAACTCCTTAGACCCCAAGCGAAAGAATTTCTGAAAGTATGCTGAGAAGCAGAGGACATCGTCATAATTCGGGTGGGGGAGGGCCGATGCAGGGCGGGTCCAGTCACAAGGAGGGTGTTCAAACTTGTGTTTCGGTTCCAGAGGGACAGTGGATCTGAGGAGTACCAGAGATTGGGTCACTTCAAGAAAGCACACTGAGGCAGAGCAAGGGGCTCTCTATCCGAGGACAGGAAATGCCATTGGGCTGAGTGTGTGGTTCAAGCAAAAGAAGGCAGAGAGTTGCCCAGCAGGAGCGCGATCCTCCTGCTTCAAGTCCCTCTGGGCTGAAGTCAGGCACAATGGAGGAGCCAGGACCGGTGCCCTCTTTGGGACCCTCTTCCTTTCCGGGCCGAGCTCTCCTCTTTCCCACCTCCACTTCCCGGCCCCCCAGGTTCCCAGGTCCTGAGGGCAAGCAGGACGGCTCCCGCCTCCCAAACGCACCACTCGCGGGGAGTTTGAGCCCAGAGGAAACCATAACCAAACAAAGTGGGGCTCCCTGGGATTGGAGCCTCCACATTATGCCTGCAATGTGTCCTCTGTCCAAGCGAGTCCGTGTGCACTTCGGTTCCAGGCCTCCGTGGGCCATACCCGCAGAACGCAGGCAGGACGAGGCCGGCGATCGATCGGGCTCCCGTGAGGCGCTCGATTTCGCGCGAAGCCAGGAGTCCGGTCAGCCAGAGCCCAAACAATGCTGGAGCCTTCAGTGTGCACTATTAAAGTAGAAACCAAAACTCCGTGCGCAATGGGTCTGCAGTCTTGCTGTACGCGCCCGCCCCCTGTCGGCCAGCTCCGGAATCCTTACGCTCTGGCATGGTGCCTGTGCTCCTCCTCCTCCTGGCAGTGATGCTGGGCTGCAGCACAGCCTGCTCACTGGACAGGGGTGCATCTTGGAGCCTGCGCCTGCAGCGCGGGGAAACCGCCAGGTTGTTAGGGCAGCTGAAAAGCCTGCCGGGCCACCAGTGCCTGCGGGACAGAATGGATTTCAGATGTCCCTGGAAGAAAGGGCGCATCAGCCAAGGGGAGCAGAAAGAAGAAGATGCCACCTGTTGCCACTCCGAGATGCTCAGGCAGCTCCTCCAGCTCTTCGCGACAGAGGCCAGCAGAGATGCCTGGGCAGAGAGGCCGCTTGGGCAACTTGTCACTAGTCTGTTGAGTGGCCTGGAAGCGCTGGAGGGGAGAGCAGCGGAGCCAAGCCCAGCCTGTGCACCTCCTTTGGCCATGCCCATCCGCACCTACTTTTGGAGGATCTCCCGCTATCTCCAGGCAAAGGGATACAGCCCTTGCTCGTGGGAGATCATCAGAGCGGAAATGCAAGTGGCCCTTAGGACATTCCCAGTGCCTGCAGAGAGAAACCCCAAGAAGAGAAGAAGGTCCATGGAGGAATCCCCGCCGCTCAGGTGACAGCATGCTCAGGGCCTCAAGTCGGAACACACACCCACACCCAACACACACAGAGAGAGTCGCCTCCGGGACAGCATGAAAGGCGTCCGAATGGAAAACGAGGGCAAGAGCATCCATTTCTTTGAAGCATCCCATCGTACATCGCGCTCTACCAATGGGAGACTTGAAGGGCAGGGTGTGTCATATCACATCTGTTTCCTAATAAAGCTATGATTCCAAATCTTCTCGATCGGTTTCCATTCCTGGTTGGGCTCGGGCACCAGCCACGGGTGGGAAAGATTTTTCCTGTGTCAGCATAGACTGAAGCTCAGCGGGTCAAGCCTTCCTTCTGTTAGCTAGGAACTGAAGAGTCTGGAGTCTGGAGGCAGAAGGCAGCCTCCTCTTTGCTCACTGAAAGGGCCCTAGAGAGAGGGATTGCAAAGCCCCTGGATGAATGCTGCCAGCATGGCCCTCTGGCAAGCCCTGGGCCTTGCTTGTGTCCGTGCAGTCCAAGACACGAGTCGCCGCCGACTGTGTCCCTGGTGTTGGCAAGATGGGTGGCCATCTCTCTATTAGGAGAAAGGGTCCAGTGATTCACCTGGGGTGGTGCACTGGGACCGGGTAACTAGACCGTCCTAATACTCCAGGAGACAAACAAGGACTCTGCCCTGTTCTGTCAGCCTCTTTCTGTTCTCACAGGACACTAGTGCCTTGCGCTGACCAGCACAAAAGCGAGCCACTGGGTGACCAGAGGCAGGAGGAGGCAAGTGTAGGGACACCGAGGAGACCCTTCCTGGTCTCCCTCTTATGTGACACTGCTGCTTGCCAGGGTGCTCAGACATGCCTCTTGTGCTTTCCCTTCCCTTTGTCCTGTGGAGACACACAGGTGCGAAAAATAGCAATATGGGCCTGGTTTGGAGATTGAGACTCACAGAAGATGTCAGCTATTCAACTTCACAGACTCTAGGTGACTTTCAA